>NC_041214.2:107149743-107263964 GCF_002837175.3 Physeter macrocephalus | reverse complement strand
AGAAAAAGCTTTTGACAAAGTTCAACACCCATTTATGAGAAAAAGTCTCCAGAAAGTGGGCAGAGAGGGAACCTACCTCAACATAATAAAGGCCATATACGACAAACCCACAGCAAACATCATTCTCAATGGTGAAAAACTGAAAGCATTTCCTCTAAGATCAGGAACAAGACAAGGATGTCCAGTCTTGCCACTGTTATTCATCATAGTTTTGGAGGCCCTAGCCATGGCAATCAGGGAAGAAAAAGAAATAAAAGGAATACAAATTGGAAAAGAAGGAAAACAGTTACTGTTTGCAGATGACATGATACTGTACATAGAGAATCCTAAAGATGCCAGCAGAAAACTACTAGAGCTAATCAATGAATTTGGTAAAGCTGCAGGATACAAAATTAATGCACAGATTGTGAAAATGACTATACTACCCAAGGCAAGCTACAGATTCAATGCAATCCCTATCAAATTACCAATGGCATTTTTTACGGAATTAGAACAAAAAGTCTTAAAATTTGTATGGAGACACAAAAGATCCCATATAGCCAAAGCAGTCCTGAGTGAAAAAACGGAGCTGATGGAATCAGACTCCCTGACTTCAGATTATAATACAAAGCTACAGTAATCAAGACAGTATGGTACTGGCACAAAAACAGAAATATGGATTAATGGAACAGGATAGAGAGGCCAGAGATAAACCCATGCACATATGGTCAACTAAGCTATGACAAAGGTGGATATACAATGGAGAAAAGACAGTCTCTTCAATAAGTGGTGCTGGGAAAACTTGACAGCTACATGGAAAAGAATGAAATTAGAACACTCCCTAACAGCATACACAGAAATAAACTTAAAATGGATTAGAGACCTATTAAATGTAAGACCGGACACTATAAAACTCTTAGAGGAAAACATAGGCAGAACACTCTTTGACATAAATTGTAGTAATATCTTTTTGGATCTGTCTCCTAGTAATGTAAATAAAAACAAAAATAAACAAATGGGATCTAATTAAACTTAAAAGCTTCTGCATAGCAAAGGAAACCATAAACAAAACAGAAAGACAACCTACAAAATGGGACAAAATATTTGCAAATGATGTGACCAACAAGGGATTAATTTCCAAAATGTACAAACAGCTCATACAGCTCAATACCACCCCCCACCAAAAGAAAAGCAAACAACCCAATCAAAAAATGGTCAGAAGATCTAAATAGACATTTCCACAAAGAAGACATACAGATGGCCAAAAGGCACATGAAAAGATCCTCAACATCACTAATTATCAGAGAAATGCAAATCAAAACTACATACAATGAGGTATCACCTCACATCAGTCAGAATGCCCATCATTCAAAAGTCTACAAATAATAAATGCTAGAGAGGGTGTGGAGAAAAGGGAACCCTCCTACACTGTTGGTGGGAATGTAAATTGGTACAGCCACTATGGAGAAGTTTGGAGGTTCCTTAAAAAACTAAAAATAGAGCTACCATATGATCGTGCAATCCCACTCCTGGGCATATATCTGGAGAAAAGCATAATCCAAAAAGATCATATGATCCTGCAATCCCACTCCTGGGCATATATCTGGAGAAAAGCATAATCCAAAAAGATACATGCACCCCAATGTTCATTGCAGCACTGTTTACAATAGCCAAGACATGGAAGCAACATGAATGCCCATCGACAGATGAATGAATAAAGGTGGTGTGATATATATATATATAAAATAAAATATTAGCCATAAAAAAATTAACCTTCTCCAATTTAATTTGAAAGTTCATATTGTCATTCATTTTTTGGATAAATCTTTTACTCTTTTATTCATTTTTTGATAAATCTTCATTTTTTTGCATAAATCTTTTGGACATTAGAGTTTCCCCCTCCTCCTCAAATTTTGGGTATTACAACAATGGCATAGAAATGTAAATAGCCAAATCTTTGTGCTTATCTGTGTTACTTCCTTAGAACAAATCCTCATGATAATACAATTATTAGGTCAATGGTTTTTGTACATTTAAAATTTAAAAAGCTTTAAAAGCTTTCCTAATCCTTGAGAAATTGATCTAAAAAATTATATCTCTACAGCAGGGTTGGTAATGAGTCTCATGCCACATCCTTGCCAGTACTATCTTTTTTTAAAAAAAACCTTATTTTAAAAATATTTGTCTTATTAATATATTATTTTTCCATGTTTCCTGATTATTTTTGTATGAGTGTCATTTTGTGAATGACCTATTCCTGTTCTTTCCATGTTTTTAAAACAGTATGTATGATTTTTCTTATTAACTTTCAAACAACTTATATTTTAAGAGCAATAACAATTTCATCTTATATATTTAACTTTTTCACAATTTGTTGCATGCCTTTAAATTTTATTCTATTTGATGTAACAATTTTATTTTTATTTTTATGTAGTCAAATAAATATTTCCTTTTGTTTTAATGCCATGTATAGAAAATATTTTTCTTACCCAATAATATATAAACACTTAGAAGTATTTTTATTCATTTTATTCTACGATACTGTTTTAATGGCTGTATTCTATCTTGTCATAGCCATTCTATTTAATGGCTATGGAGTTGCATCACACATGGGGTTTAATTTGTAAAATCAACAATTTTTAGAAATTAAGTCAAAAATTACCAAGGGTCAAATTTACTCCTAATCACTATTTCTTTGAATGAATACCAAAGGTAGTTGGGTTAAGTTCAGAATGTTCATAAGCCATATTCGCCATACAAGATGACCCCACCAAGTGGTGAAGTGGGGGGAAGGGGGGCAGAATTCTCTCCCAAATAATATTTTCTCTGGGACCTAAACTTCTGAGGGAGGGCTATGTGTTGAGCTACATGAACATCACTTCTTAAATAATTTCTCTTTCTGTATTAAAATAAAAACTGATTTAAGTCTAAATAAATGTGCATACAATGGTATTTGAAACTAAGATGATTTATTTTCATGTTGTATTTGAGTTATTGTCAATTTTTCACTGTCGTATATAATGTTGTGCCTTACAATTTTGTACACATTTCTCTTTATACCTTTACCATTCCTGAAACTGGGTCAGAGTTTTGAAATATTCTTTAGGATCTTAAATAGTGTATGTCGGCCAACAGGTGTCCAGAAAGATTGTAACAATTTACATTTATATGAGATGTTTGACAATTTGTCTTAAGGCAGATAGGATTTAGACCATTATAAATGGAAGAAAAAGCACTTTATGCTTAATGAGTAACATGAACAAAGACACTGAAATATGGCAATGCAGGAATATTCAGTGAAAGGCAAGCTATCTGATGCACGTAAAGGGCTTTAACTGGTGATGGAATCTGGATTCATGTGCAAAATTGATAGCTATTTTTCTGTTAATTCTTTATGACTTGACTGGTTACTTACTGCAGTTATAGCAGTTTTCATATTATGCTGTAAAAATCACAGAGACAAATTAATAGACTGTAAATTGCTTGTACGCAGCCTGTCCTGTGTTAACAGTTGTTTCCAAATTACCTATTATGTGCCTGGCACGTAGTGGTGCTCAAAAGTATTTATTGAATGAATGAGTGGGTTTTCCATAAAAATAGGGGAAAAATTAAATGTTAACTCTGTCTTTTGCTTTTGATACTGAATTCCCGCAACACTGGTTGCCTATATAATTGCTTTGGTAATTAATGACAAGCACAATGTCTTCTGGCATTTTAAAATGTTTTGAATTATTTCTATAACATTATTTAACTTTTCAAGTAATTGTTTTGTTTCCACATCTTAATTCTAAATATTTTGAGATCAAGAAGGATGTCTATTTTCTTTCAGCATCATTGGTTGTGATTAATAAATTGAATGATGATTTAAATATATTCATAAAATGTATAAAGGTAATATTCAAATGGAAGGCAAGAGATCACATGAAAAGTCTACATGAGGACACTAACCTGCTTGCATTTTTCTCTACATTTAGAACCACAAAAAATAAAAGGTCACGAAATTTACTGGCTGTGCCCATAGCTCTGTGGCTCTGTGACTTTGGATCTGTTTCTTTATATCTTTTGCTGTATATGAAAAATTGGGATAGTAACATCTATATGGCTATTGCAAATATTAAATAAAATATTAAATGTCATATAGCACCTAGTAATAATTGAAATTTATTAAAAGCTCAAAAAAAAGGTGGAAACTCTCAGCTTTCTATCCCCAACCACACCCCTGGAGTTCCCAGTGTTCCTTGGATGGACTCATTCTGACTTGTGGATCTTGAGGCCATAAGAATATTTCCTTCAGATTGACTTATACCAGTAAAGCTGTAGTACCTATTATCTATATACATATATTTAAATTTTCTGTAATTTTGTGTATTTCACGGTGGCAGGGATCTAAGAAGGAGAATCGTTCCTCCTTTGCAGGCTATCCTGAAAGAAAACAAATGCATTTTGTTTGTTGAATAATTAAGTTTGTGTGTGTGTCCCCCACACAGTACTGAGGACCACAAAATAAAATACCATAAGGAACTTAGATGACCTTGAGGCTAAGCTACAATTCTTTGGATTCTGAGTTCCTCCATTCTGTAATTAGGTGTGTCTAGTTCATAGGCCTGTGGAACATTTAGTTTAAGTTTAGTGGTTGCATAAATCTTAGTAGAATAAAGAAAATGGATATGCAGGGGCTTGAATTCACCAGAGAGTTAATGTGCAGGTTATTTTTTGAGAAAAATGAAGACAGATTTTTATAGTGAGGATGTGGGCAGTGGACAAATAAAGTAGATGAAAAGGTGCCCTCTATGGCTTTTTTAATTGCTCTTACTCAAATCTTTAAGTAAATACCTCCAGAAATGGGTACTGATCCTTGCTTACTGAACAGAGTCAAAGACATTCCTCAAAGAGCCATACAGAAGACTAATTTTTATTGTTATATAAACACAGAGAATTAGGAGTGGAAGGCTTATTTCCATATCAGTGTTTGCCTTTGTATTTGAGATTAAGAAAATACAAAAATATTTCCACTTTTCTTTGTATATAAAATGATATATCCTTGCACTTAAAAAGCTGTTTTGTCATTATTAAGGAATATATATATATATATATACACACACACACAAACGAACAATGTGCATACAGATATGATTATGTGTGGGCAAATAGGTGGGTATGTGTATAGATACTGTGTTTATTATGTTAGTATTATATATTTTACTAATAGAAAAATACAGAAAAGGAAAACTGAAATTTTTTTAGCTATCTTTCTGGGTCAGATATTGTTCTATTACGTTCTCCTTTATTATGTTTTTTTCCCTTTGACTTAGGTTGCTAGAGTTCTAGCTAGAATAAATTAGAATAGTTTAAGAAATTCTTGCTTCACATCTTTACCCAATAAACCAGCAGTCTCGTGAGTTTCCTTCCTCCAAGTTATCATTGCCCTCTGAACCCCTGAGATCTCATGGATACCTCCCTGTCTCCCGATCTGCTGTCAAGACTGCCTTAGAAGGTTAAAAAAAACAGTGCAGAAGTAAACTGCAGATTGCCAGCTGCAGAATTACATGCCTAATGATGCCAGAAAATTACAAGAATTAGCAATAAATCTACAATAAGCACACTAAGTACCCAGACAAAATGCTTTTGCATTTAGACGTTCATTCTAGAAAGGTGTCACACAACTCTTCCAAGACTCCTCATTAAATAAGCAGCAAGAAAGGTAAAAGAAACAAGTCACAGCAGGGGATCATTTAACAAGAAGATTTCACACTAGGAAAAGTGTTTAAATTCATGGCACTTGCACACTATTTATACTGTACTTAAATTGCCATTTTCTAAATTTATCATGATTTCTGTCTTATATCCTTATTTAAACTATTCAGATTAACCAGGACCCTTTCCTTTTAGGACTTAAGGAATCTCCATCCTTCTCACAACTTTCAGGGTTTGTGTGCCCTTCTCTACTCCTCTGACCTTTTAGATTCTTCAACAAAGTAGTCTGCAGTTATAATACATAACAAAGAATATCATAGAAATATGAATTGGGAAACAGGATGTCCCTTAATCTGCATACCTTCCATAGTTGCTGTGACAACATGACTCTTAAATTAGATTACTCTTATGAGAAAACCTTTGTCTAAGTTTTAATTATGACCCCACCAAGGCTCCTCCCAAATATGTGAGGGAAGGAAGAATTGGCAAAGGTAAGGATTCTTTTTCATAAAAGAGCTTATTATTTATTCTGTCATAAAAGTATTGTATATTTAGTATGGAAAATATTGAGTTATAAAAGAAGTTAAAAAGTCATATAGAGTATGACTTTTTAATGCATTTTTGTTAAGTCTTTTTCCCATTTTTCAAATTCAGTAAATTTTAGTTATAATAATTTTTTTCACTAACTTTAAGTTATAGTGCTTACTCCTGTTACCATAAGCTCTCTGTAGGCATTATTTGAGTCCCTGACACTTTCAGCCTTTAGCGTTGATAAATACCGCCATAGATAAATCCTTTAAAGAGTCACAATACACCTGTTGTTTGTCCCAAATCGTATGCACCTTCTTTAGGAAATCGTCTTCCTGCTCTAACTACCACAATCAGCTGGACAAATGGAGACAGCCATCTTTTGATACTCCTCACTTCTCTGTTCATAGTGATTATTTTAGATAGGAAACCCATGCTGGTGTGGGCTACGGTAGGTTGGCATAGAAATGGGCACCTGCGTAAAGCTGGGCCATTGAGAACTATTCTTGAGAATTTTTTTAGGAATTTTAAAAGAGAGCAATTCTGTTCCCCTCTGGTAGAGTACATGGGAGGCTCTCAGGTTGCCATCAGTGATGTTTCCCCCTTCATGAAAGGATCTACTCCATAGAGAAAGAAAAAAAGCAGATATGAGACCAAGCTAGTGCTGGCAGCATACCAGTTTTGTTCTTATTTTCACTGAAGCCCAGCCATGGTTATGTGTTTTTTAACACATGTTGCTTCCAGCCTAAATTTGTTTAAGTAGAATTTCTATTACCTGCAACCAAAAAAGTACTGGTGGATACAATATATGCAGCTCCTAATTTATCCAGGAATGTTAAAATATAGTATCTTAATTATAACTTATCAGCACTTGATATTTTCATTTAAATTTCCTTTGGTATTTTTATTTACTTGAACATTTTGTATGTTATTTGGTGCATGGCTTTACTGTGAGTTGCATCCTTTAACACCCTTTACAGTACCATTATTATTTTTTCACTTAATGTTTTTTTTTGCTTAACTTCAACCTTGTCAGAAACGCAAACTGTAACTTATGCATTCTTTTTTGTCTGATAAAATTGTGACATTGTGACACTTTTTTATTTTTGGCCACTGAGTCCGTTTATTTGGAGGAGTCTCTTGTGTAGTATTTAGAGTTGGAATTTGCTTTGAGATCAAATCTGAGATTATTTATTTTAATATAGCATTTTAGTTCATCTTCTGTTATTGATATGATAGAAATGTTTGCTCTCAGTTCTACCATATTATTTTTTGTGCCTTCCCGTTTAAAGTCCACAAAACTCTTTCACCTGTGGTCTTTTTGTTTTGCTTCTTGTATATGTGCAAGAACATGTGTGCATGCATGCCAGACATTCAGGGGCATTTCTAATAAAGAAGATTTGCATGTTCTGTTATGTGGTTATCTTTTTATAAACACTTTAAGCTCCTCTTTCTTGAGAATTTATCGATTAATTCTCCTCTACAGACAAAAACAAAATTAGCATATTTCCTTCTCTTCTCCCACTCTTTCTCCCACCATTTGGTTTTTAGTCAGTGCATTATTTTTGTTAATGTTTGTTTAACTTTGTATATACTTAAATATACTTATAACTCTATTAATTTATTTTTATCTCTAAATAATATAATGGATAACTTCTCCAGCTCTTACATTTAGATAGCTTTTAGGCTATCTTTCATTAACACTTTAGGTTTTGGGGAAGGTTTTTGCTAATTGAATATAACTCAAACCTATGTAGTATGAGAATTAAACCTAAAATCAATCTATTAGTGTTTAAATCCCGTTTTCTCTTAAAATGGAGTGAGGAACAACAGAAACAAAAATAAGTGAACAAAAGAAAAAAAAAATAAATAAACAACTGAAAAAATTCCCTTCTTTAAAAACGAGATTGATAGTTCACATCGCTCAGAGAATGTAACTGATGAGTACTTTAAAATTTTTTCATAGTTAAATAAAAATGAATCAGAAACATATCAACAAAGATGTTCCTGTATTAGTTGAAAGTATTCAATAGGAGAAGAAATTCTAGAAGCAAAATAATTGTCTTGGATCTTTGGGTCATGAAGAATGGGTCTAAAATTTTTTTAAAAAGTCTAAATAGAATCCTTTATTATTTTTTTCTCAATTTTCTCTTCACCAAAAAGAAGAAAATAACAGTACCCATACCACATAGACTGTTACAAGCTCTAAATGAAATAATTCAAGTAAAGCAGTTGGTACAATTTCAGAGACATAGTAAGCACTTGATAAATGTTAACTGTTGCTGTTTACCTTTTTTTAATAAAAATGCATAACTTAATGAGCATTTTATTTTAAAAAAAAAGGACATACATGGGATGATGGGAGAGAATGGTGAGATTTGTGTATTACCCAGTAAATGCCTATAACAAGCTGCTCCCTAGACATTGCAGTCTTTAGCCAAAGCCTCATTTTAGGCAGATGTTCTCATTGTCTGTAGATCTTAAAATTTTCTACTTTTTTCACTCTTCATATCTCTCCTAGTATTCATCAAAGGTTTCTATTTCCTTGCATTTCATTTCCTAGAGGTCTCTCAGTATGGCTATCACATCTGTAGCAGTATAATAAAGGGTAGGCTTGGTTTGGAGCATTTCTCTTGTCATCAAATACACAGATACAATGGCATGGTCTTTTGGAAACAATGCCCTAATGCAGTTCTTTAGAATCCTGTGGTTTACAAAAGGACCCACTGGGCAGTTGGGGTGAAGTAGGAGTTGGTGTGGATGATCTGCAAATAAGCATAAGAAAGGATGGGTCTGGGCCTACCCTCCTCAATTTGATATGTTTCATATATTAGAGTTCATGCCATATCATGACCCTAACTAAAAGCAGTAAATCAAATATTGGAGTTTAAAGTGACAGCAGGATAGGATAGCTGCTTTTCTGGAGGTGAGAATGTTGGGGTCTCTTAAAACAACATACATTGAACAGCATATACTCTGCCTACCTTTAGGACCATTTTCTGTTGTCATCAGTGCTTATAATAGTTATTCTAGGTCACTGAGACCACGTTATCTTCTGGGTCGCTCATTTTTATCTATTCTGTGAGATCCTCTATTATTTGAATACTTCTCAGCAAAAATTTAATCAATATATTAAATTATTCATATACTGACTGGGTATTTTGACCAAAGGGTATCAATATGCTGGTATAATATTTTTAACCTACTATCTCTCCAGACTCTCCTTATGTATCTAAATGTATAACAGATATACATAAAGGCTATGAAGTCATCCATAGACTTGACATAATTTATTGTTACCAAACATCATGATGAGTATAAAATTTGCTTCTTACAAGGGTCAAACACGTCTTCTATTGCAGATAGAGATACAGTCATCCTAAGTTTAAAACTAGGTTTTAGTTAAACTTGGAATCAAAAAAGAAATGACTTGGTAAACTATCCTAATCATGATTGGTACTCATATGGCCTCAGACCATTTTTAATAACAAGGCTGTTATGAATATATAATGGCATGAAGCTGAATGTGGAGGGAAGTGGCATTTCCATAAATCTGTTTTAAATGACATCATTTTTGGTACAGATGCCAGAGACAGTTATGAAACTCTTTAAGCTGCAAGTACATTCCCCCAATATAGCTGGCTGTCCAGTCATTTCATCTCAATTTACTTCAATTCCAGATTAAGGATATTTTATTTGCTCATGCTATAAAATGTCATTTTTTAACTTCACACCCCAAAAAAGCAATATGCAAAACTGAAACATAAAAGGATATAAAAAAATTTCGGAGTATACGCACTTGTATTGGCACATCGAAGAAAAAAGAAAGAATCAAGATAAGACAACAGTTCTTTTAAATTTTAAAAATATTCATAGATCTGTACAAAACTATTGTTAGAATCTGGTTGGAATCCTTATAAATCTGAGTGGTAATATTATTCAGCCCTCTATGCCTGATTCTTATCCTTCTCCCTAAGTTTTATAATACAAAGATTCTAAGAATAATTTAAAAGTATACTGGAAGGACATAAAGAAACAGAAAGGCAAATAATAGAAGAAAACATTTTTTAAATTAATGGGAAGGTAACTGTATATTTTCATAATTTCCTACAAATTTGATAAATTTGTAATCCAACACATAAAGGAAAGGTCTCAAATTATATAATGTGTATACCCATGTGTGTTGAGGGTACACACACGTGCAGTGAACTCAGCTTGTCTATAGATTGAACTAATTACCATAGTTGAAGTTCTAGGGAAGCTGGAGTCTGTGATTTCCATCAATAGGCATGGATATAATTAACCAATAACTATGGAGGATGTGGTTCTACAGAGTAACGGATTTTTTTAGCATCTACCAGAAACACATCTGTTGTGTTATATTTTATTGGCACACTATGATTAACAATCCAGTACACTTTAAAATATTTGCATGAGATTTGACTTTTATATATTTACATATGTATAGAATCACCATGATTTTCTCTCGCTTGCTTTGGAAAGTATTTCCTTTGCTCTAATCTATCCAATCGCTTATATCACCTTATCTATACACACCCATACTCTCCTCTACCCCCACCCTCACCTATCTTCTTTAGTATAATACATAACAAAACAAGCACAATAAAGACTTGTCAAAGGCATGCGAGGTGTACATATGGCAGGGGGGCTTCTATTTCACTACATATCACCATTCATTAATAATAAACACCAGGCTAGGTTTTATAGATTTTGGAATCCCTCAAATTTGTAAGGGCTCATATGCACATACAAAACTCTTTCGTAAACATCATCAATCATTATTTATATTCGATATAACTGTCATCCTAAACAAAAACTTTCATTAGGAGTCTAATGTTCTGTGGGTGGTCTGACTCTTCTTCCTGCTCTTCCCCTCCCAGACCTGAAATATACTGCTGCTGCTACTACTGCTACTACTACTACAACCACAAAAATCAGTACAACTACTACAATTAAGCTGGAGAAACTGAGTACTAGAGAGGTAATTCTGCTCTTTCCCAGTGTTACTGAACCAGGTTCATTTCCCTGACACCCAGCAAACCAAATGCTGAGACACCAAGGTTTGTGGCAGAGAAGAGGTTTATTCACAAGGCAGCCAATCGACAAGATGGGAGAACAAATCTCAAATCCACCTCCCCAAGAAGCTCCGGGTATCTATGGGATAAGGCTGAGGTGTGGGGAACGTGGGGAGAGGTGATAATAGATAAGAAAAAGATGAGGTAAACTTTGTTCTGCTCAGGAGCAACTAAACTTCTTCCTGGGGGGCATGGTTGGAAATGGTGTCATTAGCATGTTCTGAGGGTGGAGTTTTTGCCCCTTTGACGTGAAAAGGTCATCAGTTGGACACTTGCATGTGCCCAGTTAGAGGGTCTGTGGTCCTAACCAGTCTTAACCAGTTTAAGCTTAAACTGGACTCAGCTGACTCCAACTTCCTGAAAAACAACCTGGGCAAACATCTTATTGCTTAGGCTATATGATGCTTGGAGGACATGCAAGTTTTTGTAAAACAACAATTAAAGCGAGCTTGAGTAATTTAGGCAGGTTACAGTTGATTATTTATTAAGAAAGTTATAGTTTAATGACTCTAACTTGTGATTACCCTCGGTTTCACCAGTAATAAGGAAGATTATTTTAATGCTTATTTAATTTTAATATTTTAACATTTTTATTTCTTAAATTCCAAATTATTCTGAACATGAGTGTAATTTTATTGAGCCAAATCTATTTAGACAAGTATATTTCCTTTCCAAATTGAAGTGAAGAACTGACTAGAAAAGTAAGAGGCAAAAGTATAACAGTAAAATTTTTGGCACATAGATATGATTAAGACTAAATTCATAAATTTTTGATTGGATGGAAGGCTATGATAAAATAATCATCATCAGTACCTCAATGTGTTATATTTTTTGCAGTCAATAATAAAGCTGTCAATATTGATGAGGAGATCAAAAGAATATTCTTATTGAATTAATGATAAAATTGTGTTGAGCAGGATGTTTAGATCCTTAAAGGTTTTGTCTGTGGGGATGTGGTCATAGACTATTTAATAATTAGACAAATTTAAAAATATATACATAGATATAAATGAATAATATTGCTTATATTTTATTAGTTGAGGGAAAGCATGTTTATGAAAAACTCTTAAGAAGAGTGGATGGGTCTATTTTGGAGGATGAATTATAATAAAGTAGTGAAATCACTGAATAAAGGATAGTAACAGCAAACCCCATCTCTTTCACCAGGGAGGGAAGCAGATATGAAAAGGCTTGTGCAGTAAAAATCCTAGGAATGGGGAAATGTCATAATGGTAGTTAGGAAGTATAATACTGTCCATATTTCTGTCTAAAGACAGTGAATTTATTTTCAGTTCAAATTCATTATAAAAGTTAATACTTCCATGGAGAAAACCATAATTTGCGGCAGGATAGTTTTTCGAAATACTGTTTTATGTTATGCTCTTTATTTTTCTTCCATATCTCCTTTAAAGAAACTGACTAGAACCTATTTTGCTTCTTTACTCAAGGATCATTTACAGGCATAAGCAGAAAATACTTGACGAAAAAGCCAGGCTTGTTGCCATATTTTGTAAAAGTGAAAGCCTGAGGAGAAAAGAAGGAAGAATAAATCAGAGGCCTGGGGAAATGGGCACTGAAGGACAGGAGATTCCCGGACCCTGGAAAACAGCCAAATTCATCAACCTTAGGTTGACGGTACTCTGTGGCAATGCCCTGAGGAGGTAACAAGATCTCAGAGAAAACTGCTGTGTGGTATGCATAGGTGTACCTCATGCATGAGGCATTCCCATACCGGCAAATACCCTTGTGCAAAGACAAATTGGGCTAGAACAGATCCCTGTGTCATTGGACAATGAGCATAACAATGTCAGTATTAGTAGATGAAAAATTGGAATCCATATTGTTTCTTTTTTCCTTTTTTGATGGGGAAGGGATAAGGTAGGAGGAGCAAAGGGAAAGCATATCATATAAGTCTCCAGGAAGGAAAAGATCCCTTTTAGGATTGAAATTGAATGCCCTCCTAGTTCACTGAGATGGAAGCTTGGAGTTAGATTTTAGATTTAATGTAAATGAAGAATAATTTTTTTTATATTTCTTACATGACTGAGTTTAATCATTAATTAAAATGATTAAATCATTTAATCATTAATCTTAATTTATTAAACTAGCTGCAGTGGGGCAGATCACAACCTGCAGAGGACAGCAAGATAGAGTACAGCCATGCATGAAGAGATTCCAAAAAATACTGCGTCAAAGCCAACTTTTAAAATATCATTTCTACAGATCCTGTTCATAAAGTAAAATTTTTTATCAGGTGAGATTAATAAGCACAGAGCGAGGAATTTCTGTGACCCTACTAAGGATTCTTTCAGAAAAAAAAAAAAGTCTATCACTGTACTAAACATTTAAGATTAATAATAACATGAAACACATAGAAGAGGATCAGCTGAATCTGAGATTTCAAGAATAATGATGTTATAGATCATATCACACTATGTAAAGAATTTCTCTTACCATGTCTCTTTAAGGAATTCTTCATTGGTTTCCTAGGGAGGTATACTTGGAAAAGCTTTCACACTTTACCACATAGAAATTAATACTTTAACTAATAAATTAATAAACACTATTACATTTCTACCTTGTGGTATGGATTTAGTAATTCTAATTACAATTACTACTGTTAAATAATTATCTTTACAAAATTCTGTCATAAACAAGGTTATTTCTATTCAGCTGAATCATACCCCATGTTCTTATCTAAAGCCAATCCCTCCACTTGTGGGTTAAGTCTATTCTCCTCTAACCTAAAAAACATTACTCCAACAATTCTCCCTTTCTCTCTTACATTATTAATTTTCTCCCTTCTCCACTGGATTATTCTTTGAGTTAAGAAACCAGCTTAAAAAACCAAACAAACAAACAAACAAAACAAAATTAAAAATTCTCTTGTGCTTACATCCCCCCATCCTCCCCCAAGTGCTGTATTAATTTAATTCTCAGTTCCTACTTGCAGCAAAATTCCTTGAATTTGTTGTCTGCCGCTTTTAATTACTTTTCTCCCATTCTCTCTTAAATCCACTCCTATTTAATTTTTGCCTCCATAACTCTTTGCTCTTGCAAGATCACCAAGAATTTATGTAATGCTAAATTTATTAGTCAATTCTCAGTCTTTATTTCACTTGACCAGGCAGGATTTGACACACTTGATCACTTCTTTCAGATGCTTTTTTCTCTTGGCTTCCAGTATACCACCTTCTCAGTCTCTCTTTCTTCCTCCTTGGACATTCTTTCTCAGTCCTCTTTGCCTTTCTTTAACATGCCAGGCACTGTCTCACTTTAGGACTTTTTCAGTGTCTTTCCACCTAATCAGACTGTTCTTGCCTCAGATATTCACACAGCACTGAAGCCCTCAACTCCGTGGACTCTTAGTCTAGATCTTATCTCAGTGAAGGTAAACTACCTTTTTAAAAACTGTGATCCCTTGTACCGAATGAATTCTCAATCTACCTTCCTTCATTTTCTGCTCCTTAAAACTTGTTACCATCTAACTATATAATTTACCTAATTGTCATTTTAATTTTCTCATATCTGCCACCCTTCATTGGAATGTAAGTTCTATGAGGGCAAAATCCAATGCCTTGTATACTTTTCTGGCCCTGCTGGTACATGTGGGTTAGCTCTTGTAGCTCATTTGGAGTTATACTTCCTTTCCTCTCATATTGGACTGCATTAGTCAGAGTTTTCCAGAGAAACAGAACCAATATGCATTGGTTCTATATGTGCATTATATACTATTATATATATTATATAACACCTTTAGATAGATAGATATTACACATATAGATAGGTATATATCATATCTATAGATAGATATATATTATTCCTATAGATAGATACACATATAGAAAGATATAGATATATAATACATGTTATAAACAGATTTATTGTAGGGGATTGGATCATGTGATTATGGAATCTGAGAAGTCCTACTATCTGTCATCTGCAAGCTGGAGACCGAGGAAAGCTGGTGTTGTATTTCGACCCAAGTCTGAAGGCCTGAGAACCAGGAGAAATGATGGTGTAAGCTCTAGTCTGAGGACAGAAGAAGACTGATAGCTCAATCAGGTAGAAAGAGAGAGTGAATTCTCCTTTTCTTTGCCTTTTTGTTCTGTTCAGGCCCCCAACCAGTTGTCCGGTGCCCACTAATATTGGAAAGAGCAATCTGCTTTACTCAGTCTACTGATTCAGAACTGAATCTTATCCAGAAATAATGTTTAGCCAAACATCTGGGCAAATGTCTTGCCTGTGATCCAGGCAAGCTGACACGTAAGATTAACCATCACATAGACCAACACTTCTCTAGTCAGGTTATGTTGGCCTATATGGAACAGGCCGGGGGCACATTCTAAGGGAGAGAGGGTGTTTGTTGTCTTACAAAGAAAATTGAGGTTTCTATATTTTCAGATGCACCAACCCAGGTGTATCCATTCCATGTGTCAAGGTCCCATCTTTTTCAACCATTATTGCAGACTTGCCTGCAAACTTGTCACAAGTTTGACTTGCCTTGGAGTTCTGGTATTTTTATGTTTAAGCTCTTGGGCTCATCCTAGCTACCTCTACCCATCAGTTATAGCAGATGTGAACCTTTTTATATGCCACATAGGAGGCATTGTAGCTTTCACACTTAACTCTCAGTCTTTTGTTATCTTTCCCAAAGGCTGTGCTTAGCAACAGCCACTAAATTTGACATCCCTTATTTTCTATTTTCTCCATATTTTCAAATACCTGACATATTATGTAGCTAGCGAATTAATGTCCACTGGTCTAGCATATCATTTTACTCTTAATAAAAAATTCAATAATCATGTTGTGTCAAGGGCTATCTGCGCTCCACTTAGCAGGATGGGATCCTCATTACCAGTAAGGTGGTAGATGATTTGGTTCCAAAATCCCACCATCATTTCTGTTGTCTCAGACCGTGTCCAATGCCAACTGTTAGGCGGTGGAGGTTATGGGAGGGGGTCCCTTAAAACAGGTTGAGTTGAAAATGAGCATGCAAGAGCATTATCAGGGAGTGCTTTTGGAATCACCACCTGTAAAAGGAAAGAGAAAGAAGCAGGCTTGGACTGAGGGAGAAGTTAGGCTTCATGCAGTTGCAGAGGCCTTAGTTAACCCCACAGGGAGTTTTGAATCTGGAACAGCACTGTGAGTATCACAAGCTAGCATAAGGAAGCCAGGCCTTATGCCCCTATGTTAGCCAATCACTGGACTTCTCCCGGAAGAGAATATGACCTTGGGTGACTCTAACTAAGGCAACGGAGAAGACTTATGTTTGAGAGCTTTTTACTGACTGCATTCTAAGCAACTGGAGGAATGAATTCTTTGATCTTGAACAGGGATCTGTAATACCTTCTATTTCAGTTTCCCTAAGAATTAGTAGATATAGTCCAAACAGTACTGCATGGTATGGCTGGTATATTGCATTTTCTCAATGACTTGCTGTTGAATATGTGGATAACAGATATATAAGCTTTAGGAATTCAATTTTTGGCTATACCCAGTCAGCGTGCTGGTCCCAGATAGATCCGTACATCCTCTACATAAATGATAACTTTCAATTAGTGCATAGCTTGAGAATAGTATCTCAGTATAGAAACATGATCAGTGTTCAATTTGGCCACAGAAAAATCTGAAAAAAATTCCTGAGGCTTAAGGAGATTACACACTAACTAAAAGCTTGAACTGTAGAATTAGTGTCAATTTTATGGCAACAACAATCAGCTAAAATTGAATTTGAGTTTTTAATGATATGTAGAAACTACTTAATAATTCTATTAGCACTAAGTTCAACAAACAGCAGGGTGTGGAGTATAGACCTGAAATATAATTGAAGAGCTCTATCACAAGATTAAGAAGACAAAAACTAGGAAGAGAAAGTTGATTACAGCCCAGAAAATTGAGAAGGTTAAGTAAATTAGAATGATAAACTTAACATGTTTTACTAGTTTCTGTGATATGACAATTGTTTGTCCTGTAAGAAAAGAGTCCCTATGGCTAGGAAAATTTAAAATAAACTGATTAAAATAAAATTAAAGTGATTTTCTTGACTGTAAAGATTTCTCAGACTTAAAGATTTTAATGCACTGTGTTAGTCTGAGGTTTTTGAGAAGTATATGCCAAAATGGGATCAAATGTACAAAATAGATAATTTTGATTAAAAAATTAAATAAAAAGCTATAAAGGCTAAAAGTGATGGAGCAGGATAAAAGTGGGAGGAGCCTTCATGTCACCTATGAAAGGTGGGAGGGAAGGAAGTAGGATTGGGTAGGAAGAGTGTCAGACTGTAGTACAGTTCAGAGAAAGTCTTGACCAGACAATAAAGAGGTCCTAGAACAAGACTATCCATCAACAGAATCCTACATTGGGTCACAATGGCCCATCTCTAGTACTCTCGCCATGTTCAACCATTGGCGGGGCCCAACCCTGGGCCAGGTTTGACTTCAAGTGAATGCTGCAATGGATCTGAAGGTGTGGTAGCTGGGGGCTGTCAGTCCATTGTCTTTGCTATTGCAGGTTCTTTTGAAAGGAGATCTGAGTGGCCACATTTCCATGACCACCACATATGCTAATAATATGTGAATAAGTTATGAATTTAAAGAGAGGTTTATAGAAAGCTCTTTCCAAATTTTTGTTTGGCAGCATAGCCCTTATAAAACCAGTGTTCTGTGACTTGAGCATCTGGTGTAGAGAAGAGTAAATTGTGTTATTTCTATTTAGAATAACATATAAGAAGATTCACTAGTCAGATTTTTACTGACAACAGAACTATATAAAAATAGATTTTGTCACCAAAATAAAAATATATATTACAGATTAGGAAGACCTTCTGATATAATATGTGGTGAAAGGGTGAAAAGATTTATCAAACATATTTCAGAATTTCAAATCCTGCATTACATGACTACATCTTCCTCCCTAAATCTTTTTCTCCCCAAATCTTCAGCTGCATCACTTTCTCTCAACTCTCTTTTTAACTGTGACTTTTTCTTCTCAGTCTTTGATTCCCTGGTCTGTCATTGTGGCAGCCACAAAAACACACTTATCAGATTCCCTGCTGTGGGGTAGGCTTTTGGCTGACAGCCCCAGCTGCTCCCTGTGTACACTCTCTACCCACCCCACCTCCATCTCTGCCCTGACTGATTCCCTCCCCCACCCCCTTAGTAAACATGACCCATTATTCTAGCAGGATGCTTTGTCTCAGGGACTTTCCATCATCTGGACCAACTTTCTCAGTTTCTAGTCTGAAACTCTGCCTACCCTATCCTGCTTTCACCCTTTACCCTTCAAAGGCATTTGCCTTAATACGTTTATTGCATGTCTCATCCCATATCCGTGTCTGCTTCTCAGAGGATCCAAAATAATAGTCACATATATTCATATTCTCCAGCATTTTGTCACGGGTTCACTACATTTTTCACTCTATTCTTTCATTACTTTACCATTATTTTATATTAAGGAATCCCAAACCTACTGTTTAAGATCCTTGGGAGCTAATTCTATCTCTGTCTCTGTTTCCATCTGTTAATTTGGTTTTAAAACAACCTGGGGAAATACTTCAGTGGCTCAGGGCGGCTCTCTGACTTGTTCCTCCAATCTGAATCCTGCTGCTTTGGCATACTGTACTTGTACTTAGATTAGATTCAGCTTCTCTGTTGAACCCCTTTGGATTAATGTCTTGGTTGGACTGCGTTATATTTTGATATTTTTATTGTTCTTTTTCATTCCTAGGCACAATCCTTTTAATAGCCCTGAGCTTCATACTCCAAAATCAGTGGTCCAGTTTCTCTCACTCCATACACACCCTGAATCCCTGAGACCCCAGCCAGGATTGAGAGCTCAGACATACTCATGTTTGGAATGGGGGTGGAGAAGACTAAAACTCCAAACTCTGTTCTGAACTAAAGCCCTGTATATATAATAAACTATTGGATTGTTTTACCTAAATATTCCCCTGGACCAAACTCTCTAGCCCTAAAAATGAACTTGTCATTGCTTTTGACACAAATATGCTTCATCTTTGACAACATTATCTTGAGCAACCTCATGGACAGTGATGCCATTAACCAAGTAAGAAATCTGGGAGTTTCTATGACTCCTTTTATAAGCTTGTCTCTCATTTCCCATCACTCACCATTCCTTGCAAAGGTCAATGACCTTTGCATTCATTACTTAGTTTTCTCTTATCTGTCCCCACAACCAGTGCCTCAGATCCAGCCTTCATCATTACTCACCTGCACCATTGTAAGAGCCTCCTTGTTTGTTTAATGGCGTGCATTGGTTTCCTTCCATCTATTGTCCATATTTTACAAATTTAAACTGTTTACTCTTGGGTTTAAGATATTTTGATGGCTTTCCTTTACCTAATGACATGGTCCAAACCCTTTGTTATGGCTTCTAAACTCCTAATAACCAAACCATTATGAATTTTTCTGCTTCATTATTTATGCTTCTTCCACTTACTTTATGCTTGAGTGGTCTAGCTGAACTATGTCCAGCTCTGAAACATGACATATTATGTCATGCCATTGAATTTCTGTGCATGATGTTCCTTAAGTTTGGAGTGCCTTTCTTCTTCTTACCTTCCTGGAAAACTATTCAGAATTCAAGGCTCAATTAAACATTATTACGTTTTTGAAGCATTTTTGTACTCTCTTTTATCCATTCATTTTATAACCTCTTCTCTCCCTCTTTGCTTGCTTCATACAGTTAGGCGTTTCTATTGCACCCTGTCCTTGCCTCTATTAGAGCCTCTCTATAAAGCCCTCTATAATGTACATTTCTTTACTCATCTGTTTCCTTTACTAGGCTATGAGTTTTTTTGAAGGCAAGATCAAGACATTTATTTTGGTACCAAAAATATGAAGGGCTATGCCTGGCACTTAGAATGTGCATAAAAAGTATGTCGAATAAATTATCTCTTCCATTGTATGATTATGCCAAAGAAGACAATGTCTTTTTTTTTTTTTTTGCGGTACGCGGGCCTCTCACCGTTGTGGCCTCTCCCGTTGCGGAGCACAGGCTCCGGACGCGCAGGCTCAGCGGCCATGGCTCACGGGCCTAGCCGCTCCGCGGCATGTGGGATCTCCCCAGACCGGGGCACGAACCCGTGTCCCCTGCATCGGCAGGCGGACTCTCAACCACTGCACCACCAAGGAAGCCCAAGACAAAGGTTTTAATTCAAGAAAGTTCAGTGTCCAACATGAGAAAAAGAGCCCAATGCCTATTGGTGAATCCTAATAAAAAAAAAAAGAAAGAAAAGGAAAGAAAAACCTAACAAAAAGAACAAACAGTTCTGAAAAATAGGAAACTGTAGACATTAACTTTTTACTAATGTTTGAATCAAATTATAGAATGCCTCCAGGGAATAATGCCTATAAGGTTTTCACCTTCATTTTCTGTAAAGTCAAAACATTCTTATTCTGAAATAATAAGAAACCTAAAGGATGTGGCTTGTTTTTAAATACATTTGCATGCTTTTGATGAGAGGTCTAGTTTTAGCAGGCTAACCTGCGTAATAAATTTCGCACAAGCAGTTGTGGATCTACTCTTACCAACCCAATAATAACTGCCTAGGAAGGATTAGATTACAATGAATTTTCAAAGAAAAAAAATGAACATATTAATTTCCTCCTGGAATAGTCTTTGAATACAAGTTAGAACCAAGATATATTAGAAAATAAGCTTAAGTAGACCTGTTTCAGAATGTGCAAGTCAAAAGTAAATAGTGTAAAGGTGAGTGTAAATAGGACAGTAAATAGGATAAAGGAGGGTGAAGACAAATGCCTAACAGCAGTGTTAGCATTAAAGGATGGGATGGATATGGCCTCTGCATTCATGGGGGAAGGTCCATGGGTGCTCAGAGAGTTAGGACTGAAGCAAGCATTCCCTTCCACTTTTTTTTTAATGGGCAGGAAGTTTCCACATTCCCACAATGAGAATTCTATCTCTTTTATGTTCCTTTTTTCTCTTAATTAAAGTAAAATTCATATAACATAAAATTAACCATTTTACAGTGAACAAGTCAGTGGCATTTAGTACATTCATAATGTTCCACAACTTTATCTAGTTCCAAAACATTTTTATCACCCTTAAAAGAAACCCCACATCATTAGGCAGTTCCCCATTTCTCCCTTTCCCCAGCACCTGGCAACCACCGATTTCTGTGTATCTCTGGATTTTCCTATTCTGGATATTTCTTATAAATGGTATCATGCAATATGTGACCTTTTGTGTCTGGTTTCTTTCACTTAGCATATGTTTTCTAGATCCAACCATGTTGTAGCCATATTTCATTCCTCTTTATGGCTGAATACTACTTTGTTGTATGTACATACAGTACCACAATTTGTTTACCCCTTCATCTTTTGATGGACATTTGGGCTGTTTTCACCTTTTGACTATTGTGAACTATGCTGCTATGAGCAGGCATGTGCATGTATTTCTTAGATTTAATCATCGTTTTTCATTTATTTACTCACTCATCATATATTTTTTTTTTGTTTTTTTTTTTTGTGGTATGCGGGCCTCACACTGTTGTGGCCTCTCCCGTTGCGGAGCACAGGCTCCGGACGTGCAGGCTCAGCGGCCATGGCTCACGGGCCCAGCCGCTCCGCGGCATGTGGGATCCTCCCAAACCGGGGCGCGAACCCGGTTCCCCTGCATCGGCAGGCGGACGCGCAACCACTGCGCCACCAGGGAAGCCCCCATCATATATTTTTAAGATTCTAATTATGTGCTGGAATCTCTGTTAGACCCCGGTATAAAATGATGAATGAGACATGGTTCCCGCCATGAAGGAATTCACTGTCTAGTGGTGGGGATGGCAGTAAAAGCTGGCAAATTTCAACACCACTTGTTATCTCTATAAATGGAAGATAAGTGATACCCTTCAGCGAGCTACAGGATAGAGAAAGGATTGTTTTGGGCTTACTTCCTTTATACTCTTCCATTTTTATACCTGCCCACTTTTACAGCCACTTTCACATAAACTCCATCAGAGTTTTCCTATCGCTATAATACAGATGATGATCTCTTTCTTTCATTTTTGAGGAGAAAGATATATCAGTACCTTAGTATTTGACCTATATGCCAACTACTAGAAACTAAGGCACTTCTTTTTCTGAAACAAGCAAAAGGATAATGGCAATAGGGGCTCTGAAGAGTAGTTTCAGTTAGGATGCCAACAAGAAGTAGAAGGTACTCTTGAAGACAATTTAATGAAGCAACTGCTTACAGAGATGTGGGCACAATTAAGGTAACCAGAAAAGGAATGTGAGGTACCCAGGAACTAGCAAAACAAAAGGAAACTAACCACCTGCAGGGGGAAAGGCAGGAAAAGAAATTACCAGGACCTAGTGGGAATCACAGCCATGGGAGGACAGCATCCTAAAGGAGTTGTGTTAAAAAGATGTAGCCTCGGGCTTCCCTGGTGGCGCAGTGGTTGAGAATCTGTCTGCCGATGCAGGGGACACGGGTTCGTGCCCTGGTCCGGGAAGATCCCACCTGCCGTGGAGTGGCCGGGCCCGTGAGCCACGGCCACTGAGCCTGTGCGTCCGGAGCCTGTGCTCCACAACGGGAGAGGCCACAACAGTGAGAGGCCCGCATACCACAAAACAAAACAAACAAACAAAAAAAGATGTAGCCTCTGCTCAAACCACAGAGTTGATTCCTCTGATTCCTCTAACTCTCACTTTTGAACACTCCAGTATCTTACTAGTGCATCCTACTGGTCAACTAATCAGAATCCAGAGATCAAGGGAGCTTGGAAGATGCTAAGGGCACCAGTAAGGCAGAGAGGGGTAGAAATGGATGGAGACAGGGAGGGGGTAGAAAAACAGAAACACACTGGTAGAGAATATGGAAGCCAATCCTGTCACTACTCAAAGCCATCTATGGTCTTGTTGCCAAGAGAAAGACACAAGTCTTCATTCAAGAAACTAGCCAAATTAGTTCCTGAGGAAAAGAGAATAAAGGTACACTTGAGAAGTAAAGTGAGGGCATAACCATACAAACAACACTAAAGGCAGTGGCACGAAATTTAGACAAAACTGGAGCAATTGCAAAGGATATGAGAGTCTCGTAGTTCAGACCTAGTCAGAAATTGGGAGTGTGTGTGTGTCACAGTCTGTTGTATGTGACAGAGAATGAAAAAACTTTCCCATAAATGCTATTAACATAGGCTGGTCAGGAGATCAAGAAGATCTTTGTTGAACCAACATTGGGGTATCACTAGAAGAATCCTTCAGCTGACTAAGGGTGATTTCTTGGTGTGGAAGCCAATAACCTTCACCTCTGCAAGTCACCCTAAGTGGGAAGGAACATGTCAAGCTCACTGTTTATGTTCTCTGGGAGGAGGGTAGAAATAGGGTAACCATTTTAGAGGACAGGATCACCCACAAGATAACCTGATAAAATTGGTTTTGGGCAAGTCTGTATAGGAGTTTAGAGCAGACCCAGGGCTATTTTTAATATTTCTAATATATTCATGTGTATGTGCACTATTCTAGTAAAAAGAAAGTGTAGTTATCTTAATTTCAATTTGTATTTTTCAGGTTTCTCAACCCAAGTTCCTCTCTTCTCTGTAATTCTCCCTCCCTCCCTAATAAACAAATTAGCAGTGTGTCTCTCATCATGTCTTGATTCTTGACATTGGGATGTCCAGAGAAAGGATAGAAGGATGTAAAGGCCTTGCAGACAAGGGTCTTTGGAAGGCATGTAATCCAGCTCACCATCTCAGGAAGTAATATTTTCTATGTCCTCCTTGAACACTGGATATTCAGCTTGTTTAAAAGTTTCTTATAGTGGAACATTCACCATCTACTGTGGCAAACTCTTGAATAGCTTTGGTGTTTTTTATGCAATTCCTAACTTTTCTTTTTAGGTATAGTTGATTTACAATATTATATACATTACAGGCGAACTACATAGTGATTCACGATTTTAAAGGTTATACTCCATTTATAATTATTATAAAAATATTGGCTATATTTCCTGGTTTATACAATATCATTGTAGCTTATTAATTTTATACGAGTAGTCTGTAACTCTTAATCTCCTACTCCTATCATGCACCTCCTTCCTCCCTCTCCTCACTGGTAACCACAAGTTTTTTCTCAATATCTGTGAGTCTGTTTCTATTTTATTATATTTATTTGTTTTATTTTGGAGATTACACATACAAGTGATAACATACAGTATTTGTATTCATGTGTCTGACTTAAACAAACAAAAAAAGATGTAGCCTCTGCTCAAACCACAGAGTTGATTCCTCTGATTCCTCTCTCACTTTTGAACACTCCAGTATCTTACTAGTGCATCCTACTGGTCAACTAATCAGAATCCAGAGATCAAGGGAGCTTGGAAGATGCTAAGGGCACCAGTAAGGCAGAGAGGGGTAGAAATGGATGGAGACAGGGAGGGGGTAGAAAAACAGAAACACACTGGTAGAGAATATGGAAGCCAATCCTGTCACTACTCAAAGCCATCTATGGTCTTGTTGCCAAGAGAAAGACACAAGTCTTCATTCAAGAAACTAGCCAAATTAGTTCCTGAGGAAAAGAGAATAAAGGTACACTTGAGAAGTAAAGTGAGGGCATAACCATACAAACAACACTAAAGGCAGTGGCACGAAATTTAGACAAAACTGGAGCAATTGCAAAGGATATGAGAGTCTCGTAGTTCAGACCTAGTCAGAAATTGGGAGTGTGTGTGTGTCACAGTCTGTTGTATGTGACAGAGAATGAAAAAACTTTCCCATAAATGCTATTAACATAGGCTGGTCAGGAGATCAAGAAGATCTTTGTTGAACCAACATTGGGGTATCACTAGAAGAATCCTTCAGCTGACTAAGGGTGATTTCTTGGTGTGGAAGCCAATAACCTTCACCTCTGCAAGTCACCCTAAGTGGGAAGGAACATGTCAAGCTCACTGTTTATGTTCTCTGGGAGGAGGGTAGAAATAGGGTAACCATTTTAGAGGACAGGATCACCCACAAGATAACCTGATAAAATTGGTTTTGGGCAAGTCTGTATAGGAGTTTAGAGCAGACCCAGGGCTATTTTTAATATTTCTAATATATTCATGTGTATGTGCACTATTCTAGTAAAAAGAAAGTGTAGTTATCTTAATTTCAATTTGTATTTTTCAGGTTTCTCAACCCAAGTTCCTCTCTTCTCTGTAATTCTCCCTCCCTCCCTAATAAACAAATTAGCAGTGTGTCTCTCATCATGTCTTGATTCTTGACATTGGGATGTCCAGAGAAAGGATAGAAGGATGTAAAGGCCTTGCAGACAAGGGTCTTTGGAAGGCATGTAATCCAGCTCACCATCTCAGGAAGTAATATTTTCTATGTCCTCCTTGAACACTGGATATTCAGCTTGTTTAAAAGTTTCTTATAGTGGAACATTCACCATCTACTGTGGCAAACTCTTGAATAGCTTTGGTGTTTTTTATGCAATTCCTAACTTTTCTTTTTAGGTATAGTTGATTTACAATATTATATACATTACAGGCGAACTACATAGTGATTCACGATTTTAAAGGTTATACTCCATTTATAATTATTATAAAAATATTGGCTATATTTCCTGGTTTATACAATATCATTGTAGCTTATTAATTTTATACGAGTAGTCTGTAACTCTTAATCTCCTACTCCTATCATGCACCTCCTTCCTCCCTCTCCTCACTGGTAACCACAAGTTTTTTCTCAATATCTGTGAGTCTGTTTCTATTTTATTATATTTATTTGTTTTATTTTGGAGATTACACATACAAGTGATAACATACAGTATTTGTATTCATGTGTCTGACTTATTTCACTAAGCATAATACCAACCAGGTCCGTCCATGTTGTTGCAAATAACAAAATTTCATTCTTCTTTTATGGCCAAGTAGTTTTCCATATATACTTCAAATACACACACACACACCTTCAAAATCTTCTTTATCCATTCATCTGTTGATGGACACTTAGGTTGATTCCATATCTTGGCAATTGTAAATAGTGCTGCTATGAACATTAGGCTGCATGTATCTTTTCGAACTAGTGTTTTTGTTTTCTTTGGATATATACTTAGGAGTGAAATTGCTCAATGTTATGATGGTTCTATTTTTAGTTTTTTGAGGAATCTTCATACTGTTTTTCACAGTGGCTGCACCAATTTACATTCCCACAACAGTGTACAAGTGTTTCCTTTTCTCCACATTCTTGCCCACATTTATTATTTGTGGTCTTTTTTTTTTTTTTTTTTTTTTTGTGGTACGCGTGGGCCTCTCACTGTTGTGGCCTCTCCCGTTGCAGAGCACAGGCTCCGGACGCGCAGGTTCAGTGGCCATGGCTCATGGGCCCAGCCGCTCCACGGCATGTGGTATCTTCCCGGACCGGGGCACGAACCCGTGTCCCCTGCATCGGCAGGCGGACTCTCAACCACTGCGCCACCAGGGAAACCCTATTTGTGGTCTTTTTGATGATAGGCATTCTGATAGGTGTGAGATGATATCTCACTGTGGTTTTGATTTGCATTTCTCTGATGATTAGCAATTTTGAGTGTCTCCATGTACTTGTTGGTCATCTGCCTCTATTCTTTGGAAGAATGTCTATTCAGGTCTTCTGCCTATTTTAAATGGGGTTGTTTGTTTTTTGATCGTGAATTGTATGAGCTGTTTACACATTTTGGATAAATATGCACACAAAAAAGGAGAAAGGAATCCAAACATAACATTAAAGATAATCATCAAATCACAAAGGACGATTATAAAAGAATAAGAAAGGAACAAAAAAGACCTACAAAAACAATCCCCAAATAATTAACAAAATGGAGTAAGTATGTACCTATCAATAATTATTTTAAATGTAAATGGACTAAATGCTCCAATCAAAAGACATAGAGTGGCTTAATGGACACAAAAGCAAGACCCATATATATGCTGCCTATAAGAGACTCACTTCAAATCTAAAGATACACACAGAATGAAACTGAGGGGATGGGAAAATGTATTCCATGTAAATGAAAATCAAAAGAAAGCTGGGATAGCAATACTTATATTAGACAAAATAGAACTGAAAACAAAGGCTGTAACAGACAAACAAGAGCATTACATAATGATCAAGCGATCATTCCAAGAAGAAGATATAACAATTGTAAATATGTATGTATCCAACATAGGAGCACCTAAATACATAAAGCAAATATTAGCAGACAAAAAGGGAGAAATTGACAGTAACACAATGCTAGTGGTGGACTTTAACACCCCACTTATATCAACAGACAGATCATCCAGATGGCAAATCAATACGAAAACACTGGCCTTAAATGACATGTTAGAGCAAATGGACTTAATAGATATATAGAGAACATTCCACCCAAAAGCATAATTCACATTCTTTTCAAGTGCTCCTGAAACAGTCCCCAGGATAGATTACATGATATGTCACAAAGGAAACCTTGGTAAATTTAGGAAAACTGAAATCATATCAAGTATTTTTTCCAACCACAACACTACGAGACTAGAAATCAACTACAAGGAAAAAACTGCAAAAAACACAAACACATGGATGCTGAACAATATGTTACTGAACAACCAATGGATCACCAAAGAAATCAAAGAAGAATTCAAAAAGTACCTGGAAAGGCCACCATTAAAAAGTCTACAAATAACAAATGCTGGAGAGGGTGTGGAAAAAAGGGAACCCTCCTACACTGTTGGTGAGAATATAAATTGGTGCAGCCACTATGGAAAGCAGTACGGAGGTTCTTTAAAAAACGAAAAACAGACTTGCCATATTATCCAGCAAATCCACTCCTGGGCAAATATCTGGAGAAAAATATAATGAGAGAAAATACATGCACCCCAATGTTCATAGCAACATTATTAACAATAGCCAAGACATGGAAGCAACCTACATGTCCATCAACAGATGAATGGATAAAGAAAATGTGGTACATATATACAATGGAGTACTACTCAGCCATAGAAAAGAATGAAATAATGCCATTTGCAGCAACATGGATGGACCTAGATACTATCATACTAAGTGAAGTAAGTTGGAAAGCAAAAGATAAATATCATCTGATATCACTTATATGTGGAATATAAAATATGATACAAATGAACTTACTTATAAATTAGAAAAAGACTCACAGACATAGAAAACAAATTTATTGTTACAAAAGGGGAAAGGGATTGGGTGAGGGACAAATTAGGAGTATGGAATTAGCAGATACAAAGTACTATATATAAAATAGGTAAACAACAAGGTCCTATATATAGTACAGGGAACTATATTCAATATCCTATAATAATCCATAATGGAAAAGAATATGGAAAATACAACTGAATTACTTTACTGTATACCAGAAACAAACACAATATTGTAAATCAACTATACTTCAATAAAAAAAAATTTAAAAAGTACCTGGAGACAAATGAAAACAAAAACACACCTATCCAAAATCTATGGGATGCAGCAAAAGCAGTTCTAAGAGGGAAGTTTACAGAAAACAAAAAAAATCCTCAAATAAACAACCTAAGCTTACACCTAAAGGATCAAACAAAACCCCTTAGTATAAGGAAAGAAATAATAAAAGTTCAGAGCAGAAGTAAATGAAATAGAGACTAAAAATCAATAGGAATAATCAATGAAACTAAGGGCTGGTTCATTGAAAAGATAAAATTGATAGACCTCTAGCCAGACTCATCAAGAAAAAATAAGACCCAAAGCAATAACATCAGATATTAAAAAGGAGAAGTTATAACTGACACCACAGAAATACAAAGAATCATAAGAGATTACTACAAAAAGCTATAGACCAATAAAATGGACAACCTAGAAGAAATGGACAAATTCCTAGAAATGTAGAATCTCTCAAGACAAAAGCAGGAAGGAATAGAAAATACAAATAGAATAATTACTAGTAATGAAATTGAATCAGTAATGAAAAAAATTCCCAACAAACAAAATTCCAGGCCCAGTTGGTTTCAGAGGTTAATTCTACAAAACATGCGAAGAATAAAAGCCATATGTTCATCTCAATAGATGCAGAAAAAACTTTTGACAAAATTCGACACCAATTTATGATAAAAACTCTCCAGAGTGTGGGTACGGAGGGAACATACCTCAACATAATATAGGCCATATATGATAAGCCCACAGATAACATCATATTCAACAGTGAAAATTTGAAAGCATTTCCTCTAAGATCAGGAACAAGATAAGAATGCCCACTCTCCCCAATTTTACTCAACATAGTATTGGAAGTCCTAGCCACAGCAATCAGAGAAAAGTAAATAAAAGGAAACCAAACTGGAAAGGAAGAAGTAAAACTCTCTGTTTGCAGATGGCATGATATTCTACATATCCTAAAAATGCCACCAAAAAAACTATTAGGGCTCATCAATGAACTTGGTAAAGTTGCAGGATACAAAATTAATATACAGAAATCTGTTGCATTTACCTACACTAACAACAAAATAGTGGAAAGAGAAATTAAGGAAATAATCCCATTCACCATTGCAGCACAAAGAATAAAATACCTAGGAATAAATCTAACTAAGGAGGTAGAAGACTTGTACTCAGAAATCTATTACATGATGAAAGACACTGGAGATGACTCTAACAGATGAAAAGATATACTATATTCTTGGATTGGAACAATTAATATTGTTAAAATGATCATACTACCCAAGACAATCTACAGATTCAATGCAATCTACAGATTCCTGGTATCTACAAAATACCAAGAGCATTTTTCACACAACTAGAACAAAAAAAAAATTAAATTTGTATGGAAACACAGAAGACCCTAAAGAGTCAAAACAATCTTGAGAAAGAACAGAGCAGGAATATCATGTGCCCTAACTTCAGCCTATACTATAAAGCTACAGTACTCAAAACAGCATGATTTTTGTGCCAAAACAAGTACAAAAACAGTTTTGTGTCAAAAACTGGCACAAAAACAGATACACAGATCAATGGAACAGAAAAGAGAACACAGAAATAATCCCACACACTTATGGTCAATAAATCTATGCAAAGGAGGCAAGAATATACAATGGAGAAAAGACAATCTCTTCAATGAGTGGTGTTGGGAAAACTGGACAGCTACACGTAAAAGAATGAAATTAGAACATTTCAGTTCACATTTCACACCATTCACAGAGATAAACTCAAAATGCATTAAAGACCTAAATGTAAGACCAGAAACCATAAAACTCCTAGAAGAAAACATAAACAGAACACTCTGACATAAATTTTAGCAATATTGTTTTGGATCTGTCTCCTAAGGCAAAAGAAACAAAGCAAAAATAAACAAATGGGACTTAAATTTAAAAGCTTTTCACAGCAAAGGAGACCATATACAAAAGAAAAAGACAACCTATTGAATGGGAGAAAATATTTGCAAATGATATGATCAATAAGGAGTTAATATCTTCTTTATAATTATTTCTAAAAACAAACAAATATACAACCAAAAATATAGAACCTAAGGCTACTAAAACTTTAAGAGAAAGACCAAGTTTTTTGCCCTTTAGGGTAATTCTTTGTCTGGATTTTTTTTTTTAAAGCATCTAGTATTTACAGAATATCCCTTGCTTGGAAAGTGAACAGATGAGCCTTAAGCAGCTTGGGGCGGAAGGTGAACTGTCCCCTGATGCTGGGTTTATTAGGTTGTCTTGTTTTCACCAATCAACCTACAGTACCCAGAGGCATTTGCATATGCATATACCCTCTCCCTCAGACAAAACAACTCTGAATATTTGGACAAAATCTATCTTCTTTAAATTTGGAGATTTTGAATCATTAAGCAAAGATTAAAATATTATCAGATTAGGGATAAAGTACAGTATCTGAAAAGAATTTTCTAAACACATTTATTGGTTTCATTTAATTTGAAAATATTTGCCAACAATAGTTTAATACTAATAGATGCATTAATAAACAGCATGACGAAATGTTTTCACCATGTTCTCACACTTTGATCTCTATCTCTTTTTTTTCAGCCCTATTTGAACAAACTTATTCTAACACATCTCTATTCAGGAGTTATCCTAGTAGGATATTTCATATAAGAGCAACTTGATATTTATGATATTTGAGCAATATAAGTAGATTTAACATTTTTCAAAATGTTTCCACAAATATAAAAATTCATAATCATACAATTCTGTTGGTTCAGTTTAATTCATATATTCAATACATTACAGAGATTCTGAGATGAAACTTTCTATGTAGTAATATACTTGGATATCACATACAAACTATTCATATACTTATATAAATCTACGGTATGTGGTTTAAACAGTGTACAGAAGCTGATCACCAACATTTGGAAGTATTTGCTTCCCAGAGCCGTGTATTATAATTGCCAAACTTAATCATCATTGAAAATTAAATACCAACTAAAATTTAAAATGAAGCCTGGACTTTTGTTGGAAGTTTTTTAATCAGTTTCAATTTCAATACTTGTGACTTGTCTGTTTATATTTTCTATTTCTTCCTGGTTCAGTCTTGGGAGATTGTACCTTTCTAAGAATTTGTCCATTTCTTCCAGGTTGTCCATTTTATTGGCATAGAGTTGCTTGTAGTAGTCTCTTATACTCCTTTGTATTTCTGTGGTATCTGTTATACTTCTCTTTTGTTTCTAATTTTATTGATTTGAGTGTTCTCCCTCTTTTTCTTGATGACTCTGGCTAAAGGTTTACCAATTTTGTTTATCTTCTCAAAGAACCAGCTTTTTAGTTGCATTGATCTTTTCTATTGTTTCTTTCATTTCTATTTCATTTATTTCTGCTCTGATCTTTATAATTTCTTCCTTCTACTAACTTTCGGTTTTGTTCATTCTTCTCTCTCTAGTTGCTTTATGTGTAAGGTTAGGTTGTTTATTCAAGACTTTTCCTGTGGTAAGATCGTAGTCTATAAACTTCCCTCTTAGAACTGCTTTTGCTGTGTTCCATAGGGTTTAGATCATCATGCTTTCATTTTCAATTATCTCTACATATTTTTTGATTTCCTCTTTGATTTCTTCAGTGATCCATTTGTTGTTTACTAGCATATTGTTTAGCCTCCATGTGTTTGTGTTTTTTAGTTTTTTTTTCTGGTAGTTGATTTCTAATCTCACAGCATTACGGTCGGAAAAGATGCTTGAAATGATTTCAATTTTCTTAAATTTACTGAGGCTCACTTTGTGGCCCAGCATGTGATCAATCCTGGAGAATGCACCATGTGCACTTGAGAAGAATGTGTATTCTGCTGCTTTTCAATGGAATGCTGTATAAATATCAATTAAGTCCATCTGGTCTAAGGTGTCATTTAAGGCCTGTGTTTCTTATTGATCTTCTGTCTGGATGATCTGTCCATTGATGAAAGTGAGGTGTTAAAGTCCCCCACTATTAGTGTGTTACTGTCGATTTCTCCTTTTATGCTTGTTAATATTTGCCTTATAAATTGAGGTATTCTTATGTTGGGTGCATATATATTTACAATTGTTAAATTTTCTTCTTGGATTGATCCATTGATCATTATGTAGTGTCCTTCTTTGTCTCTTGTAACAGTCTTTACTTTAAAGTCTCTTTTGTCTGATATGAATATTGCTATTTCAGCTTTCTTTTGATTTCTATTTGCATGAAATACATTTATCCATGTGATTAAAAAACTTCCAACAAACAAAAGTCCAGGACCAGATGGCTTCACAGGCAAATTCTATCAAACATTTAGAGAAGAGTTAACACCTACACTTCTGAAACTATTCCCAAAAAAATATCAGAGGAAGGAACACTCCTAAACTTATTCTACAAGGCTACCATCACCCTGATACCAAAAGCAGAGAAAGATACCACGCACGCAGAGAAATTACAGACCAATATCATTGATGAACATAGATGCAAACATCCTCAACAAAATACTAGCAAACCGAATCCAACAATACATTAAAAGGATCATACAATTGAGCAAGTGGGAATTATCCCAGGGATGCAAGGATCTTTCAATATCTGCAAATCAATCAGTATGACACACCACATCAACAAATTGAAAAATTAGAAACCATATGATCATCTCAAAAGATGCAGAAAAAGCTTTTGACAAAATTCAACACCCATTTATGATAAAAACTCTCCAGAAAGTGGGAACAGAGGAACATACCTCAACATAATAAAGGCCATATATGACAAACCTACAGCTAACATCATACTCAATGGTGAAAAGGTGAAAGCATTTCCTCTCAGATCAGGAAAAAACAACAATGTCCACTCTCACCACTCTTATTCAACATAGTTTTGGTAGTCCTAGCCACAGCAATCAGAGACGAAAAAGAAATAAAGGTAATCCAAATTGGAAAGAAGTAAAATTGTCACTGTTTGCAGACGACATGATACTATACATAGAAAATCCTAAAGATGCTACCAGAAAATTACTAGAGCTCCTCAATGAATTTGGTAAAGTTGCAGGATACAAAATTAATATACAGAAATCTGTTGCATTTCTATACACTAACAATAAGAGATCAGAAAGAGAAATTAAAGAAACAAGCCCAATTACCATTGCATCAAAAAGAGTAAAATACATAGGAATAAACCTACCTAAGGAGGCAAGAGACCTGTACTCCAAAAACTATAAGACGCTGATGAAAGAAATCGAAAATGACACAAACAGATGGAAAGATATACCATGTTCTTGGATTGGAAGAATCAATATTGTCAAAATGACTATACTGCCCAAGGCAATCTGCAGATTCAATGCAATCCCTATCAAATTATCAATGGCATTTTCCACAGAACTAGAACAAAAAAAATCTTAAACTTTGTATGGAGACACAGAAGACCCCAAATAGCCAAAGCAATCCTGAGAAAGAAAAACAGAGCTGGAGGAATCAGGCTCCCTGACTTCAGACTATACTACAAAGCTACAGTCATCAAAACAGTATGGTACTTGCATAAAAACGGAAATATAGATCAATGGAACAGGATAGAAAGCCCAGAAATAAACCCATGCACCTACGGTTAATTAACTGACAACAAAGGAGGCAAGAAAATACAATGGAGAAAAGACAGTCTCTTCAATAAATGGTGCTGGGAAAAGATTGGAAGAATCAATATTGTCAAAATGACTATACTGCCCAAGGCAATCTGCAGATTCAATGCAATCCCTATCAAATTATCAATGGCATTTTCCACAGAACTAGAACAAAAAAAATCTTAAACTTTGTATGGAGACACAGAAGACCCCAAATAGCCAAAGCAATCCTGAGAAAGAAAAACAGAGCTGGAGGAATCAGGCTCCCTGACTTCAGACTATACTACAAAGCTACAGTCATCAAAACAGTATGGTACTTGCATAAAAACGGAAATATAGATCAATGGAACAGGATAGAAAGCCCAGAAATAAACCCATGCACCTACGGTTAATTAACTGACAACAAAGGAGGCAAGAAAATACAATGGAGAAAAGACAGTCTCTTCAATAAATGGTGCTGGGAAAACTGGACAGCTACATGTAAAAAAAAATGAAATTAAAACATTCTCTAACACCATACAGAAAAATAAACTCCAAATGGTTTAGAGAACTAACTGTAAGACCAGATACTATAAAGCTCTTAGAGGAAAAGATAGGCAGAACATTCTTTGACATAAGTCACAGCAATATCTTTTTTGATCTGCCTCCTACAGTAAGGGAAATAAAAACAAAACTAAACAAATGGGAGCTAATCAAACTCAAAGGCTTTTGCACAGCAAAGGAAACCATAAACAAAAAGAAAAGACAACCCACAGGATGGAGAAAATATTTGCAAACAATGTGACTGACATGAGTTTAATCTTCAAAATTTACAAACAGCTCATGCAGGTCAATATAAAAAAATCAAACAACCCAATCAAAAAACGGGCAGAAAGAAGATATACAGTTGGCCAAGAGGCACATGAAAAGATGCTCAACATTGTTAATTATTAGAGAAAAGCAAATCAAAACTACAATGAGATATCACCTCACACCAGTCAGAATGGCCATCATCAAAAAGTATACAAACTATAAATGCTGGAGAGAGTGTGGAGAAAAGGGAACGCTCCTACACCGTTGGTGGGATGTAAATTGGTGCAGCCACTATGGAGAACAGTATGGAGGTTCCTTAAGAAAATAAAAATAGAGCTACCATATGATCCAGCAATCTCACTCCTGGGCGTATACCCAGAGAAAACACGGTTTGAAACATGCACCTCAATGTTCATTGCAGCGCTGTTTACAATAGCCAAGACATGGAAGCAACCTAAATGTCCACTGACAGAGGAATGGAGATACGGCACATATATACAATGGAATATTACTCAGCCAATAAAAAGAATGAAATAATGCCTTTTGCAGCAACATGGTTGGACTTGGGGATTATCATACTAAGTGAAGTAAGTCAGACGGAGAAAGACAAATAGCATATGATATTGCTTATATGTGAAATATAAAAAAAAAAACGAACTTATTTACAAAACAGAAACAGACTCACAGGCTTAGAGAACAACATTTATGGTTACTAAGGGGGAAGGGTGGTAGGAGGGACAGGTTGGGAGTTTGGGATTGACATGTACACACTGCTATATTTAAAATAGGTAAACAACAAAGACCTCCTGTGTATCACAGGGAACTCTACCCCATACTCTATAATAACCTAAATGGGAAAAGAATTTGAAGAAGAACAGATACAGGTATATGTGTAACTGAATCACTTTGCTGTACACCTGAAACTGACACCACATTGTTAACTCTATTCTGATATAAAATAAAAATTAAAAAATAAATAAAATAAAAATGAAGCCCTGACCTCTCATTTTACTTTCTTTAGCCTCAGATTTAAGACTGACAAAATAATGAGGTTTGGTTATATGAGCCCTAAGACCTCCTTCAGCTCTAATATTCCATATTTTATGTTCCAAAGTAAATAACACGAACCCTTAGTATTTTAAATTTCCTTCAACTGATAACTTTCTTAACAGTGATGAAATAAAATTCATTGTGTTTTCCCTTTACATCACTTTTCACAGTTAGCAATTATAAATTTTGTAGTTATTTAATTAATGTCTTTCTATTTCACTGTTTTGCAACAGTCATAAGGGCAAAGAGCATGTTTATTTTATTTATCATTCATCCACAGCACATACCACCATGCCTGGCATGTAGCAAGTACCCTGAAAACATTCATATAAAATGGATAAATCAACAAATGAATGGTTGAAACAGCCTCCCTTCTTTCTGTTGAAAGAAAGATCCTTGGATATAGAAGCAGGCTGGGTTCCAAACACCCCACTTGTCTCCATTCCTGGGGTACACAGGTCTCCAGAGCCTTCTGTTCTCTTGATCCAGATGTTTGGGGGTCACTCCTGGGTCCTAAAAGGATTCCCAGGTGATTGCTTATGTAACCTTGGGCTCATCACAACATAGTAATGAAATGTGCAACTACTTATAGAATATATCCACTTATTAATAGTTGCTTATCAGTAACCAATGCTGCACTGACCGCCTTTTTAAATGACTCCTCCCAATCTTTTGAACTGTTTTTTTCCAAAAAGCATTGAGTCTGTGATAGCATCTCTCTGAGGTCGCTACCCTAGCAGTCAGCTCTTTTGATCTGTTTCCTGATTCATCTACCAGGCTCCGGAAGAAAGTTTTTGCTATCCTGGCAGTCATCACGAACAAATAATTCTAGGCTTAATCCTCTTAAAATAAAATTCCTTCTTATCTGTGGCTATAAGCTAAGATCTGCTAGGAAAGGCTTTGCTGAGAATAACCCACGCTGTTCTTATGGCTTGGACTTTGGCTCTCTGAATGCCTGAACTCTCTATGACCCTCTTAAATAAAGACAGTATTGGTTTGGCTGTTGCTCTGGATGCCAGATGGGCAGGAAACCCATCGCCTTTATAAGTGCATACTTAAAAAATACACATAATTTTACTATTACTTTTATCTGCCATGTATTTTAATTTTATGAACAGAAACATCCTACATAATATCTTTACTCAATCTTTTAAGAAAAAAATCACAGCGAACTTGAATTAGATTCTTTGAATGAAAGGCAAGCAAAAAGCAAGAAACATACATCGATCACCCACCTATTCTGTGTCAGACAATATGCTAGGCATGTCATGTGCTCTGTGGCAAGAAAAAACCCACTATTTAGGCAGTGACATTCTATTGTTCCATTATATTTTTAGTCATAGAAATTCAAATAGACTATTTCTCTTGGATATAGCCCACAACTCTAGAGATATTTAAAAATAACTAAGTGACGTTGTTACTGATGGATTTATCTGCCTTAAAGAGAATTAGTGAACTGCATAGCATCATTCCTCATATATAAGTATGAGACTACTGATCCACTCCCAGAGGGTTAACCCCCTTGGAGCTATCTAGCTGCTACTGTCATTGATTTTCATTGATTCTTCACTAGATTCTCACCTTCTTATTCCTTGTGTTGTATTTTCAACACAAATATTACTACTAGGCCATATTACCCCTTTGTGAGATTCAATTTAATAGTCTGCCAAATGAATGCATTATCAAAGCTTGGGTCACTGTATTGAGGATTCTGAAGGCAAATATGAGTTCATCATGAAAAAGCTCTGGGATTGATTAACAGTGGCTGCCATTTGTACAAGACGGCAGTAGTGACGTGTATGCTAGGTACTGCCATCTAGATGAGAGATGGCTCTCATCTAGATGCCTCCTGAAAAAATGTGTCCTAAAGTTGGCTTGATACCCAATAAAAAGGTACACATCCTATTATTTCTCTTCTTCACCATCCCCAGAAAGGAAGATCTATTTCTTATGATAAATGTGTTGCATAAGCTTCTTTTTGATATACTATACATTATTGAAGCTAACTTTTATAAACTAGATTAAAAAACCTCACCACCATGCACAGCATTGATTTCTATAGAAAAATACATTCTTCACTCCAAACTACTGACTTAAAAATGCATTATTAAGGACATGATTTTATTTCTTAAAATTCCTTTTTAAGAGAGTTAACTTGTACTTCCAGTGACCCAACGAAATTCTGCCATAATCTGAGGACAGAAGATATTGAAATGGATGACATCATCATGCTATTTACCAATGAAACTTTTTCTCTTCATGTATTGAAAGGGATTCAAAGAATAAGGGAAAAAAACCCTAGGGTAGAGGAATGAGACACTCTCATGGAAATTCTAACAGCATCAATTCTCAAAATGTACTGCTAAATATGAGTTATAAACATAGCCTCCATTTTCAGCATCTAGAAATAATCTTTAGTTGTTATATATCCCTTAATGCACTTCATAATTCAGAACCCAAGTCTGAGTCTCAGAGAGAATTCACTTGTGTCTAAAGTACAGAGAGTTTGAATTTTTCCCCTAAAAGCAATCATACACATGGTTTAAAGAACATCAAAGCCAAGAGAGTAGCACCATATAATAAGCTTTCTATCAGAGCTCTCTATAAGTACTGAAGTCAGGTCAAACATCCAAGGTGTCCATTAGGGGTAATAAGAAAGGAACACAAAATAAAACTTGCTACCACTTAAACCTGTTACCAGCGTGGATAGCCTCACAAGGAAGTCAAAACATCAAAAGGATCTGGCTAATCCTCTACACCACTGGCAATTTTTACCACTTAATACTGTGGGAAGGCATATTTCTTATTCTGTGAGTTATCATTTGAAAACAAATTTCCTAGAGAGTTAGAAAAAAGAGAAAGAGAATGAACATTTAGGTAAGTACACAGGGAAAATGAAGGAGAATACATAGTTGTTAGGACATTTACACAACATAGTTTTTAAAGATGAGGGTCACTTTTTCTTTAAGGGATGGTAAACTTTCAGAGAAGGAACAAATACAACACATTTTTAGTAGCTTGGAACTTCAACACTGCTTATATCTGAGAAAGATGGAACATAAATAAGACATTTTGGTTCAGAGAAACAAATTCTCCTTTATATTACCTTATCTTAATTTGAGAAATCATTCTGCATTCCTAAAATGGGCTTTCCAATGAGATAAAGTGACATGTTAATTATCTGTTAATTAAATTTTGGAGGTTTTAATTGCAAACGTTAAGTATAGTTCAAAGATGAAGCTATAAAATATTTAATAAATGTTATTGGATGGGGTGTTGTGAAGGATTCAGTGGTAGAAGATATCATATTTGTCCTCAAGGCACTAGCACGTTTGTTGTAGAGAAAAGAAACACCTATGATGGAACAGTGTAAAACAATAACTAAAGTACAAGGTCTAATGCTACATTAAATGATGTGAATTCTAAAATTAAGAATTCAGCAGAGACTGTGGAAAGTTTAGGAGCTCTCAGAAATGGCTGCAATTTTAATTTCTACTCTGAAAAATAAATAACATTAATATAGTTTTCATTTTAAAATTAATCTATTTGCAAGCCTTCCAGTTCATACTGAATGAGCATGTACAGCTAAGCATGATTATAGTTCATTCACTTAATGGCTTATCCTTCAGCTGAACACTCTGGCCACTCTGATGATTCTGTTACAAAGCCTAAAATTGCTTTAGTCATAAACATATAATATAAATTTATAATGGATCATGAATCAAAGAGAAAGCACAAGAAACATTATGTTGAAAAACAAGTGACTCTTAACTGACAAGTGAACTCCGATATGCAAGAAAAATCATATTCTCCACCTTTGTTTGTGTACTTAGTTTAAATGGATTCAATGACTCAGTCCTGCTGGGTCGGGGGGAATTTTACCTTGGTCATGACTGGGCTTCCCTGCTCATCTCCACCACTTGCAGGCATAGGTCTCAGGTTTTACACACAGCTCAGCTGAGGAGATTTCTCTAGCCTTCTCTTTTCCCTGGTTCTTCTGAGGAGCTTACGTTCTGAGTCTTCTAATTAGTCTGTTACTATCTACTAGCTTTGCTTCTGCTGCTATGCTGGGGGTACAGACACTCTGAAGTGTTTTGAAACCCCAGGGCCTGGACTCCAGCCTCCATATGTGCACAACGGACATACTCCCCCATGGCATCAAGCAACCTTACTCCAATGCCATGCACTAGGGTGTGGTCTTGCCTTTCCCTCTGATGTCACAACATGGTCAGGCTCTCAGGGTCACAGAGAAGAAAAACCATGAAACATGTTGCCTTTAAATGGTTTCAGCTTTCCTTTACAAACCCTTTTTGAGGCAATGACAAGGCAGATTCTTTTTAGGAGTGAAAACTCCATTTCTTGGGTCTTCAGTAAACACAACTAGCACAAACTGATGGGGAAGAGAGTATAAAGCAGGGAGACTCAGCATACAATGATATTCCATATTTTAGCTTGGGTTAATTTCTGACAATGCACATACTAGAAATTAAATATGGTTAAAATTACCCTTGAAAAATCCATTTAATTTCCAATAAAGTACAGTATGCTCAACCCTATACTAAAATGTTTATGTGTAAATGATGCAAACGTTAGTAATGTAAAAATAAGAGTATTTGTGTAGAGAATTTTAAGTTATCATACATATGTATCCTCCAAACAAATAACTTTTGTTTTTGTTTAGTTGTTCTTTCTTTCATTTACCCTCTACAGCATGAGAGTTTGATTTGTATTAGGTCACATGTGAATATCATCCACCCTACAACCTATGCTCAGAAGGAAGACCAGTTCATTCTTTGGGGATTTCAATCTTTCCCGAGTTGCAACCAGTCTTTTTTTTGATACTGATGAACAACAGAGCCAACTGCTCATTTACAATGTCCAAGCCTTTCCCATGAAAAATTAAGACTTATTGTTAAGGTGAAATGGACTGTCTTCTGATTCAGTATGGAGAATTTAAATGGTTTTGGACAACCCAATGAGGCCTACCTGACTCTGTGATCCACTTGATTAACCCTTTCTTAAAAATCCTATTGTGCATTATCACAGTCTGAGCAAGTGTGGTATCATGCCATCATTAGCATGGAGTGCAGGACCACTGAAATAGACATGACCATATCCCAGAGGTCTAATACAGAAACAGTCAGAAAAAACACTGATGAATTGCTTTGAATGCTAAGCCATTTATTTTTTTGCCATGCAGTAAGATGTTGTAATATATTTCTATGAGATTACTTACCAGAGGGAAAACTATTTGGTATTCTAATAATGAAAACTGAAAAAGAATTATAATAAAAGGTGAAACTACCCTACCTTTGATAAGCTGTCTTTCAGAAACAGTATTTACATATATAAAATGCCAACACATAAAATGTAGCCTATTTTCAAGGCTGAGAGAGAAGAAAAAGAAAATAGTATTTGGGACACACATTAGCTATAGGGCAGAATTCCTCATAGTGTGCATCAGAATCATGAGAGGTTGGGTAAAGGTAGAGAATATTGAGCTTTATCCAGTCTTATTAAATGAGATTATTTGGAGGTGGAGACCACAAATCTGCAAACTTAACATGCTATTTAGATGTTTTTCATGAATGCTAAATGTGAGGACCACTGTAGAAATCAGGTGAGAGGATTGATTCTAATGTGTCATTATTTTCTGAGTAAGTCACCTTTCTGAATTTCAATCTCCTGTTTTGCAAGTAAAGGAAAGTATTATCTGTAGCAACTACACCAAAGAGTTTAGAGGATGACCAAATGAAAGATCAGATATGAAAGCACTTTCAAACTTAGAAGTCTGAAACAATACACATTGCTGTAGTTGTGATCTTTATTACCATCATACCTTGATTCTTCCCTCAAGCTCTACATTCCTTCTTCTATTCTGTGTGGTGCCATACCCTGTGGGAACCCAGGCCCAGTAGCCACTAATCTTTATAAGAGAAGAGTCTGTGATCCAGTCAATGAAAATATCAAAGCTGGAGGGGATTTTAGCGTATTTTTTTTAACATGTCTAATTCAATATTTTATATGTGAAAATGTTGAGGCCTAGAGATTTGAAGTTACTTTATCAAGGCTTTTTTCATATTAGAACATTAAGGATAATAGTTTTTATTTTATTTTAAAAGTTTATCACATATAGATATGCATTCATGAGTATGTTGGTTCTAAACTTTGTTTGCTCTTTCTTTCCCACTTGTGAACAAACATGTCAAAAAAAGGTTATTAGAAGGCCTGAGTCAAAGTTCCACATTGGTGTGATTGCTCCTATAGCAAGGGGAGTGTCTGCTATCTGGATAGATTTTTAGAGCTTAATTCCAAAGTCCCAGTTTACATTTGTTTGAGATATCCCTGATCTTTGTACTTTCTATAAACACCTTAGGCTTCAACAAAAATAGCCGTATACAAGTCAAGAAATCTGCTCAACACTGATAGAATATTTTGGTTGATAATCTGTAATCACAGATAGTAAGCATGACTGTTTCTAAATATAATCAACCACTGAATGAAAGGAAAGACCTGAGACCTAAGAAGACCTCAGAATAATATAAACTATGTTTTCCATCTTACAGAAACACAAACTGAAGCCAAGAAATATTATTTTGCACCAAAGAAGTTTGAGATTATGGTAGAATACCACCCTGATCTACTAACATACAATGTAAATCAGTTTTTATGTCACAGGCTGCTAATTAAAAAAAAAAAACAAGCTTCCCTGCAAAGTACAATCTCATATCCAATGCCAGCTTTGAAGAAAGAGTAGTTAACAGGCTGCTAAATAGTCCCACCTATAGTGTGCATTATCGGACTGATAAAACATCTGAAGGCATGGAGCACAATCTGATGTGTGAATGTTCTGAGGCAGAGTCCTTCATTTTAATTACACTTATTCCTCAACCTTAACCCTATTTCTCAGAAAACTAGTCAAACTGTTTTTAAATCCACATCCTCAGGATTATGCTAATTTAGGTTTCTATTTTATGTATACAACCCATTTCTTAATATCAAAAAATAAAAACAAAATTCAGATTTTACCATCTTCTGTTTCAAAATAACAAGATTATTATATCAAGTGACTTAAATTCCATGGATGAAAATAGGTTTTCCAGGGTATTAGTTTATATTACTTTCAGTGGAATTTTCTGTATCATGATGCATACTATAAAGACCTGCTCTTAGTAAGGTCACAAGTAAAATATACAGTGGATTATTAAACACTCAAAGAAGGAACAATACACAAAGGTACTGCATATGGGAAATCAGCCAACAAATAAAATGTCAGCTCTGCCAGCAGCCAACACATGGATAAAGACAAGTGTTCACTAGGAGAAAATGTAGCTCTGAATGATGACAATTGTGTAAAAATGCAATAATACAAGAGCCTTTTTCCAAATAAGAAATAGATGTGATTTGTCATGCTGTTTAGATTTAAAGCTATTTTTAGCACACTGTAGAAAAAGAAATATATTTCAAAAATGAAAGTGATCAACCATCAAGCGTATTTTCTGACATGAAAGTTTACACAAGAACTTTTTGGTAGTGAAGGATAAGCATTATGGTCTGGATTTTACTTTATGCCTAAAGAAAACTCATTTTGCTAAATCAGCAGTCAATGATGTTTGATTTGTTGCACTGTTACATTTTTTAAGTAAAATTAAATAATATTCATAATAAATTCTTCATATGAAAGGCTTTGAGATAGTAGAGCTTGTTTTATGTGTTATGAGAAAAAATGACATACATGGTCAACATAAAAATAGCTCTTAGTATTAACAATATTGAGGCATCATCATAATCTTTCTTTTTTATTCTTTTACTTCATTCCTCATCCTCTTGTAGATATGTATTTATGTCTATTCATTTCAGACGGCTTACATAATATACAATTAATACCCATATGATTTTCAAAAAATCATATTATTTTACACCCAGTAAAGCCTAATTAACAGGATAAATATGTGAGATCCTTTATTAACCAAAGATTATTTTTCCACATTCTTCCTATGTAATTACCATAATAAAACAAATCTTATAAAATTGAAATAATACATGAAGGTGTATATAACTAGGAGCATACTTAATTGCACAAATGCCAGAATACAGGCATGGTGGATTTAGGCTATTAGCGACCTTAATTAAAGAGAATTAAATTTAGTGCCCAAATATACAACTCAAGAAAAAAAAGGTAAAAATGAACGTTCCAAGACTTTTTCTCACTCCTGAAACCAATTAGAGCAAAGGTTATTTTGATTCCTATTTGAACCAGAGAGCTTAAATTTTGTTCATTAAACCACACTGAATATAATATTCCATTAGCTCTCTGACACCAAGGAGATTACATTGAGTTGGGTAGTTGAAATTTACTACTAATTAATATACAGGAGTTAATACTACTAATAAAAATGTTGCAACAAGTACTAAATACAGGTTACTGAGTTCATAGGAGAGTCTACTCTCTTGGGCAGCTCATCATCTGGGGAGTCTGGAGACATGGTAGACTTAACCAGAGACTTCAAGATAGGAAAGCCTGGAGTAGAAAGAAAGGGTAGGAGAGCTCAAAGGGAAGAAACTGGGTTAGTGGAATACGAAGTAGCTTTGATTCTAGCCATTTGGTGACAGTAATTAGAGAACAATGAGGGAGATATGGTTTAAAAGATCATTTGGGCAGGAATGAGATTGGGTTAATTCAATGCCTGATCACTAAAGGCTTGATGAACTCAACTGATGATTATTTCACCCTAAACTTGTATTTTGTACACAAATAGAAAATGGATCTAGAGATCTAAACATTTTTCATGTTTTTCCTTCTTAGTGGGGCTAAATTATTCAGTGACTACAGGATATAACAATTCTCAGCTATCACAACCAAGTTTCCTTCTAGTAACAGTGCATGTTCTTGCTTTTCTTCTCCACAGTACAAAGGGTTTCAAATCCCAGCACCATCTGCATTATTTAGAAAGAGATTTTCCTTTGTACTAGGTGACCAGGATAGCTTTGTCACTGCAATTCGTCATGCATTTTCTGCTTTCAGTACTTGGTCCCCACTGCACTGAAGTCCTAGCCCCCTGAGCTCAAAGCCTATCTTTAACACAAATGACATGTTAATGATTAGTAAAAACACAAAGCAGGGGGTTAATGACCGGAACTGAAATTATGGACTTCATTTCCATCAGTTCAGCAGAGTCTGAAACAGCCAAAGAAAGGAAAGAGGTCCTGCTAATGCAGCTGCTCCTAAGCATGAGGGCAGCTTAACATTAACTTTCAGTCAGTGATCCACAACTCTCACGGGGAAACTCACCAATCTCCAGTTCATTGGGATGTGCTGCTCCCTGTGGACTTCAGATGGTTCCCTATTACTCAGATAGCAGCTGGGTGCCTGATAACAAGTTAGGTTTTCATTTATGAGATGCTTGGAAGATAACATAGGACAGAGCCCAGTAAAGATTTTTATTTGTATCTGTGAGGTGATTACAGCCTACTTCTGAAGATGAGCAGTGATTTGGAGCAGGAAGATGGCACCTTTCTATCTGCTCCCTTCTCAAGACCTCCTCAGAAATAGTTTATTTCTAATGGAATCCTGATCATACCACTCTCTTTCTTAAAACTACTAAATAGTTCACTATTGCTCTTAAGATAAAGACTGAGTTTCTTAATATGGTCTAGTCTCCTGGCTGGTCTGGCCCCAGCTGACTTCTCCAGTGTTAACTCACATTGAGATTCTCATTTCCATTCTCTGTACTCCAGTCAGAGTGGCCTTCTTTCAGCAGCTCCAGAGTGCCTTGCTGGGTGCTGCCACAGGGCCTTTGCACATATTGTTCCAGCTTTCTGAAATGCTCTTCCCCTTTCTTCAGATATCTTAGCTCACATAGTCCTTAGGAAAGCTCTTCTCTGAGCTCTCTGGTTAAATCAAATCAAATCCTTCCTAGAGATGCAATCAGAACATTGTACAACTCATTTACATACATTCACATAATTAGTTTTTAATGACTGTCTCCCTCTCTATATCGTAAGCTCTATGATATCAGTTGAGCTCTATGAAATCAAGTATTGCTCACCTTTGGATAACCAATCACCCACTACATTGATAGGCAAATAGAGGACACTCATTAAATATTTGTGAAATGAAAGGATGTATCAGGAGAAATAAAATAATAGCGATGAAAAGTGCTATACACACAGAGACATATTTGTATGTGTATACAAAAACACACACACAGTGGTTTTACAATTATAGAATTTGTAGAACACTTTGAAGAATATTAGAACACAAAAATGAGGCTCAAGACTTTAAGAGGACAGGTTAAAAAAAAAAAAAAACCAAGGAAGAAGAATTGAATACAAAGAAAAAACATAGCAATTAAAACCAGAATCACTGTATAAAATTCTTTTACATTAATCATATAGCCCACAATTTATATAAAATAAAATAATAAACTCACAGATTATTAAATTACACTGTTGTAGCTAAACCTGTGAAATGGAAATATCATCATGATACAAAGATTAAATGTACCCCATGCTTGAAGATTATGTAAAAAAAAAAAAAAAAAGAATATGTTAGCCTTCTTTGATAGAAGAAAGTAAAATTATGCTTTCTCCTGACTCTAGATAAATGCAAGAATTATTTCCACCTAAAATTCATAAGTGTTCTTACAGGTAGATAAGACACCAACACCACAGGTGATGATAATTCAAGGTTATGATCATAATCTTGGTCTTTTTTTCTCAGGGAAAGACTCATGACAGCTGTGTGCTAGCACAGAGCAGGCATGTGCTGCATCTCAAACACCACTACTTTACTTTCTTCCTAGTGTCAAGGACAAATTTAACTTGTAGACCCTGCCCTCTTCACCACTAAGCTGACAGAATAAAAGGGCCAATTTCAAATGGATTTTCAGCTTTCAAAAATGAAAGCATATAAGATATATTCTAAAAATTTTGACTTCAGAACATTGCTTCAAACTAACAATACTTAATATTTTAAAATGTCAAATCATTTTCTGCTTTTCACTTAACATAGACATTTAACAGAATAGGAAAATCACCATTAAAATGTGTGCTCTGCAGTATCAGACATTCACAACATACTATAATGCAGGCATAGGCATTTATATAAATGTTAGTAGCAGTGGAAAAACTATTTGGGTTTTTTAGGGCGAAATTGAGTTATATTTGCCAAATAAAAATAAGCATTTCCATTGATAAATTTTAATAAGGCTTAATTACTACCTGTATAATGTTATTGGGGATATATGTATAATTTTGATTCATATGTAGAGCACAGAGTTTTGGCACATCTAAACCACTGCTCCTCCAATTTCCAATAAATTTTTTTGTTTTAAAGTCACATCATCAGGCTATGTCACATCACCTTCTTTCCTGAAGTTGACAACATCCTTAGCCACTTCAGCATTTTTACTACTTTCTTCCTCTCAAATTGTCAGGAGACTTCAGGGTCCCTGTCACAGAGTTTATGAGCCTGGATGTCTTTACCTTCATAAACCTAAGGCCCCTTCTCTCTACTCTGCACCAGGTTTTCATATCTATAGTCACATTTGAAATTGTTTCATCTCTAAATCTTAAGCAGCACTCTTCCTTTTTCCCAGTGTCCTCACTTTCATATCCCACTCTGCCCATGTACTGACTTCAGAAACTCTTCAGTACTTCAAAATATCATTTTTTCTTGCCTCTCTATAATCCCACTTTTAACTCCTATTCTTTCTCTAACTACCCCAAACTCCATACTTCCCAAACTCCGAACCAATCCATTTGTCCACTGTTTCTGGTTTGTGCCTTAGTGATCCTGGAGAAAATCCATTTGTTTGAGATGAGCAAAGATCCCGGGACCTCAACTTCAGCCTAGGAACACGTTAACATGGCTGTTTCAGTTTTCTATTGCTGTGTAACAAAGTACTATAAGGTACTACAGCTAAAAACAATATCCATTTATTATCTCAAAATTCTGAAGGTAAGAAAAGTTCAGGCAGGCTTGGTTGAGTTCTCTACATAAAGTCTCATAAAGGTGAAATTAAGGTGATGACTAGGATGGGCTCTGATCTGGAGGCTCTGGAGGAAGAATTTTCTTCCAGGTTCATTCAGATTGTTGGATGAACCCCACTCCTCACAGCTGTAGGACTGAGGTCCCCATTTACTTGCGGGCTGTTAGCTCAGGGCTGCTTGCAGCTATTAGAAGCCACCTGCATTTCTCATTATATGGCTCCCTCTATCTGCAAAGCCAGCCACGGCTTGTTGAATTCTTCTCATACTTCAAATCTTTGTGATTCTTCTGCACCAGACTAGTAAATACTCCAGTTTAATTAAAAAGGCTCACCTTTTAAGGCCCATACAGATAATCTCTGTATCTTAAAATCAACTGACTTAGGCTTTTAATTACATCTGCAAAATCCCTTGACAGCAGTACCTAAATTAGTGTTGGATTGAGTGTACCCGGGCACACTTACTATGCCTTGAGGGACCATATTTGGAATTCAGCCTACCACCATGGCTCCAGTTAGCTCCATCAACTACGCTCCCAGACAGCTCTTCCAACCTTCTCAAGACCCCTCTTCTACCAATGCTCTTCCTTACTCTCAGAACTAACCCTTCACCTCTCCTTTTTCTGTACAGAGAAATTAGAATGCAATAACTGAAAAGATGCCCATCAAAATTCTGGCCCAGTACTTGGTCCTAGAAAAATACATAAATTATTTTTTCAGGATTCAAAATATCCTGGCCCTCAACCAACCAAAGTTTTATCCCTTCATTTTCTCACTGAGTTCTAACACTCTACCTCTAAGCTATCTCTCAATTAAATGTTGTATCTTTCAGCATATACCACCTCTTCTTTACGAGTTTTTTCCTTTATTTCCTTCCTATGTATAAACATATGCAAGTTTCTCTCATATATATAAAGAAAAATATAAAACATCTCCTCTTTATTTCTTCACCCCTCTCCAGCTATTGTTCCTTTTCTCTCCCTCCTTTCTTTGTCTACATTCTCCATTTCAATGCCTACATTACTGCCCAACTAAATTATTGCTTACTCTTTTTTAACATTAATTAATTAATTATTTTTTGGCTGTGTTGGGTCTTTGTTGCTGCACGTGGGCTTTCTCTAGTTGCGGCGAGCAGAGGCTACTCTTTGTTGAGGTGCATGGGCTTCTCATTGCGGTGAGTAGTTGTGGCGCATGGGCTTGGTTGCTCCGCGGCATGTGGGATCTTCCCGGACCAGGGATCAAATCCATGTCCCCTGCATTGGCAGGTGGATTCTTAACCACTGCGCCACCAGGAAGTCCCTTTATTGCTTATTCTACTATAATTTCACTGCTGCCTGGATCATTTTACCTGCACCCAGGACCTTAGTGAAACAGTTCTTTATAAAGCTGTTAATGCCCTTTTAGTACCACAGCTAATGGCTGCCCTTCAATACATTCATGTAAGACTTCTCTATGGCACTTGAAAATATTGATTATTCCTTGCTTTCTGAAATGCTCTTTTCTATAGTTTCCAGGATGGAGCTTGCTACTGACTTTCCTCTTTCCACTCTGGAGAGGCATCCAACAAAACAATGAGGGTTAGGATACAATCTGACAGGTTAGAGATGTCTCCTGGTGAATATACTCATAACTGTCTCCTTTTTTTAGTTTATGCTGATATAAAACTTGGAATGTTTATAGTATCAAAGATAAAACTAAACACCATCTTTTGCAGTTAACAAAGCTAATTTCCTATATGATTATGTTTCCCATTTGATCAAATTTCAGACTTTCATTTTTTCTATGTCTTCTGGATGTTTAATTGTGATGATGCTACAATGTAGAGAACATGATATCATGCAAGGCACATTATGATTGGGTAATAGGGACCCAGGACCCTGTCTCTGAATCTTTATTATTGTGCCTCTGGTCAGGCCATTCTTACTTGGTTATTTTCATGGGCAACTCTTCAGCATTTTCTGTCATTGTTACTAAATGTGCTTTCCTAGGCCCTCATCTCTTTTTGCCTGAAAACAATATTGTAAGATGATCTCTCTCACTTCCATGGGTTTTAACTACTCCTGTATCATTGAAATTTCCAATATCTGTAGCTCTCTTTTGAGTTCAAAATCCCTATAATTCATACTCACACTGAACACATTCATACAAATATTCCATACATGACTACAAATTAAAAAGCCTTGAAGTTGAATGTTATCTCCTCTTGATCCTGTGGTCTCTCTTTCGGTGAAAGGCATTCCTATCTATGTAGTTTACCAAGCTACAGACGCAGAAAGATATCTCTGGTTCCTCTGCCTTATCACCTGGATCACCCCAATCACCAAGTCCTATTGATTCTTAACCTTAAATAGCACCCAGATTCATCTTCTCCTCTCTGTTTGCACTGCCCCTGAATTGATCTGGACCTTCATCATTTCTGGCCCTGGTTACCATTACTTGTCATCACTGGTCTTATCCCCAGGACTCTCCAATCAAGTCTCCTCTCAGACACTAAAGGGCTGTTTCCAAAGTACAATTTTCTCATGTCACTCATTTTCTTAAAAATGCTCAGTATTTCTTGATGGGCCTTCAAGGTAAGCCCTACATTTGTAGCCAACATCTACAGCCCATCTTGATCTGCCCCATGACTATGATCCAGTCTCATCCGTCACCAGGCCCTCCCTCAGGAATACTCCTGTCACACTTATAGTAACTTATAGAGAAAGACATAGCATTCTCCTACATCTCTGTGCTCTTTCACACATTGCTCCCTTTGGAGGCTAAACTGTACTCTCTAAGACTCCATAGCATTTGACACATTTGGTCTCTTCTTCTCTTGCCTTTTGGGACACCACACTTTATTTTCCTCTTGGTATTTACCACTATGTGATATTCTAGGACACATTTGTAGTTTTACTTGTTTATTGTTTACCTCTCCCACCAGAATTTTTAATCCTTGAAGACAGAAGATTTAATTTGTTCAATGCTCTAAGCTCAATGTCTAGAATACTGCCTGGGACATAGTAATAGGCGACCCACAAATATTTGTTGAATAAATTAATCAATCTACATAAATTTCAGTCTGGCTCTGCCACTTAACAACATGTGACTTTAGGTAAGTTATTTGACCTCTTTGTGCTTCACTTCTGTACACTGGAGCTAATAACTGTACCTACCTCATCGCATTGTTGTGGGCATCACAAGAATTGAGTTAATACATAGAAGTGCACATATTAGTGCTCATTAACAGCCAGCAGTCATGACCTTTGCAATGCCTTCTATGACTCTCTCCACCCCCTCCCACTTCTTCCTCCCAGAAATATAGGGCACACAGACAGGAGTGTAAGGAAGAGGGCAATGAATTAGAGGAGTGTATCTGTCTCTGGAAACCAGTCTATACCGTTTAGCTGAGAAGCCAGGGTAGAGTTTCAGAACACTTCAGATTCTCAATAATGTCTAAGTTTTCACAAATCCTAGGACAGAGATTCAGAAACAGAAATGATCATGTTCTCTCTGCCCTAGATATCATTCAGCTCCATTAGTTAACTTCTAATTAGCTTCACACCTATGATCTCCATCCAAGTATGGTCCTTGTAGAAATCCTGAAGTGGATCCTTTTGTTGTTTGGCATCCTCCCCTCACCTCCACTGCCTGTGCTCTATTCCTGCTCTACCTTCCCCCAGACACCAGCCTTGAGGAGCGTTCCCCAGGAATAAGCTGTCATGGTTGGAAAGAACTGGAAAACTTAATTTTAGCTAAGATGTGTATTGATAATGATTTAAGATGTTTCTACTCTTACTGATGTTTGTATTTGAATGTAGAACTTTAAAGACCAAAAATCTTTCAAGTATCAAAAGACTCATAATGGAATATTATGCAATCTTTAAAATAATGTTATAGAAGATTTAATGGCAATGAAAAAAGTTCATAATGTATTGCTAAGGGAAAATTGTAAGTTTCAGAAAGAATATGTACCGTATAATTGTTTCTACCTTTTCTTTAAATACAATCTATATAAGTGTTTAACTGAAATATCTAGGAATTGACTAGGTCAGATAATTAATATTTCCCTCATTAAAGTATTTTAATCCCAAAGAACTCATTTAACAAAGATATTCTAGCACAAAAGAAAATGTGCATATATTTTAGGAAAACTTTTAATATAAATACAATGAAAAACAACTGAAAAAAGTATTACAATACATACCTGTCATCAGTTTGTATTAGTCAAAATCATCTGGTTGTATCTGAACATTTTATTTAGTGATATAAACACAAAGCGCTCATTTTTTGAAAACGGGGTAAATTACCAAAGGTCAAAAAAAGACCTTAATAAATGGAGCAAGTGAATGGAAGAGCTTATAAGGGGAAAACATGAAATTCTCTCAAAATTAATCTACAAGGTCAATATGCTTACAACCAGTATTACAACTATATTTTTCATGAAACATGACAAACTCCATTGCAATTCATATTGATGAATAAATGTCCAAAAATAGCTAATATAATTCTGAAAAAATAAGGAGGGGAGCTTGCCCTATCATATTTCAAAAATTATTGTTAAACTAAAGGAATACACCAATGTAACCATTTCATTTTTCAAAATAATAATTTTCCTATGGTGGAATGTAAGAATAATTGACACATGGAAAATGGAAGGTGACAGATCTCTGTATACCCCTTTTTATTACACATTATGACTAAAGCATGCTTCATTTCATTCCAAATGCCTGAATTATTAAACAAATATTTATATCATTGGCTTTTACCTATTTGGTTTGGGGCCTGTCACTATACTTGCCTGTATCTTCCAATAACTTGGAGACTATTTGGGAATATGAGAAATTCATTTGAAAGTGCTTAAATCCAAATATATTCACAACAACAACAAAAGAATTGATTTACCTAATTTTGAAGAAACCAAAAAAAAATTAGTGTTCAAGAGTATTCAGCTTTTATTATACTCTCCTTAGTTCCCAAATATAATGTACTTTTTGAGGATACCTTAACTGCTTTTTGGCTAAGGGCATTACTTTAATGCGGCCACTACCAAAAACCTGGACAAGATGTCTCCCAACCTCCTCCACAACTGGCTGCAATTGCGCTACTCTTACCTGAAGCCCACATCTTATTATCACCCTGGGTTATGTCCCCAGGGAGACCTGATGGCAAGTGGGAAAGGAAAGGGGAAGGGAGGTCAATGTCCCAGTATCCCTCCACTTTCCATCTCCTCACCCCTCCACCACTTTGCTGCACAGACACAGGACTTCTAGGCGGCACTTGAAGCTCACCCATTTTCTTCATCCCATTTCCTTATCACCTTCACTCTGACTTGCTTTTCTTTATGAAAACGTTCCAAGGGTCTAAATACCTTTTTTCTCTGAGAAGAAGAATTTTACTTTGTTTCTTTGTGTATTGTAGGTATGAGATCTACGTGAAAAATAGAGAGAAGAGTTAAGAGTCACACAGGAGGCCTTTTTACTGTTTGTATGTTTTGCATTTTTTCCTAGCAGTAAAATAAACACAATAAAACAATAAAGCTCAGAAAACCTCTAAAAAGTATTCTTTCACTTTCTTTTAGAGTGTTTTTTAGAGTGTTCTCTTTTCATTTGTGAAGGAAGAGTCAGGAAAAGGTTTATGAAATTGTATTCAGAAAAGAGAAAACCTCTCATTGGAAGCTACAGGTAGAGACAGAGGCACATTATCTTATATTTTTGGAGGTGGAAAACGAGTCAAAGGAAACATTAGAGCAGTTATACCATGAACAGTAACATGAACAAAGTCTCTTTTCATATTTGAATTTAGTTTTCTTGGAAATATGACCTGGTAGAAACTCTCAAATGAATTGATTCAGGCAAAAACAATATTAATAGTACTATTCTTCCATTTCATGGGAATATTGATTTTTTCCCATAGATTAACTATGGAAACAGAAAGAATTATTATGGGAAATGCTTTGTTGACAATATCATATTTGGGAATGTGTGGTAGAGACAGGATATTATCCTGCTTAATATCAGGGAAATGGAAAGCATTTTACTTTTTGTTTCTGGTAGAATTATCTACAATATTACTTGAATTATTTTGTTTTCTTATTTTTTCACCTGAAAAAATTCCCTGTCACACTGTTTATATGTATCTGAAATTGTTAGTTATTTGTACCTATGCCATACTCTCTACCTTCATTTCTATTGCTATGATTACAGTACCATGTCTTCTATCAAAGGGCAAGACAACCAATTGTGTGCTAGACTTTATTCCCTTTTCCCTTCTCTAAGAACTCTCTCTTTTTCAGTTATCAATTTATCTCTCACTGTGGGGATTGTCCCCATGAGCATACACATATTTCCTGGTTACTCTTCTATTAAAACACGCACGCAGGCACGCACACACGCGTGCACGCACACACACACAGACACTCACACGCCCTTGGCTTCATCCAATTGTTGTTCCATTTTTCTATACACTGTTACAGCAAAACTTACTTCACCTCCCAGTTTTATATCTCACCATATCCCCAACTCACTACATTAAAGTTTCTACTTCCAACACTTGAGAAAATCCCCAAAGACTTCCATGTTACCAAATCTAATGGTCACATTTCTGTCTTCATCTTAATCTCTTGTCAAAATTTTATAGAGTTGACCCTCTTTTTTCTATTTTAGAATCTTTCAATATCTGGCTTCAGTGACATCTTATTCCTGCTTTTCCTTCTCTAATCTCTCAAAACACTTCTTCCCAGGGTCCTTTGCTGGAGCTTCTACCTCCGCTGTCTGACTTCGGTTTGTGGAGTGGCCAAGGTTCCATGATGTACACCCTTCTCTTCTTTGGCCAATCTATTTCTAGAGCTTATCAAGTCCTATGACCTTAAATACAATTTATATTCTTGATAATGTCAATATAATATTTCTAACACTAATCTTTCCTGAGAATGCCAGATTAAAATATCCAGCTGCCTACTTAAAATCTTGAAATTGTCATCCAATTCAGTGCATCTCCAATTTTCTGTGGCAAAAATAAATAAATAAACTTAAAAAGGTATTTAAAAAAAATTTTCCAGTTCATCATAGACTAATAATTTTGTAGAGGTCAATAAAAATAATTATTAGAATAATAAAGAAAAAGCACATTAAAAAATATAAGCTCCCCTTTTTTCATTGATATAATGACCTAAAGTTACATTTCAATAAGTATAATTAGAACAAGAAAAGCATAGGAAAAAAGAATTGCAAAAACTGCATATGGTATTTAGCAAATGTGTGCATATATATTATTAATAGATAATTGCTTCACAATTTTTTTATTCTGAAATCATCATAATCAAAAATTAAGAGTGAAGCAGAAACTAACACACCATTGTAAAGCAATTATACTCCAATAAAGATGCTAAAAACAAAAAAATTAAGAGTGAAATAGTGATTCCCCATATTAAATTTTCTACTAGTAGGCTTTGAACAAGCAACAAGTATATCAATATTTAAAGTTTTTATCTTGACAAATAAGCTTGCTTCTTATCTAGTCTATTTTAGAGGATATTTACTTTTAACTTTTATTAAAAATAATGCTAGTGATGATATAGTTTCAAAATTTATCTTCAGTCAGCAATTACAATAATTTATCCTATAAAGTTATAACAATATTTAAATTATTCTGGAAAAAAATGGATTTCAAATTTGTACATTTCTAGGTTACAATGAACAAACTAACTTTAAATTATCACATGTTGTAATGTGTTCTTACAGTGTATAACTGGTGTGTAGCTGGTGATCCATGCAAATCACCATGTGAATTTGACAGCAGAAAAACTGGTCAACACAGTTAAATGTGACAACTTTATTTACCACAAGCTTGGATATCACAGCTCTGTCAAGTTGCTGTAAACATTTCTAAATTCTTACTCCTAATTTCTGTACTTATCCTGTTACTAACTGATAAATAATTCATGGGCCAGTTTTGATGTAATTCATACCTCAAAGTTAATATAGCCAAAAAGGAACTCATGATTTACCAAACCACAGTAACTTTTATCTCTATCTTCCCCATTTATTAAGTAGTATCATCACCCACCCAGTTGAAAATTGTTAACATGAAAATTATAGGGTTTTTTTTCTTCTTTTTAAAGGCAAAATTACAAGAAGTAGCATGCCTTTGGGAGAGACATTAAAGAACTGAGGATTGGCAAACTATCCATCTCATAAAGACAGTAGCTATAGTAATATTCTTTTATCATACAGCTCTTAAGGAAAGTCCTATTTTCCGAATAATATACTATATTTGTTTCCTATTGCTGCTGTAACAAATTACCACAAACTTAGTATCTCAGAACAACACAAATTTAGTATTTTATAGTTCTGAGGTCAAAAGTCCAAAATGGGTCTTACTGGTCTAAAATCAAGGGCTTAACAGGGCTGCAGTCTTTCTGAAGACTCTAGCGTAGACTTGGTTTCCCTGTTTTTTCCATCTTCTAGAGGCCACTTGGCTTATGTTTCCTTCTTCCATCTTCAAAGCATCTTATAGCATCTTCAGTTCTCTCTCTACCTCTGATTTGGTTGTCACATCATCTCTCTCTTTGACCCACTTGTATCTTACATTGGTCCTACCCAGATAATCCAGCATAATCTCTTCATCTCAGTATCCTTAATTTAATCACATCTGCAAAGTCTCATTTGTCATGTAAAGTAACATATTCACAGGCTCTGGGGATAAGAACATGAACATTTTTGGGGCCATTACCCCATCTACTGCACATATTTTAACTAAAACTATATGAAAGCCTGCCCACAAAAATCCACCAATAATTTAGCACCTGAAGAAACAGGAAAAAATCAGAAAATCCACACTTTGGTGAATTCTTTATTAAAATCAGGGAGACTCAAACATTTTTGTTTTTAATGTATATATCAGTTTTTACTAAGTGTTTTGATAACAACGCTCAGTTTTTAGAAAGTTTTTCTATAATAATTTATAATGTAATTACTTCAATGTGAAGTTACAACAATGTGCACTGAAATAAAAATAAAGTCAATTAGCCTGCTAATTCTGAAAAACTCTACAGAAAAACTTTAACAAACTAAAGACAAATATTCAAGATAAAATAGATCTGTTCCCATACATCCAAAAAGAGAGTGCAAGTACCATATTTTATATTTTGGCAACATATGAGCTTGAAAACATGAACTCTATTTCCAGTAAAATTTATTTCACTGTCACTGAAACTCATGAGTTATACTGGAAGCTGGAAATATCTGTGGAGTGGGCACGGTTAACTGGTCTTGCAGGGAATCATTTACTTTTTGGAGCTTTACAAATAAATTGGTTCACTTTCAGGTCCTCATATTTAAGTTTCTTTACACTACCAGAAGCAGCTGGAATGCCCCTCCCACTAAGTTTCTGGTGACTGATACAAATCAAAGAACCCCAGAAGTTGGGTTGCTACTGCCTCTGAAGCAACCTGCCATGAAAATCAGAAGGGGACCAGCTAGGAATTATTCTTGATTTTATTCCCCCACCCAAACTATCAATATTCTATTTCTAAATCTTACTGAGATCCTGAGTCCATCTATTTTTCTCCGTTTCTACTGTTACTTTTCATTTTTTTCCCTTAATACTCTGTGATTTCTTTTTTTTTTTTTAATATTTATTTATTTGGTTGCGCCGGGTCTTAGTCGCAGCAGGCGGGCTCCTTAGCTGTGGCATGCGAACTCTTAGTTGCAGCATGTATGTGGGATCTAGTTCCCTAACCAGGGATCGAACCCAGGCCCCCAGCATTGGGAGCATGGAGTCTTATCCACTGTGCCACCAAGGAAGTCCCCTACTGTTAATTTTCTTGTGAAATCATCATTATTCCTGACATGGATTACTGCAATAGCCTCTTACTGGTCACCCTCCTTCCATGTTTGTCTTTTTATAAACCATTCTGGATACACAATACCCAGATTAAGCTTTAAAAAAAGCAAGTCAAGCACAAAACTGTAAAACTCCCAGGAAATAACATAAGAGAAAATCTAGATGACCTTAGATATGACGATGACTTTTTAGATACAATACCAAAACCATGACACATGAAAGAAATCACTGATAAAGTGGACTTCATTAAAATTAAAAATTTCTGCTCTGCAAAAGCCACTTCAAGAAAATGAGAATACAAGCCACAGACGGGCAAAAAAGCTTGATTAAAAAATGGGCAAAGGGGCTTCCCTGGTGGCGCAGTGGTTGAGAATCTGCCTGCCAATGAAGGGGACATGGGTTCGAGAGCTGGTCTGGGAAGATCCCACATGCCACGGGGCAACTGGGCCCGTGAGCCACAACTACTGAGCCTGCGCGTCTGGAGCCTGTGCTCCGCAACAAGAGAGGCTGCGACAGTGAGAGGCCTGCGCACCGCGATGAAGAGTGGCCCCCACTCGCCGCAACTAGAGAAAGCCCACGCACAGAAACGAAGACCCAACACAGCCAAAAATGAATAAATAAAAATAAATAAATTTATTTTTAAAAAATGGGCAAAGACCAGAACGGATACCTCACCAAAGAAGATATACAGATGGCAAACAAGCATATGAAAAGATGTTCCACATCATATGTCACTAGGGAATTGCAAATTAAAACAAAAATGAGATGCTACTACACAACTATTTGAATGACCAAAATCCAAAACACTGACAACACCAAAGGCTAGAGAAAATGCGGAGCAAGAGGAACTCTCATTCATTGCTGGTGGGAATGCAAAATGGTACAGATACTTTGGAAGACAGTTTGGCAGTTTCCTACAAACCAAACATAATTCTTTCTACAAAATCCAGCAATTATTGCTCCTTGATATTTGCCCAAATAAACTGAAAACATATGTCCACACAAAGACCCGTACACAAATTTTTTTAGCAGCTTTTTCATAACTGTCGTAACTTGGAAGCAAATGAGATGTCGTTCGGTAGGTGAATGGACAAATAAACTACGGGAAATCCAGACAATGTAATATTATTCATTGCTAAAAGTGAGCTATCAAACCAAGAAAAGACATGGAAGAAACTTAAAAGACATACTATTAAGTGAAAGAAGCCAATCTGCAGAGGCAATATACTGTATGATTATAACTATATGACATTCTGAAACAGGCAAAACTATGGAGACAGTAGAAGATTATTGATTGTCAGGAACTGGAGGGGAAAAAGGGATGAACTGATAGGGCACAGAGGATTTTAAGGGCAGTGAAACTATTCTGTATGATGTTATAATGGTGGATACATGTCATTATACATTTGACAAAATCCATAGAATCTATAACATCAGGAGTGAACCCTCATGTAAATTATAGACTCTGGGTGATAATAATATGTCAATGTAGGTTCACTGATTTTAACAAATGTATCACTCTGGTGAGGGATATTGGTAGCTGGGGAGGCTGTGCATGTATGAGGGGAGGAGATATATGGGAACTCTGTACTTTACACTCAATTTTGCTGTGAATGTAAAACTGCTCTAAAAAATGAAGTCAATTATTTTAAAAACAGCAACAATAAATGTTTTTAATTACAAAAATTTTTTTTAATTAAAATAAGATAAACTAGTAAAATAAAATGTATAAGAAAAAAACTAAGGGAAAATAAAATAAATAATTTGTAAACCAAAATAGTAAAACTAAACAAATAAGGAAAACATAAATCAAATCATGTTATTCCCTTCTTTAAACTCCTCCTTACCACCCACTCCCCAGGCCTCAGAAAGCATTCCCATTGCACTGAAAATAAAACCTAAATTTTTCTGTTTTGCAGGACCCCACGTGATTTAACCTATGCTTAATTCTCCCCTTCTTTCAGGGACTCCAGTCATATTGCCTTCATTTTCTTTATGGCTCAAGCCAAAGCCATGTGGAAATCAATGAAGACCACTGGAATGAAAAGAGAGTCTGCATTCATAGCTAAAAAGGGAGTCAGTCACTATTAATTGCATTTGGCAGAAACTCAAAGGCAGTCAGGGCAGTGGGAAAGCTTTACAGTGAACAAAGGCAAAGCTTCAGGTGTGCTCTCATTGAACGTTGCTGGCATGGGGAAGCTGTAAGGGGGCCAGATAGAAGCAGAGTCTCTTATGTAACTGGTGAACACCTTTGGCTACTGCTTGGTCTTGAATTGGAAACAGAGGCAAAAGTAGGGAACCTGGTTTGGCTTCTGGGACTGTTGCTGCAAACATAGGTTAGAGTTATATTGCCATATATGATCTGGCCATTGTCTGTTTCTATATTCAGTCTCTCAGTCATTCCAACTGGTGCTTGCCTTTGCAACTGGTGAAGCCTCTGTCTGGAATGTTCTTTCCTTAATCATCATACGGGAACGTTAATGCCTTCTAGACTATGATATGACACAACATAGAGCTGTGCTTTTGGATAGCTCCACCCTGACTTTAGATATTATCTTAAACATCATCTACTCAAAGATATCCTCTTTGACCATATATCAGCACATCAGTCCATTTTAATTTCTGTATTTTCTCCTATTTATCTTTTTATTTCATTTATTTATTGAGCCTATTCTGCTTAAATACATATATATTTTGACAGCAGGAATTTTGCTTATCATCAATACCTAAAATAATGCCTGGCATATAATAGCTATTCAATAATATATTTTGAAAGAATAAGTGAATGAATGAATATTATAAAATATTCAACTGAGCTGACATCTAGGTTCTGTGTACAACTATGTGTGGCCAATTTAAGGAAATATTTATACTTATAAAAATAAAGTATAATTCCATTTTCATATTTATAATCTTCATAGACTTTTACATTTTATTTTTCTCCTGGGCTCAGAAAAAAACATTTTTCTACTTATACTTTTATCATCTTACTTCACTTAGACTTTCTCACAAACTTTTACCTCTGATATTCTGCTGTTGGGTGATATTTCTCATTTCTGTTCCTCGTATCTTTCTCATCAGTAATAGTTGTAACTCCTGACAATTCACCTGTTTCTGAAAACTTATTTTAATAACCAAGAGAAACTGATATTTATTGTTCTATCAAGGGTGATTTGAGTAGCCCAGATAGTTAACCTTTGTCTTGCGATTAGAGTTAACACCGTTTTCCTGTTTTCTTTTTTCCCATTTGTTCAATAAAAGCTGATTTACAACTTGTTACGCAAAACTGGTCAGTGGAGAAGAGACACGAAAATGTGCCTAAAGAATTATGCCAATTTATCTCTTAAAAGAGAATTAACTGGTATATGAAGAAAGATGTAAAAGATGGATGAATGAAGAATTAGATACTTAACCGTGGTCAGGAATCTTGAGAAAAAGAACCGAGGATTGAATCAAGAGTGAATAGCTGTAGATACTGACAGTTTCTTAGACTGTGTATTGCTATTATAAAACATGAATGATAATGTGATCACTTAGTTGGCAGCTATGAAACCAATTCATTCTTTAACCTAAGATCATAGAAAAAGAATAAGAAAACATTTTCAGATTTTTATCATAATCAGATGACTCTAGTTCCATATTTTTCTGGGGTTTTCCTTCTTTTTCTAATTGTGTCGGAACTTTTGATTTTGGACTGTGCAACACATTGAAAATTTTAACATCCTTTTTCTCTTACTCTTTTCTTCAAGAATAGTCTTAGAGATGTTTTCAAACCACATAAATCAAAGACCTTGAATAAAATCTATCTCACACCTTCTCTTTGATCCTATTTCCTGTGCCCTCAAATGCTCTGTCCATTTCAGAAAGTAAATGGGGTTTCAACTTTGCATTGTTCTTTTCCAATATGACTTTCAAAGCCATTTAAATAATCCTGTCCATTTCACTAAAAGTGATTGTGCCCTGGTTTTTTCCCCTTTCTCAGTTATTAAACATCCTGAATCGTTACATTTTTTTGTGGGTTGATCTTAATTTCGGATATAGCCTCACTTGTGAAAATAGTGAAAATCCTAAACTTTTTAGGGAATAAGGAATAAAGATTCCAGCCTTGAAGGGTCTTGAGATTTTCAGCATCATAACAATTTCTAACTTCTTAATATACTGTAGTTAATTAAATCATCAACTAGACATATCCTGTTTATTGCTCTTTTAGATTAAAGGAAATTAAAGCAGAAAGGAAACACAACTTAATTGGCCTTAGATAAGTTGTTTTACTGTTACTACAACAGTTCTCTTGAACCATTTTGCACCCTTGGTGAATGCCACCTCTATGCACTCTTTGCCTAAGTCAAAGAGGGGTTATCCTTGATTCCTCCATCTGCCTCACTTCCCAAAATCAATTAATCCACAAACCACATAAAGTTTAATTCCTCTATAAAGATCACAGTCACTCCCCAATCTAGGTCCCTTTGTCTTTTTCTCAGATTTTGGCAACAGATTCCCAAATGGTCTTCTATCCAAGTTTGTTTCCTTCTAATTTGTTCTCTACATTGCAGCCTATGACATTCCTATTTAAAACCCTCCAATGACTTCTCAATGATGTTAGGATAGAGATGAGATATATCTGTTTCTGTACTTTATGTATGTCTGTGATTTATACAAAAAGAGAGTGAGATTGTTTTCATCTCTCAAGAATCAATTTCTGTCCTTCTGGGGGCAATATCTCCCCCTCTGAGAATGCATGAAGTCCTAAGCCATTCATCCTGCAGTTTCCTCCTGTAGTTCTCTCACTAGGTTAGTCTTAGCAAGACTCAAAGAGCAATAAGGCCTGTTAAATAAAATTACTTTGCAGTGAAACTGGCTAAATGGTGACCCTGGCTCTGGAAGGGGCCCAAAATCTCATTAGCCTTTGACTGAGGCTCAAAAATCCCCTGGACGTGGCCATGCTGCCACAAAGTTTGTACCCTTGAAAACGGTGCTTGACAATGTGAGTGCCGAGCTTTGGGACATAAGCTTGAGACTGTTTGAAGCAGAACCAAGATCTGTCTAGGACATCTTCTAAGAGCAGTAGGTGAGCACAGATAAACCACAAGCTCCATAAGAACAGGATTGTTTTGTTTTCTTCTCTACTGTATTCAGGACGAGATATCTAATGTGTGGAGCCCAATGCAAAAAGAAAATACAAGATCCCTTGTTAAAATGTTATTAAGACTTTCAAGATGGTGACAGCAGAGCACTACACTAACCTCAGGTCCTTCTGAGTGTGAGGTCTTGTGTGACTGCACTTGAAGCTGCCCTGGCTCTATCTTCAAAATGTAGAATAGTGTCTGGAATATTGTTAAATAGAAGTTGATGAACGTGTTATTCAGGGCTCTTCAATTACTCAGAACCAATAGGATATATAGAAAGAGATTATTATGATATTATGATTATGGAGGGTGAGAAGTCCCACAATTTGCTATCCACAAACTGGAGGCCCAGGAAAGCTGATAGTATAGTATAAGTCTGAAGGCTTGAGAACCAAAGGATACAAGGGTGTAAGTCTCGGTCTAAGTCCAAAGGCTGGAGAACCAGGAGCTCCCGTGTGTGAGGGCAGGAAAAGATGGATGTGCCAACTCAGAGAGCATAGTCACTCTTTCTCTGCCTTTCTGTTCTATTCAGGCCTTCAACAGATTGGGTGATGCCTACTTGTATCGGTAAAGGTGATCTTTACTCATTTTAGCAATTCAAGTTTTAATCTAGTCCAGAAAGAACCTCACAGACACATGCAGAAATAATGTTTTACCAGCTATCTAGATATCCCTTAGTCCAGTCAAGTTGACAGATAAAATTATCATTTCTATGAGTAAATGAAATTATGGAGCAGGGCTGGGCCTAGGACGAGGGAAATGAGGCCCTTAGGGTGCAAAGTTTCAGGAGGCACTCACTCCCAGATTAGCGCAAGAGCTGAACCCACACCTGTGGGATCCTGGAAGCAGTGCACAACCTCCAAAGGGACCTATACCTGGTTCAGTGTAATGCTATCACTGCCTTAGAGTTCTTAATAATTTTTCAACAAGTGCCCCAAATTTTCATTTTGCACTGGGTCCTACAAATTGTGTAGCAGGTCCTGCCTGAGAGTGAAAGCCTCCTTAAGAGTGAAGAGATTAGATCACAAAATTTATGAGATGCTCACTGTCAGTTGTACAAGTACTCAGCCCATACTTGCAGTATACTGAGAGCAGTGCCTCCTGACATTCTGCACCCTAGGCACTTCACTTACTTCACACTATTCTGGCCCTGCAGTGAAAGACAAGCCATCTCCAATGTCACAGAGAATTGGAAAAGGACTAATATTTGTACTATCTCAGTTCTCAGTCTTTGGAAAATTTGGGAGTGATGGTGATGGCAGTGACAAGAAGCTTCAGAAGATGTCCTTGCCAAAGAATACATGAGAACTTGAGAGATTAATCTGAAAAATTAAGAAGACATATTTCCCCATCCATGTCAGATGTATCACGAATCCCATACATCTCCTGGGAATACTGTGATGTTAATGCTGCAGATAAAGACTGAATGTCAAGAGTCATGTCTGGGCTACCCTGGTGGTGCAGTGGTTAAGAATCCGCCTGCCAATGCAGGGGACACGGGTTCGAGCCCTGGTCCAAGATGATCCCACATGCCACGGAGCAACTAAGCCCGTATGCCACAACTACTGAGCCTGCACTCTAGAGCCCATGAGCCACTACTACTGAGCCTGCATGCCACAACTACTGAAGCCCGTGCACCTAGAGCCCATGCTCCACAACAAGAGAAGCCACTGCAATGAGAAGCCTGCGCACCGCAAAGAAGAGTAGCCCCTGCTTACCATAACTAGAGATAGCCCGCGCGCAGCAGCGAAGACCCAACACAGCCAAAAATAAATAAATTAAAAAAAAAAAAGAGTCATGTCTATTCTGGGCTTTCTCATAGTTTATTCATGACACTGAGTTTTTGATTAGAGCTAGTCCCTCGTGTTGGGGCCTCTCAGGCCCTGCCATGGCTTCCCAGGTTTCCAGACTTGTTACTCCTCATATTTAAAGCATAACATTATGATACATCTTTTAGTTTCCCAAGCATAGCCAGGCTAAAAAAAAAATGATCTTCTCCCTTATTTCCACTCATAAGATTCTAAAGGTAACTATCTTTACCTCTAGAGTGACACCAATGTATTATTTATAAAAGTATCTCTAAAAAGGGTCTCATCATGGAATCTTACTTTTTAAAAAGTCAGTATCATTGGTTTATACCATCATAATTACCAGTGCTCAAAGGATATACAACACTCTGAAACATTGGTCAGCAGAATTCTCTGTAAAAGCAGTAGTTTAATAGATTGAATCAATATGACACTTGAAAATTTATTTTCATACTGAATGAAAATCTTATTCAAATTTGTTTGTAGAAAGAGCAACCATGACTTATTTATTTTTTTACTTCTACATTAGAAGCTTTCATGTTTCATTCATGACCAGAGCATAGAGTAATGTAGCCAAAGCACAATTTGGAGTGAAAAGTTGGAAAAATACATTTGGGAAATTCAAGGCAAATGATAGTGTGATGGTTCTTGTTAGGCTCATTGGGTTGCAGGGAATGGGACTGCATGCTACCCAATGTAATGAGGGTTTATTATGGGATATGTACACGTATAATTTTTAAAAAACTGAACAACTAAGTCATACCTTTCTAATGGTGATTGGAAACAGAAGGTTCTTTAGAATTCAAGACAGCTCCAAGGCCCAGAGCCATGGGAATTAATGAATATTTATTCTAATTGCCTGCCATTAGAGCAACCTGGCTATGCTTTGTGAGTCAGCTTCTGTCTCTCAAATTCTCTCCCAACTGGTCTTTTACCCTCCACTCCCAGGGTCACAAATTGGCAGACTATAGCAGAATAAGCCCAGGAGACAATTCTTTGTTAAGACAGCATGTGATTGTTTTTGTTTGTTTTTTTTAAAATTGAATTTGAATGTCTTCAAGGCAATATTTGCATTTTCTAGTTTGTGGCAAGCTTCTCACAGCTGCCCCTTCAGCTGAGGGGTGGGGAGAGGATTTGAGCAGAGCAGACACACGTAAACAGGCCCACTGTGCCCTCTCACAGTGGAAAGAGCACCTAGTGGATGCACACTGACTCTTACAATTAATGCATGCTTAGGTTAGCTACTTTGCTGTCCTGTGCCTGTTTCCTTACATATAAAATGAGGATAATACTACTTACCTCAAATGACTATTTTGGGAATTAAACAGAAAAAATAAAATAGAATGCTTTAGAGTCCAAGTAATAGACTCACACAATCGGGCTTCAAAATTTTCTCTGCAATGTAGCAGTTTCATAATCTTAATTTAACCTCTCTTAGCTTATATTTCCTCTCCTGTAAAATAGAGAAAATAATGCCTTTCTCATATGCTTATTTTGAAAATTAAATAACTATATATATATATACATAAATAACATCATTTAATACGGTGACTTATATGTTGTGAAACAATATTAGCTACTAATATCTACTGTGAAAGTTGAACATCACAAAATGGGCAGTCAGATCAGCTAGATCTCTCTTCCTTGAAACTGTTCTTAACTATTTGAGCAGTAGAAATTTACCTTTCATCTTACTCCTTAGTGGAATATTTAGAATTTGCAGAAGTTTTCTTAGTCTACAAGTATTTTCCCCGATTATTCTTATTCCATTCTGCCTGTAATTACTGTCTCTACCCATACTTGCATTCTTCCAATTACAAAAAAAACCTCAATTTTTTAATAGGTTTAAAGAGTCTTATATCCTCTCTGAGCACGTATATTTTTAAAGCATAAGTCAAAAGTCTTCCAAAAATATATACTGTATTTAATTGTCTTCACAATGAAAATGCTCTGAACATGGTTTGAGCCTTTAATCATGATGTCAAGTCATTGTCATGAGCATCACTTATTGTGCTTCATCCTAACAAGGTGCTACTTTATTACTCTAGAGCCCCATAGGACCCTACTAGCACTATAGTCATTACATCAAATTTTTTCAATTCAAGTTGTTATTTTTTTTCTATCTACTTCTTTGCCCTCCTGCTGTTAGTGTATTTTCTGTTTTTAGTCTTATGTCCATTTTAACAGAGGAAAGACTTAATATTTGCCAAGAGAATCTGACTTTCTTAATTTATTATATGCTAGAACCCCATTTGTCTTTTTAATGTGCCTGGGTTTTGTGATAGATATTTTCTTGCTTTCCCAGGTGTTATTTTTTTTTTGTTTTATTTTTTTATTTGTTTCCTCTTTTGTACTTCTTTGGCTAAAGTAGTGGATAGGACTATCCTTGTGCATAGAACCAAGAGGGTTACTAAGTGCATTGTGTAATTTAAAAAGCGCTGAAAAGCCTATTACTCTCCACCAAATTTGATTCCTCAATAGTTTCCTTATACACCTACCAAAGGGCCAGAAATTATAACATTAGAATATTGTTTTAACATTTTTAGGTTTAATATGGCAAAAATAGTTTATCACACATAGCAATTCTAAAAAATTCAAATGATGAAGAGCTGGGCATTCAGCTGGGCGTTCAGATAGGTGTCTCTGAAACAAAAATATTGCACTTCCTTTTTACTTTCGTTCCTGTTATCATGTAAAAGAATTTGAAATGGGAAAAGTGATCACTGGGTACTTTACAATGGAATGTGGGACATTATCTAAAGGACCCTTCTGGGTGTATCTGGTTCTATAAGGATATGTGCCTTTCATTGTCTTTGACTATGTTGCAATACGCAAAATAGTTTGTGGAGAGATCATGGTAAATGCAAATGATTCCTGTTCATAGAAGAGCAAATGAATTTTGGATGACAGAGATTAAACTGATTTCTAGCTTGTTAAAGACACAAGTTTTGTATCCATTAGCAAATTTATCTCAGCATCCCTTAATGTCCATATATATACCTATTCTTTGATAGTGTTTTGAACCATTTTTTACATCACATGGATTTCTTAATAATGAATGAGATAAAAATTGGTTAAACAAAATCTTTGACATGTATCTATTTTATATTTTATGAGTCATAATTTGACCTTTTAAAAAGTTATTCTTTAACAATTCCACTTCACCCATCTGAACTGGTTTCTTCTTTCCTGTTTCTTTAATTGCTGTTTATCCTTTAGCACTGGGCTCAATGCATATCCTTTTAATGAAATTTTTCTTGATCTAGCAGGGTGCTTGGTACATGGTCCTTACCTACAGATCACTGTGGCCTATGGGCACCCACATTGAACAAAATAGCACTGTGAACTATAGACAGTAAGCCTGGGAACCTCCCTCTGCTCCTGTCCTCCCCTCTGTCTCATACTTGACTCCCTAGACTGTGGCTGGGCCTCATGCTTTCTAGGATCACCACCTACATTATGGGACCTGAGCTGTTAGCAACTGCCAATGGCAGAATCTACCAAATGGTAGAATCTCTCACTTGGGGAATTGGCAATTTAATGAACCACCTTGCTTCTGGCCACCTGCCTAAGTTGAGATGGCTGAGGTCACTGGGAAGAGGGAAGAGTGTACTGAGACCTGGGACAGAGGGTGACTCTGACTGAGGCAGCTGTCTCCTCACGCCCCCAAAGAGGCCCCTCCCCTCAGGCTGGATTCTCTTGGTCTGGAGAACACGTCCAACTGACTGCAGCTGACCCATAGGTGTCCCACCAACAAAGCAAGTCCACCCCAAGCAAATGCGATAGGGCAGGGCTGGGTGGGTGGAGTGTGGTGGGGAGGAGTATTCTCTCTTTTTAAATACTGCTTATATACTAGCTTCTAGACCACTAAAGCCTTATTTACTACTTACTATTTAACATTTTACAGAAAAAGGTAAAAAGTTTGCCGATAAAAGTATCTCTTATTATTATTGATAAATTTTTGTTTTGATTTATGGCTTATCTTTCCAAAAGGATTGCAAATTCCTTGGGACAGCAAAAAGAGATAATTGTCCACCATGCTCAATAATTATTAAATGATTAGTTGTTTGCTTTCACCAATCCATACTCTTTAGCATTGAAATCTTCTATTTTTCCCTATTTAGTCCAATTTTAGGCTTATAACTTTAAAAGCTACATATATTTCAAAATAATAGATAACCATGTAGTATTACTACTTATCTGAGGTGCTTACAGAAAGCTTTGAAATGTTAATTTAAAAAAATAACTTTTCTATTAGACAACAATGACAAAAAGAAACATACAGGAGAGGTCCCAGGTCACAAAAAAAATTTTTTTAATCCAGCCGCATAGCACAGGGAGATCAGCTCGGTGCTTTGTGACCACCTAGAGGGGTGGGATAGGGAGGGTGGGAGGGAGGGAGATGCAAGAGGGAAGAGATATGGGAACATGTATATGTATATGTATATACATATGTATATGTATAACTGATTCACTTTGTTGTAAAGCCGAAACTAACACACCATTGTAAAACAGTTATACTCCAATAAAGATGTTAAAAAACAAAAAAAAAGAAAGAAAATAGAATTCTAAAATGGGTCTTACTTAACTACAGGGTATTAAATATTTCATGAGTTTTGTAAAGGAACAATCTCCTCTTTTCTAGAGATTTCAAGATATTCGTTTCAGTAAATTGGACATTGATCTCTTGCCTTCTTCATCTGCTCTGTGACTCCTACAAGGCCTATGACTCTGGTATATCACATGTTGCATGTAGTACTTAGACAGCTACACTACAAACGTATTTTTTCATTGATATCTGAGGGGTGATCTAAGGATTTTTGTCAGCCACTGCTCATGTTTTAGTGATTTTTCTGGTCACTAAGCAGGCCCCCACATTTATTTTAAACAAATGACTCATGCTATAGTCTGAATTCTACCAATCAAGTCATTCTGTATTCATGAGCTGTAAGGTCACTCATGCTCAGGGTAAATACTATGTATTTTTGGCATGTGCTTATTTTGCTTGGGAATTTCGGAACTGGATGAGAAAAAGTCTCAGCTGAAAGGTAGGTTTGAACAAAAAAAAGCCTGGAAAATGGCATAGCCCTGAGGATGATATATGATGAGTTTTTTAAATTAAACTTCCCTGTCAGATAGATTTCAGGGCTATCTGTTACTTATAATGTCTTAAATATCTGTAGGAAGGAGCTCCAAGGAGATATGCATGGTCAGGTGAAAGGCACATTTTTAAGCAAATGTTAATCTTGACTATTCAGTTGCATCCAAGGTGCTTGGTAGGGAATAATTCTTATTGTCTAACCTATTACTGTTTTCACACAAGTTTACAGATTTTTAGGAGAATTTGTTTAGCTGTTTGGAGCATGATACCAGGGAAGCTGAGCCAGAGAGAGGGAGAGGGAGAAAGAAAGATCGATTTCACTTTTAAATATATATATATATGAAAGGTAGCTTTGTGTGGGTAAAAATTCTGTGTCCCAAAAGATTATACTTTAGCCTCCTTCCAGTCTGTATGGAAAAGGCTTGTTGGCAAAGCAAGAAGTGTAGATGGTTCAGAGCTTTCCATCACTGCTGTCATCTTCAAGTGCAAAGGACTGAGACTTAGAGCAAAACTCTAATCTTACCCACCATGAAAAGCTTCTTCTAGTTTATATAAAAGAAACTCCTGATTGTTTCTGTTCATTTAGAAACAAAAATAATCCATATGAACTTAGGATGTATTTTTCAACCCTCTATACCCACAGGAAACTGCCCTATGAGCTCATAGTCCTTTAGGAAAAGAGAGAATAGATGAAAAGCAAACCAACAAACATGTTGTGAAATGATATAGATGGACATTTTGTAGGAGAGCTAGAAGCAAATTTCCTAATACACCATTATCATACATAGCATTTCATGCACACCTCACCTTTTCTTTTTGTGTATGTGGGTGGAGGGGAATTAAGCAAAATTGAAAGAACAAACTTTCTCTTTACTGCTTTTAAGAATGTATTTGGAAAAATAAAACAAACAAAAAAATTCTTTTTTTTTAAAGTGGGATTAAATTTGGGTATGCCAACCTAGAGTGGACAAGAAGTGGGATTATGGATATTGGCATGGCTATCCTTGAGCTGTGGATTTAAGGAGTGGCGGGTATCATCTTTCAACAGCTTTGAAAAGAAGAACCAGATCTCTTGAGGGGGAAAAAGGAGTATATCCAACTTAAAATACATTCCGCTCTGTTATTTGAATTCATTTTATCTATTGAGCTGCAAACAAACAGATAAGTAAGCTAGAAATGTGAAAGCAAACTGAGGTTACTTCAAAGGAGGATCCAGCAGGAGAGCACAAAGAAGGGAAATCAACATTTGTTGACGACCTACCATATGCCGGAAACAGTGTTAGCCACTTTATATTTAAATGACATTTAATAGTCCAATAATTTGACAAGGTATGTTTTATAATTTCTGTTTGAGAAGAGGAAAATCAGAGGTTGTAAATGATCTGCACAAAGTCACGTAGCTAGGCAACCGTGGAGCTCGAATTCAAATCCAGGTCTGTAGGGATGCAAAGCTGATGGCCTTTGGTACATATCATGGCATCATGACAGAGGAGCATACAGGTAGACCCCAATAAATATATATGAGTTCCTTAATGCTACAGAACCATACGCGGCAATTTATTATCATTTTAGTAAGATAACCAATAGAGAATATTTATTTAATTTTTCCCACGTCTACTGGAAATAATATTCTTTCCAGTCCAGAAACCTCAAAGAATTCTTGGCTGCTCTTGGGAGTCTAAGTAAGTCTTAGTTGAACACACTTATTTTGATCTTTCCAGGATTAATACAAATTACTCATCTTGAAAGATCAATAAGTATTGGCTTTCTTTGTGTTCCCCCGGTCTGTGTTTTATGATGAGCTTATTTGATGTGTTAGCACAGTACAATGAAAATGATGTGAAATGGCATCAGAGACTCATGACTGATGGCCAGGTAACTAGCCAATTACGGAAAAAATTTTTTTTCTAGAAGTTAGGAAAAGAGATGTCACCTTATATGCCAGAAGAAAACATGTTTTCTTGAAAGGAAGTCACCCTAACAAAGCATTATTGAGCCAGCCACAGATGTCACTTCAAAGCCTCATACATAGATCTAATAAAATGTTCCTTGTCCTTTTAGTTTCAGGAAAAAGGACCTAAATAAACCCCCCCAAATTACAGTGCTGATACAGTTATTCACATAAACTCTCCTATTCTAAAGTTTTACTGGGAATGTCAACAAATATGACTCCTAGTGTGTTCTGGAAGAAACCATCACTTCTTCATGGACAAAGCGCACCTTTTCAATCACTTAGTTTGCAAAGGGTATGTTTCTGCTGAAGAAAAATATTATTTTCTTCTTTTTCCAGGCTACACCCACAGCATGGTTCACTTATTAAAACTGTCAATATATACCTATACTCAGATTTAAGGGCAGTATGGTCTTTATAGTACACATAACATTTCAAAGGATATAATGTAAATTTTTTCCATAATCAATTAATATCTATTAATATCCAATATCTATTTAGATCTATTGACATCTCTAGCACTTTCCCATTCAACCTATCACAAGACAAAAATAATAAGCTTATTTCATTTTCTATCCTTAACTAGTTTCATTTCTGTCACTTATTCCTGCTTTCCTTCATCAAAAACATGATTACCAGGCACCAGATATGTGCGAATCACTGTTCCAGTCCCTGGGAGCCCAAACAAGACGAAGCCCTGCATGCCAGGGTCTCACACTTGAGTTAGGGAGACAGACACACAAATAATTACAAAGGTAATGTGGAGGCACACACAGACCAATGACAGGCACCACAACTACAGTTCTTCCATGGGAGGTAACATACTGAATTTTGTTGAAATTAATGCTTAAATTTTTATCTGGCAGTGAATTCCTATACATAGGGGTTTCTAAGACCAGTTTTTTCCCAATTATATACCATGTGGTGAAGGACCCATCTTTTTGTTTATCTGTTTTGTTTATCCAGATCCACTACGTGCTGCCACTTTTGTAAAATACAATAAAAATGTCACAGAAATAATTTAAGTGCTTATCTCATCAGTATCTGTAACTAACAGTTTTCTGACCAGCACTAGCCCACAGATCCAAATTTGAGTACCACTGACTTAGTTTACCAGACTCAGGAATGTAAATCACAGTACTTGGCCTTATTTCAGTAGTATACAGATGACAAACTGAAGAATCTCAGGAGCTGTAACCTGCACCCCCAGAAATAATATTGTCTAAGAATTCCATAACTCCTGCTATGAGACAGGAACCCTACACAAGTTCTGAGATAGGAGTGCTCCAGTCTCCATTTCACAGACAAAGATATTGAGATCACACAGCTAGAAGTGTCAGAACTGAGATATAAACCCAGACTCCAGTTCTGATTATGAGCTATACCAGAGGGTGAGGACATGGCCCCCGCCATTTTGAGGCAGGTTTCTTTTCTTCAAATGAGAAGTCTAATATTCCCTGATTTCTACAGAATATATTCGTTCTAACGAAAAACGTGACTAGTGTGCTTGTTAATGAAAAGGATGACATTACAATAGTGAGTAGTTTTCTAAAATGAAGGATTTACTCTTAAATTCTGTTGATGAACTAAAGTCATTAAAATCAGATGCAGTCAGTTTCCTACTCCATGTATGTTCATGTGCTGTGGGAGTGTAACACCCACCTGGATACTGGAGAAGAGGCACATTTCTTGCCTTCTGTGTGTCAATTTGGCTAGGTTATAGTACCCAGTGATTTAATCAAACACTGATCTAGGTGTTGGTGTGGAGGTATTTTGTAGATGTATTATAGTTAATGTCTACAATCAATTGACTTTAAGTAAAGGAGATTACTTTCAATAACATGGGTGGGACTCTTCCAATTGGTTGAAAGGCCTTGAGAGCAAAACTGAAGCTTCCCTGAAGAAGAAATTGTTCTTCAAGACTGTAACATTAGCTCCTGCCCAAGAGTTTCCAGCCTACCAGCCTGCCCTGCAGATTTTAGACTTGGCAGCTATCACAATTGTATAAGCCAATTCCTCAAAATAAATGTTTATATAAGTAAGTATATATATTAGTGCCTTTGTTTTTCTGGAGAACCCTAGCTGATACACACTCCTGCCTGGTTATAAAATAAAATATTTAATTTTTTCTAAACACTCTTAAGGAATATATTAGAAAGTCTTCTATGTATATTTGTTGGAAAATTCAGCTTGAAAAGTTCTACGTTATGTATATATATTTTAAATTTTTTATTTTATTTATTTGTTTTTTTACTTAAAAAAATTTTAATAATGAAACCCTCTGGCAAAGTCTGGAACAAAAAAGAGAATATATCACAGGCCTGACACTCAATTCTTCATTGCAATCTGTGCTGACAGTTTTGAAATATTTAATCTGTTCATTAATATTTTCATTTAGAAAGTAAAGAGAACCAATATGTCTGTATCACTAAATTATAAGGTAGGATTACCTTCTCTTAATTTGGTACCTCAATTTTTTCCTCTCGTAATAGGAATAAAACTTGCCAACTTTCTGCCTTAGATGAATACGTATTTTAAGATATTCAACGTATTTAAAGTAAAGCCATACCAAGACAGAAACAGCACAATTTCGGTTCAAATATTTACTAATTCTTTTTAAAAGTCTGGTACACACACACACACACACAAAAGGCAAATACAGTCAATTATTTTAGCATTGTCGTAACTAATAATTTGTTAAGAAATTAAAGCCACAAGCCTCCATTATTTATAAAATAAATTTTATTACACTTTAGGTTTTATATTTTAAAGGAAACTTCATGAGATATCAATTATAAAAAGTATAACACTTTTTATTTAATTTTAAAAAGCCAGCCACTGGCCAGGCACCAGTCTTGGTGGGTACACTTTCGAAGTTATTATGTTCCCTCTGGAAAGATTTATTATCAGACACTTTCCAAAGAAGGGATAGAAAGGTATTTATGGATTATTAAAAGTACTTTTGTCAAGGGAATATTTAACTTTTAGTAAAATACAGATTCATTCCAACAGTTAAAAAGAAGCCACTTTATTACTCTAATGCAATGTATTCGCCCTTTCAAAACTCTTGCACTGATTTTCCAGGCTCCATCCCCTTCTAAATTTCTTTTTGATTGTTGCATTGGAGTCAGTGGAACTGGATGATGAATCATATCCAGAAGAAGCTCCAGAGTGTACCTGGCTGTACCAGACATCTGGCGTGTTAACTATCAGCAGATCAGCCACGCAGCAGCTGACTGGACAGCAGACAGGACTCCAAAACAATAGCATCCGTCTCAGTTGGTTATTTATAATGCAAGACTGGAGGCACGCAAGCTGCCTTGAAAACGTTCAGTTTGGGGCTGATATAAGTAGCTCCTCCCAAAGACCTAACAGTGGAATGTGCACTACTTTCCTGATTGAGGGGCAGAGGCATGCTAGGAAATAAACCTCTAATGGAAAGCATTCAGAACCGGCTCCAAGAAAAATTCAGACACCCATTGATTAATAGTACTAGATTGTTTTAAAACCATTTATTTGTCAGAGAGGATTATGTATATAAGGACAACTACAAAATGTTGCGTTTTGACATCTTTTAAAGAGAGTTTCCTTCTTTTATTCTCACAAATCCACTGACGTATCTCCCAGGGCCATTCCTCTTATGAGTTTATTTTGGAAAGTCCCAGTTGTAGAGTGAAAGAGAACTGAAAGTCCAGACTTCCACCTATCTTTTCACTACCGTCGACTCCAGACTTCTTCAGATAGCAGCAGATAAACTTCAAAACAGTAATTTCCCCCAGCAAATAGGAAATGGAAGTCTAGAGAGCTAATAGGACTTTTTCATCTCAACCCAACTCTGTGATCTAATTTCAGATAGCAGGAAATATGCCAACTTTAGTGGCTAATTAGAGGCATTCATTGGAAATTATTTGTAGCCAACCTTCAATCTCTCATAGCAAAGGGCACTGACAATGTGGGCAGCATAAGTACTGGCAGCATGCGTGTTGGAAATTTTCTCAGGAAAGGGTACAAGAAAAAGTGGTTGCACTTAGATTATGCAATTCGCTTGGCTGAAAAACTTCTCAGACTACACGGATGCTAATTTTGGCTAAATTTAGCCACAGTTCACGTTTTTCCACTTGGATGCTGGAAGCTTTCTTTTGCCGGGGAGGGAGCTTTAGTAAGGAGTGTCTTTCACTCACATATCTCAAAACTGAAGTTTAATTCTGGAGCAGACTAGCACTTGCATTGTGAATTAAAACTTTATTAGATTTATTAAATTCAGGTTGCTTCAGGATTAAACACAAAAACTCTCCTTTTGTTGACATAATTATACTCATTTGGGGTTTAATGCTCTTTTATCAAAGGAGAACTCACCCTAATGTAAACTCCATGAAGTCAGGAAGTTTCGTCCATTTGGTTGACTGCTGTATCACCACAGCCCACAGCAGGGTCTGGCACATAAGTAGGCACTCATTTTGTATTTATTAAGTGAATGGTTGAATGAATGCATGAGACATAGTCTCAAGTGAAGGAGAGGATGCCACTGTACTGAGATCAGCTGGCAAGCCTAAATACTTGGTTTCAAAGAAGCTCACCCCACCAGTGCCAGGAACATTTGGATCTCAACCACACCCTGTGTTCCATCCCTTCCTCCTACTTGCTCTTACTTCCACTGTTTTAATAAAAAGGTTTTATTTGAACTTTTTGCAAGTGGGGAAGTTTAGCAGAGCTAATGAATGACCTTTCATACCATATTGACTCTAGGGCAAGAAAACTTACTTTTTCCCACAATATCACTGCCCTAAGGTAAGATTTTTTAAAATAAAGAGCAGCTTTAAATCATGCAGGAAGTCAGTTACATCCAAAAGGGTCCCTTAAAAAAACAACAATAACAAAAACAAGAGCAATAGATACAGTCAGCAAATTTTGTCTTTAGTACTCCATGCTTCAACTTTTCTTTTTTTATACTTCCCTATGTTCCTTGCACAAAGGTACCCATTTCTTCATTTCACCCTCCTCCCCCAGGAAAAGATTTCATAACTCATTCACTTGAAATTATAAATAAGACCTTATCTATTACTATTCAGAGCTATTATAATCTTAAATCAAAGGAATCTACTTCTAACTGAGTAAGAGTATTTTGTAGATAAGAGGCCAACTCAGAAGTTCTAAAATCCAATTATTCATTCTTATAAGATTAAAGAATATTAGTTAGCTACAAAGAGCTCATGGTCTAGTAGTAGAAGCAAATGTGTAAAACCAATTATAAATTTCTATGACTACCACTAATGATGTGGGATGTACAATGTGACTATTTAAAAGGGAGTGATCAGTTTGTCTGGTTCTCTGCAAAAATCATTATTTTCCATTGAATCAGAATCAGTCTTCTTCATTGTTAGGTAGCATTAATAATTTTAAAAGCTTATCCTCTTGTTGAGCTGAAGACTGTTTTTCCATGTGTTTTACATATTTGTCAAGTACTGACCCCTGGAGTAGAAAAAAGTCACAATTCTTCAGATGTTTTAGGTAAGTAGAGAGGTTTTGTTTTTTTTAAGAATTGCATATTTCTAAACATTTAAACAGGCCATCCCCTTGTCTATTTTTCACTACTGCCTGTCCTATTAGAAGCCATGGACCACCCAGCATCTGATCTAATATAGCAAGTATCTATCTAAGATGGTAGCAGCTGGTAGGAGGCAATGGATTTGCCTCTAATAATTAATGGACTATCATTCTCTTGGTAGGACCTCTGCCCCACTTCATTATTAGATGGGAGGTGGAATATCAGATTAGGAGCTGCAGATGCATAATTTCAAGCACAGAGTTCCTTTTAGGATAAAGACCCAGGCTGTTGTCTCTGGCATTTGACTCTCTGCTTGTAGCCCACAGCAATCTATCTCTGCAACTGGCTGAGATCTCTGAAAGGAAGGCAGAGCACCAAGCAGGCTCCTGAATTGTTCTTAAAATTCTAGTGGAAAGTTCACCATCAATGCCAAACATAACAGGACTTTAATGACCATGAAGTTCTCCTGAGAAATTCAGATAAGAAATAAATGAGTAGTAGAGATTTAAAACAATGATAATACAGAAGGTTAATGAGAAGATGCATGCTTGCGTGCTCCTGGTGGATATGGCCTTCTGGGAGGTGATTTGGCAAAGTATCAAAAGTCTGAAAATGTGTACATGCTTTGATCCAGTAATATTTGGAGTATAATTGGGAATGTATATAAAAATTTTCTTTATAAATATACTTATAGCAGCATAAGTCATAAAAGGGGAATATTTGGGCAATTAAATATTTGACCATAGAAGACTGCTTAAATTAATTTGTTTATCCTAATGAGGGAATGAATAGCAGGAGTCATTGAAAATCAGGCTGTAGAATATTTAATGACACGGGAAGATACTCATTATTAAATATTAGGGGAAAAAAGCAGGTTGCAAAAAATTATGTGCTGGGATGTGATTTAAATTATGTAAAGCATATATATGTATATGGAAAAAAACCAACATATTGATGCCTATACATCAATATGTAATATTTGATTCCTTAAGCATAGGGATTAGAGCATAATTTTCTTACTTTGCTGTGCTTTTCTAGAGATTCCATATTTTCTATTAGGATGGGCCATAAGAAGTTGCCTTTATTTAACTGTGTCTGATCTGCAAATGGCCATTTTGTAAGGTTCGAGATTATGTAATTAATATGATTTTTTTTCCTAATAAAAATTATGTTGGTTTGTTTGTTAAAGAAATGATCTTCTCAACACACAGGCTGAGACACTAATCTCCCAACACTTGTATTGGCTGCAATAGCTAAAAGCCAGGATTGTGCTTTTGTTCTCCAGCTCCTTCTCTATTTAGTGTGGATACAGAAAAATGATCATTTTCTAAGTATGTTGTAAACTAAAAAAGTTTGGTAAACACTGGTAGATCAAGGAGACAGTTTCATAGTTTTGTTTTTTTTTTTTCTTGCAAGGGGTTAGGGGTGGTTTGGAAAACAGCAGACTTTTTAGTATTATTTCTGGAAAGTGGCTCAAATTTAGGAATTCCCTTTCTCAAGGAATCTGTGACACCAAAAAGATCGGTTTACCCTGTTCTCAAAATAATTTTCCAGCTCCTATCATTAAAAGGGAGAGCTGGGCTCATAAAATGAGATTGAAATATAAAATTTTTTCTCTACACATCCACCCACCCATCTAACCTCAGTTTCATTTGCAAAGTCTCTCACCTCACTAGCAATCACTGAAATCCTAACTAGAGTATTTCAGCCAAGCTGTGGGATTGTGGCCTTTAAATTTGCAAGACTCAAGGATTTGTGTCATAAGGTAATCATAACACTGCTAACGCACTGAAATGGATCATATGACTTTTTAAGACTTCAAGGAGGTAACATACCAAATATCATGGCTCAAAAAGGGCATAGCTTACTAGGCTAATTTACTTTCCCTTCACTGGATGACTAGTGCAGCTGGTAGGTTTTGAACAATCAGCTAAACTTAGAATTGTGGTCAACAGACAGACATACTGTGCTTAAAGCCTTGGCTGTGAGTCCAGATTCACATTGGAATAAATTGTCTAAACTTCAACTACACAGAGAGTTGGGCAACTGTCCACAGATATTTAGAACAGAGTTGGAAGAATCCTTGAGGTTTTCTAATCTAACTGTCTACTCAATGAAAAAAATCTATACTAAAGCATACTTGATGGATGGTATCAGTCAGTCTCTGCTTGGGTGGACAGCTAGTCTACTACTCCATGGGTTAGCATTTTCCATTGTTGGAATTAGAAAAGGATTCCATATTAGGGAGCTGGTATTGGCCTTGCTTTTGGTTTTGATATGGTCCTAATACTGCCATCTAAAGTAGAAAAAGTTTACTTCTCTTTTTACATTATAGACTTTCAAATATTTGATGGCAATAACACCATGGTTAAATTTTAATGAACAGAAATGAAAAGTCTTGTGAAACAGAGTAAATGCTGGCACAAACATGTCTACATTAAGTGTAAACAGAGGCTGTATTTGCTTTTTTGAAAAACAGACTTTAATTTTTAGAGCAGTTTTAGATTTATGGAATAACTGAGTAGATAGTACAGAGTATTCCTATATACCCCATGTATTACACACCCAGATTCCCCTATTATTAACATCTTACATTAGTATTAATGAACAATACTGATACATTATTATTAACTAAAGTCTATACTTTATTTAGATTTCCTCAGTTTTTACCTAAATATTATTTCTCTTCTAGAATCTCATCCAGGATACCACATTACATTTAACTGCCAGGTCCCCTTAGTTTCCTCTTAACTGGAGAGTTTTTTAATTTCCTTGATTTTGATGTCCTTGACAGTTTTGAGGGGCACTGGTCAGATATTTTACAGAATGCCTCTCTACTGAGATTTGTCTGATGTTTATCTCATGGTTTGACTGGGGTTATAGGTTTTTGGGAGAAACATAACAGAAGTACCATTTTCATCACATCAAAACAAAGGTATATACTATCTATTTGATATCAACTGATGTTATTAACCTTGATCATCTAGCCAAGGTAGTATTTGTCAGGTTTCTCTACTTTTGTAAAGCTATTTATTTCACCCTCTTTCCGTACTGTACTCTTTGGAAGGAAGTCGCTGTGTGCAGTCTGTACTTAAAAAGTGGATAGGTATGATTCCCCTCCTTTAGGGTGGACTATCTATATAATTTATTTGGAATTCTTTTGAATAAGAGACTTGTCTCTTCTCCACCATTTATTCATTTATTCAATGAGATAGTTATATCAGTATGGATCATGAATAATTACTTTATATTTTGGGTTATAATTCAATACTACTTTATTAATTTTGTAACTAAAATTGTTCTGGTTTCGGCCATTGTAAACACTTTCAGTTGGCTCTTATGTCTCTGTTAGGTACCCTCATCAATGTAGATTGGACTACGGGTTGTTTGTTTGTTTTTTGAGCACCTCCTTACGTTTCTGGACTATAAAATGCTCCAGATTATATTTAATCTCCCAGTCCTAAAATCAGACTTCTCAGACTCCAAGGAGTCTGTTTTTTGTTTCTAAGTCAGAGAATGGAATTAGAAACCAAGATCTGGGTGCTAAGTGTGCTTGTTTCTACTGGGATGTTGTTTATTTTAGGCCCTCTCAGATGACAGAGCAGGGAAATATATGTGTGAATACTGCCCTATGTATATACACATATCTATAAATATTTTATATGTAACCATATGTGTCTATATTAAGCTAAACATGAGTTCATAATGATTTCTCCAACTCTAATCCACCACTGCATGAATCATTCCAGCCTTCTGCCCCTGCCCATCTGTAAACTGCCGCTTCAACAGTGAGAAATATGGCTACCGTCATCCACCATCCACTTACATAAATATTCAGTTCCAGTATACATGCAAAGCAGGATCATAATTATTAACCTTTACCCTTATGGAAAACAAATTTATCAACTACAGTATAGTGCTTATGTGCAGTTACGCATTTAGATTTGCAGATATAATTACTTTGAATAAACAGGGTTTTAAAAACTTTGGTATTTTTCAATTGCTCTTATCTGACATTCAGTAGTGACAGATTGCCGTGGTTATGGTATATTGTTTCCTTGCTAAAATTTAAACTTTGCAGAAGTTCTCCTGCCAATTTATTTATTTATGAACACAACATTGTTCTTTGTAGGAAAGGGTGTATGGCACTAATAAATACATTTTAACCAAGTTAAAGGTAGTTTATTAAGCAAATTTACCACGTTAGTGGGGTCATCCCCAGATGTCTACCCACCATGTCATGTAGCTGTCAGCAACAAAAAGGAGGCAGAAAGATGGAGAAGAAAGTCAAGAAATAAGAATTTCACCAAGTAAAGGGTATCAGAATCCTTCAAGGAGATTCTCCAAGAAAGTTTTCTCATTTTATCAGACACTGTTCTCCAGATAGGAGAGTACAGCATCCTTTTTTCTAGCCAGTGGAATCAGTTTTTCAAGTAAACAGAGGGCATCTACAGTTTAGAGGCACTTTTTGGTAAGACTTCCTAAAAGTAAATGACAAGCAAGCTGACGTTTATCAGATTGGACGGATGTGCATGCCAGAGCCTGCTGCTGAATGCCCTCCACGGCCATGCTGTCTGTGTCTCCATATTCTCCCAAACAGCAATATGTTAAGACAGAAGAAAGACAAATTGTGGTGCAATAAATGCCTGAGTATTGGTTTGGAGACTTGGCCCCTTATTCTGTTTCTACCAATTAATATCTGTATGCCTTTGGACAAGTCACTGAATCAGGTACCTCATCTGTAAAATAGATGGATCATTAAATAAGGCTCAAGGTCAGCCAAGCTTTTAATGGTTTTCAGTAAGTGAAGTCTGTCTCTAGTAATGTTAGCTGTGCCATTTTTCTTCATTAAAGGAAGAAAGGAATTTATTCTCTTCAAGGAACAACCTCTCATTCAATTCTGTCTAATGAAATTCAGTTCGATACAACGAATACTGAGATTTTATTAAGTTCCAGACACTGTGGTAAGATAAACTCCTTTTGAATATAAGCAAGGCCCCTGCTTTTACAGAGCTTATAGACTAATAGAAGAAACAAATAATTAAACATGTACTTTACAATGAAGTGTGATAAGGTAAAGAGGGATGATCAAAAATACTTAAGAAAGAGCCTCAAACATTTAAAAACCTATTCCCTAGAAAATCTGAAACACGCTAACTCTAATGAGAAAATGTCTACTAATAATTTAAAGATTGTCCCAATAGCAGGAAAAGAATCCATAGTTTACAGATCAAAGCTCTAATTTACTGGAAACAGTCAACTAAATTTTAGGCATTGGCTAGCCTCTGTGTGGACCACAACATTCCTAGGCTCTTGACATCACTGCAGTATACATGGTCACTTACCAAGTCTGCTTACTTGACATGTAGCTGGATCTATCATGACTCTCCAGGTGGTTGGAGGAAGTCATCAAGAGGACATGATCTCCAGCTGATCTGAGAACTGAACGCAGGCAATCAAAGGCTCCTCACTCCTCTCATGATTTTGGAATCATGTTCCCACAGCTGGAGTCACTTTCAAGAACACAGCCTTGAGAGGACAAGGTGGTGTTGAGACCGTCTGTACGGAATACATGACTGAACCCAGTTAAGGCCTTTATATAGACTTTTAAGATTCTGATGGGTGGGTGCAGAGACCTACTTATCTTGTGGCCTCACGATACCAGCCTCAAATGTAAGTTCCCTTTCTTATCAAACCTGCCACCTACCCATCTGGAGTGGCCTGCCTCTTTCTTTGGTCTCTCCTTGCCTTCCTTGTATGGGGACCAGTTCCAGATTTCATGCAGGGAAGCTCCAGAAATTGGCAAGCCAGCCAGGAGACTGAAGAAATGGGTCTTGGCAAAGAGCCATCTAAGAGGAAATCCTGGGTTGGCCATCGACTTCTGTGTGGGAGAGGTGACCTGTATGTTAGGTGCTTGGGGACCACCACGTGAATATGGGGGATGCCCTAAAAAGCTGGCTGGTTTAATATACTTGTGTAAGGAACTGTGCAGAGCACCCTGTGGCAAAGAAGAAAAACAAACAGCCACCATGGGAGGCTAGCCTCTGATGCCCAACTAGAGGCTGAAGCTCAGGTTAGAAAGTTGGAAGAAGAGCTGAGGTTACAGAAGGACATTCAGTGTCTACTGTTCTGCTAGCTTGGGGCTGGCAGACAAGGTGGGAGAGCAGGATAAGAAGTTGAAGAACTTAGGGTGCCATTCTACAAAGCTAGGAGGGTGCAAATGGTCATGGACTAAAGTCTCAGTGCTTGTGACAAAGCCTAATTGGGACGCTAAGAGGAGGAATCCCTGGGAAAGTGAGGAGAGCCAGAGGAGGACGTTATGGTGATTGACAGAAATGGATGAAACACCTGCTGCCATCCAACTCCTAATACACAGAAAAGGTAAAGCACAGTAACCACAACCCCAGGCAGCGGAGCAGCCCCACATTCAGGAAATGTTCATGATGGGAGAATATAATCCCACTGAGCTTATTGATATAGCTGCCAAGTTCCAGGAAAAGGCCAGGGAAAGTATCCAGGCCTGGTTAGTGCAGCTATGGGATATGGGGTGCGATGGCATTTCTCTGACTGACGGGAAGCAGAGAAAATGAACAACACCACACACCCTGCCCTCTGGCAGTGCCTGTATGGTGTTTGGGGGGTTCAAGGAGTTCACTCCTTTGTAGATTGGACTATTCTAACTGCAGGGAGGCTTGGTGCAATGAGGGGGATCTCCCTGGGAATGTGGGACCCTGGAAATCCACAGAGAATGTGCAACAAATTGTCAGGGAGTTGGGAATGAGACAAGCCTCTGCCTTTGAAGGCTCTGATCCAGTCACATTCACTTCATGAATGAAAGCAAAGATACTCTAGTCTGCCCCCAGCAGCTGGTGTGGGACACTGATATCTGTGCTGAGCCCAGTTGTGGGACAAGACATTTATGATGTTGGACAATCCACTGCTGATCTGGGGGAAACCACAAACTGACAAATCCTGGGAACATGTATGAGTTGTGGGAAAGGCCCAAGACAGAGATGGGAGTGGAAAATCCAAAATGCTTTCCCAATAGTCTGTACTGGACCTGGCAAAACTAACCCAGAAACAAATGTGGTTTGACCTCATTGCTGCTGGGACACTACCTGAAAAGACAGACTAGCAACCTAGCACTGTTGGTCAGCCTGTGGAAAGCCTTAAAACCGAAACAGCAGTTCAGACCTGCCCCACCTGTCTCTACCATTTCTGATGCCCCACTTGCTCCAACAGAAGCCTCAGGGATACAGTCCTACTCGGGGTGGGTGCCTGCACAGCCCAGGCATAGGATGCAGGCCAAGACAGCCTCCAGGTGAGGGTTGTTGGAGGTGACAGGAGGCTTCATGCTGAGACCACTATTCACTGGTCCCCCAGAACTAAGCAAAAGGCAACAGCTCTGTTGATACTGGAGCTGAATGTACTCTAATACCTGGTCACCCACAGAAGTTTTCTGGTCCCCTCAGCACCATCAATAATTATGAACAACAAATGGTTATAGTCAGAAAGGTCCCTTTGACACTGCAGATTGGGTGTTCTCCCCCATAAGAATATGAGGTTTTTATCTCTTCAATACCAGAGAACATACTGGGCACTGATATCCTACAGGGTCAAACTCTGCAAAGCTCTGTCAGTGAATTCTGCCTCTGGTGAGTAATCAAACCAGCACTGAGGGGAAACACCAACTGGGAACCAGTTAGTGTACCACCCCCATGAAGAGTGGTAACTGTCGAACAATATAAATTGCCTGGGGGCATAAAGAAATAGGAGAAACTATGCAAGAACTGCACTGAGTGGGCATTGCACATCCTGCCCATAGTGCCTTCAACAAGCTCAGTGTAGCTGGTAAAAAAGCCAGATGGCTCATGGTGGATGACCATGAATTTCAGAGAAATGAACAAGGTAGTGGTCCCATCCATGCGGCTGTGCCCAAGATTGCCACCATCTTAGATGCCTTGGCCTGGTCCTAGGAGTGTATCCTACTGTACTGGACTTAGCAAATGCTTTTTTCAGTATATCCCTTGTCACTGAATCACAAGATCAATTTGCCTTCACAGGGGAGGGACAACAATAGACCTTTCAAGTGTTTCCCCAAGGCTACGTGCCCAGCCCCACCATATGTTATATGGGATGGTAGCCTGAGATCTGTCCCTTTTCTCCTTCTCCAACTAGTAAAATGGGCTCATTGCATTGATGACATAATGTTAACATGTGAAGATCTGCCTAAGCTGCAGGACACTCTGCAGACTTTGCTGGAATACCTATGAGGGAGAGGATGGATGATAAACTACAGAAAATTCATGGCTCATGCACCACCATAAAGTTTTATGGTGTCGTTTTGTCAAGTAAGATGCACGTTGTCTCAGAAGCTGTGACTGATAAGGTACAAGCCTATCCAACCCCCAAGAACATGAGAGAGGTGCCAGCTTTTGTGGAGATTTAGGGGTTTTGGAGAACTTTTCTTCCTTACCTGTCACAGTGCCTCCATCCCTTATACCACCTGGTTAAAAAAGGGTATGTGTGGGACTAGGGATCAGAGCAACAAGCCACCTTCCAGAAGGCAAAAATACTAGTGAAGCAGACTAAAGTTCTGGGCATCTCCCAAGCAGGGTACCATCTGGGTAGATGTGTCTGTGACTCTGGAAGGGATGGGCTGGGCATTGTGGCAGAGACAACAGAAGGAAAGAGCACCCCTAGGATTTTGGTCCCAGCTCTGGAAGGGGGCAGATACCCCATATACCCCATAGAGCAACAGCTCCTAGCAGTGTACACAGAGCTCCTCCAGACAGATCCTCTCATGAAGGAATAGCACATCATGGTAAGAACTTCCTTTCCTATGAAGGGCTGGGTTGAGAATACATTCCATCCACTCACCTCTGCCATGGCTCACACTCCCAGGTTGACTGAGTGGCCTACTGGCAGCAGAGGAGCACCCTGTCCACCAGCCACTGTCTCTAGAATTGCGGGTGCTACTGGGCCCTGTGGAACATACAGATCCTTCAAATGCCCCCGCCCCTGTTCCTGCAGAGGCCCCTGCAGCCTGTAAAGATGGAATGGGGGAAATTCCCACTGACACTCCCTACACACTTAGGTCTGTTTGAGGCAACCCATCCATACGGACTGCAGTTGCCATTCAGCCCAACACTGACACCATCTGGATGGAAAAAGGAACAAACTGTAGCAGCCAGTGGGTTCAACTTAGAGGGGTTTGGCCAAAGATCATTTTAGACCCATGGCTGTTAACTCTTTGCACTGACAACTGAGCTGTTCTAAAGGCATTAACCCTATGGCTTAGACAATGGGAAGCCAAGGGGTGACTGATCATGAATGAACCATTACAGGGTCAGCATATGTGGGAAGACATTTGGGTTCCTCTGCAAAAGCCTGAGGCAGTCCTCACGGTCTTCCATGTCCCAGCTCATAGGATGCTGACACCTTCTGGCAATCAGGAAGCTGATGCTCTAGCTTGGGTACAAGCCCTAGCAACTGTATTGCCAGGGATGATGGACTGCCCTTGAAATAGAGTGACTTGGTTGACACAATAACAGCATTTCCTATTCGCTCTAAACAATGCCCAAGGTGAATGTCAAAGGAGTCTGGGGCCATCCACTAGAGCTCCCAACAAGTGAGGGACTGGGAAATTGATTATATTGGCCCCCTCCCTCTGAGTAAGGGTTCTAAATATGCCTTTGTTTGCATGGTTACTGCATCTGGCCTAATCCAAGCTTTCCCCGGCTGCCGTGCAAACCAGGCTTCCACTATTAGCGGATTAGAGAAGAGGAGTACCATGTACAAATACCCTCATCAATTAGACTGTGATTGAGGATCACATTTCAAAGGTCAAGAATGGACAAAAGGACCTAATATTGAATGGAGGTTCCATCTCCCCTATAGCAGGGTTGGTAGAAAGAAAAAATGAAATATTAAAAGCAGCAGATTAAATTACTAACAAGTAAAACCACCTTGGCTGGAAAGACTAAAGTACTGCCCCAGGCATTAATACATTTGAATGATCAATCATTAGGGCTATTGCCCCATATGCCATACTTGCAACCCCTGCCTAGATACCCAACATCTTAAAGATACAGAAGTCTCAGGAGACAGCCATTGCCTCGACTCTCAGTGTGAATTAATGTTCTATGGCTGCTGAGAACACCAAGCTCCACTGTACCTGGGAGAGGCATTATCTACTGAAATTTGCAATGGGATGTCCCACTGAGATTTGTGAGCTACTTTGAATTCCTGGGTGAGATATAACTACTCCAACTCCACTGGGATCCCACTGTTCTGCTGCAAGCCAGACCTGTTGAAATGCACCATACCTGGAATGCAACATTGAAAGAGGGAGAAGGTGGGGGTCCTGATCAGGCATATCCCATTCCAGTCCATCTCCTCACGCCTCTCAGTGCTGCCTCCCCTGGCCAATGTGTGTGGTATACACAAGCAGGTCAGATTCCTAAAGCTGCTGCCATATTAACATCCGAGGATCAGGCCACAAATGCAATTCTTGCAGAAAAAGAAGACTATCCGACACAAAGTTCCTACTCCATATTGGTCTTTTTGACCTTAGACTCCTGCTACTCCTGAGGTATCTGGTCATGAGATGGACACTTGATGGAAATACCTTTCTACAGTGGGCCTACTTGTATGCCGCACAAAGGAACCAATCCAGCTGATGGGTATGTGGGCTGCTGCCCCCTCCCTAGCATATCAGGGTTGCCATGGTGGGCATCACCCCTCCAGCGAGGGGATTGGAAGGCCCTAAAGCAGTATATTGAGGGAGAACAAGCTAGGACTAGTAATCTTAATTCACCTGATATTACCAATCCTGACCCAAAAGCCTGGCCTGTGGCATAAACTATCCATAACACTGGGCATAGGTATTCTTTTTCTGTCAAACTACACAGGCAGCTCATCAAACTGCTGATGGGAAAGGTCCTAAAACACCACCAACAGAGCCATCGGTGGCTACACTGATTTGGGGTAGGTTCATGTAGCTCACCTGGGGTTATGGACATTTGAACCCAGGTACGTCTATGTTGGTAGCAGAAAAATCACTCTAAATGGAACCAACTCAATTGCTCCAGGGATATGAGGTGGATATCACCAGAACGGTGTAGTCATTCAGACACATTAAAAGATAGTGACTGGTTTGGCACTGACTAGTTATACTGCCCAGGAATTTAATGGGTAGCCCCAGATGGGACCCAGCGGTTGTGTGGCATGAATCTTTGACATGGCTTCCACTTGGATGGTTCGGCCACTGCACCCTGGGATTTCCCTGGGCACAGGGGAGAATCTACCCCATGGCAACAAGAGATATAACTACTCAAACTCCAGCTGATGGGTATGTGCCAGCCTCCTTCCCCTAAAGGCAAGATGGGCATGCTCTGTTTTCTACTGGTACAATCATTTGGCCACCATCTTTGTCCCTTCCACTGGCCTGGAGGACATTATACCACACATAGATGCCCTTACTAAATTCATCCAGCAAACCTTAAATGATAGCTGGCAAAGCCTGTCTTTACTGAACACTAAAATGTCTCTAATGAGAAAAGCTGTCCTCCAAGATACGATGGCCTTGGACATTATTACTGCCTCACAAAGAGGCACCTGTGCCATTATCCAAACAGAGTGCTATGTGTTCATACCTGATGAGTTTGCTAATGTAACATTTTTATTAAATCACATGAAGACATAAGTGAATGTCCTGAGTGATCCCACTCCCAGCACAGGGGACTTAATAAATCAGTGGTTCATGGTTAGGATCATGGGGATCTTGCAGGAAAAAATCGTTACTTATTTTGGGAATCATTATTTTGATCTGTGCTTTCTCTTGCATGTGCCTCTGTTGCTGCTGTGGTATCTGCTTCCAGGGCCGCCCGATAACCACCTAATGACCCACCTCCAAGCTAGTGGAACCCCTGGCTGACTGCTCAGGGAACATGATAGAAGAGGGGGGCTTATGAAATTGTAACAACCAGCACAAAGGGTGGAGGGTTGGAGGAGGTCATGGAGAGAATGCGACTGATGATTGACCTGTGAGCTGGATCCGGGGAATCAGAGGTTCCTCCCCCGGTCCCCTATACTTGGAATGTAGCTTCTACCCACCCTTCACAGAGCTGGAGCCATTTTCAAGGACACAGCCTTGAGAAGGCAAGGTGTAGTTGAGACCATCTGGACTGAATATGTGACTGAACTCAGGTAAGGCTTCAGTATAAACTTAAGATTCTGGTGGGTGGGTACAGAGATATATCAATACTTATCTTGTGGCCGCCCAAGACCAGCCTTGAATGTAAGTTCTGTTGCTTATTAAACCTGCCACCTACCCATCTAGAGTGACCTGCTTCTCTATCTTTGGTCTCTCCTTACCCTCCGTGTATGTGGGCCAGTTTCAAATTTCACCCCAGGAAGCTCCCAAGTTTGAGAACCAACACATTTTATCTTTAAGTTGTCCTTTTAGCCTCAGAAATATAAATATTCAGTATTATTAGAACAAGGAAGCCCTTCAATCAGTTCGTGACTTTGCCCACAAGCCCTGCGAGAAGAATAGCCTGTTGTAAATGATAACAAATGCTTAATTTACTGTAATCTCTGCTTCAATCAGATCTGTTGCTGCAGCCTGGTGCCCAAGCTGATAGCTCCCTTATCTGCACTAACTCAGAAAATAAAAGGTGGTAAAGCTGAAGTGCTGCCAGTCTTCTTCCAGTCAAGCCCTTCTACTTAAAAGGTCTGGAAGAGCCAGTTCCCTGTCCAGAGCATAGCCAAACACACCTATGGAGTAGAAGCTCAGCATAAGGATTTAAGGACAGGTTGTTACAGTGGGGGGGATGGGGGGCGGGGAGAGAGAAACACTGATTTTGACTTTGAGAAAGCTCACAAGCCATTAAATGTTAAACTCCCTTAGCCATTTCAAAGTCAACAGCAACTGCAGCATTCGTGTCAGACAATAGAAAATTGATAAACACTATGTTTCCTGATGAACAGTTATTTACCACTGTAACTTGTTAAATTTCTTTAGAGATTATGCTTTCTTTTTATATGTCACTGAACAGCTTCTGAATTCACTTCATTATTTATAAATCAAGAAAAGAGTTGAGTTACTTCCTGTGTGGACTAAATAATAACACTAATCTGCATGTTCTTTTTCTCAAGCACAGGACTTACCTGTACTTTCTAAAACACTCCTCTTATGTTTATTCAGTAAGTACCACTGGCCACGCTTTTGCCTTCCTCACCAAGCGCTTATGGTTTGGGTACATGTTCTGCTTGTCGAAACATAGTTGGTCCACATTCAAATGTCGATACAGGGGCTGTTGCCTGCAATTAAGTCCTGATATTAGCAGTTCCAGGCCGAAATTGTAAATGAATCTGTATATTTTTGTCATTCTTTCTTCAGCCTTCTATTTTTCATTAGCTAAATAACCAGAAAGGTCTAAACAGTGTAAATAGCATCCAGGCTTGGAAACATGCGCGGGAGATATTACTTATGATAAGCAAAACAGCTATTCTTTTTAAGGGGTGGGTAGTGGTGGGTTGAAGACCAAAAATGGGCAGTGCTAAAGAGAGATGGTTTTTCTTCTTCTGACTCAATATTCTCCCCCAATCAGTTTGTGGAGCAAAGTTGCCTCTGAAATATGTCACCAAGAAATATGATCAGTATGCCAATGTCACGTTAGATTTCTTTAAAGTTTCCCCTCATTATGCCATATTTTTTTGCCAAAGTTCTTTCCAATTTCTGAGATATAAATAAACGTACAGTCTTAAACTTGGGCCTCTTGACACAATGCTTTGACTTGAACTTGGCTTTTTAAAAAATATATTACACCATATATCTTGGAGATAGTCCTCACAAGTACATATAGTTCTGTCTCAGCTTTTTTAAAAAGGCGATATAGACTTCCAATGTATGGATCACCATTGTTTATTTAACCAATTCCCTATTAAAGGACACTTAAATTACTGCCAATCTTTTGTTATTACATATTATGCCACGATGAATTTACCTCTATATCTGCTATTCTCATGAGATTATCAGTGGAATGAATTTCTAAATATGGAATTTGGGGGACAAAGGGAAATATACATATTAAGTATTTATAGATTGTGCTGTTTGTTTCCATAGAGATATAAAAATTACACTCCCACCAGTAATCTAACTTAGGAAAAGAAGTTTTTCCTAAGTTATTAATAAAAGAGTGTTATTAAAACTTTTTATCTTTACCTGTCTCCTAGGTGAAAAATGTTATTTTTATGTGGCTTTTAATTTGCATTTCTTTTATGAGTGGGCTTGAGGATACTTTCCTGCGTTTAGAAGCTATGCCTTCTTTTCTGTGGACTTTAGTCACCTTTTGCTCCTTTTAACTGAATTGTTTACATAGTTTTACTTATTTGTGGGGCTTGTTATACTTTAAAGAATTCAGCTATTTTTTCAATGACAAAGTTATAGTTTCCTTGGTTTTTATCTGTCTCTGATTTAATTTGTGCTTTTCCTTTTTCAGAAAAATAAGTTTAAGTATTTAATTAAATTTGTTACTTTAAAAATTATTCCTAGATTTTGTCTTATACTAAGGCAGGCATTATCTAAAATCTTTCAATATTCATTATATTACTTTTATATTTCAATTTTGGAATGTTTACATTTTTGATATGTCTGGAATTTATTTTATGTATTTTATTTTTCTAGATGGCTACTGGGCTTCCTTGGTGGCGCAGTGGTTGACAGTTCACCTGCCGATGCAGGGGACATGGGTTTGTGCCCCGGTCCGGGAAGATCCCACATGCCGCGGAGCGGCTGGGCCCGTGAGCCATGGCCGCTGAGCCTGCGCGTCCGGAGCCTGTGCTCCGTAACGGGAGAGGCCACAACAGTGAGAGGCCCGCATACCACAAAAAAAAAAAAAAAAAAGAAAAAAGATAATAGATGGCTACTTAGTTGTCCCAACAACACAATGTATTAAGGGTCACTTTTATCATCTACTAAAGTCTTATATATATTGAAATCTATTTCTGTATATTCTATTCTTTTCTACTGATCTGTTTATTTGCATACCAAGTACTATTCTGCTTTAATTCTAACAGCTTTATAGCACGATTTAGTTTTCTTCTTTTCATAACTTAATTGGCTACTCCTACTTATGTATTAAGTAAACTGTAGAATCAACTGTGTACCTTAAAAGACATTTGTATTAGGGGAAATGGGTCCTTCCAGACATTTTAAAATACAAGGCCCTGACTGGAAGAAGACTGGCATGACATATATAAATTAACTCAGGGGATATTGATATTTTTATGCTGTTTAAGCTTCCTATTATAGAACATTGTATCAATTTCTATATTTTAAACTATTATATGTTCTTAACTTTTATTTTAACGTTGTCTTCATAGATTCTGTGCATTTCTTCCCAAGTTTATTCATAGATATTTATCTTTTTGTTGCTATTGTACATGAACCTTTCTTTCAACAAAGAATTTAAGTGGTTGTTGCAGTATATATGACAACAGTGTGATCCTGTTGTTGATTTTCTTCTCTTTACTTAATTATTTTACCATTAATAACAATTATTCAGTTGATTTTTTTCTTCCAATCATCTAAAATATATAATTTTATCTCTACTTTTCCCATTTTCATAACTACTTTTTTCCCCTTTTTGCTTAATTTCATCCATTAGCAATTAGGAAATAAAGTTAAGATGGTAGTAGTGATAAAATTCATGCCACTTTGCTACTGATCATATTTGGAAATTTTCTAATGTTTTAAATAAAGAATGGATGTCAAATTTTATTGAATAACTTTTCATCATCTGTGGAGGAGTCAACTTTCCTGATTTTATTAGTATTTTGAATTATGTTAATGGATTTTAATATTGAATCACAATTCAACATACTTCACCATCATAGTGTTATTCTTCACTTTGCTTCTGGATTCTGTTTGCTGATTTTCAGCTGGAAATTTCTGCTTTGCTTTTGTGTCTTTGTCCGTTGTTTTCCCCTCCCCTCCGTTGACTGACTCATAGCACCCGGTCATGATTAGCTCAACCTAAGTTTATAGGAAATTTGAAAATGAAGAACTTGTTCTGCCGTTGCCCTGGATTCTTTTGGTATTTGTATTTGTATTTGTGAGTTCTGCCCTTTTCTTCTGTTCTTTATTTCTTTTCTGTTCTTTTCTTTTTGGCTCTCTTTGTCAAGCTTTGATATTAATGTCATTGAAGTTTCATGAAAAAAATGGGAAGATGTTTTGTTCCTGTTGTTATATGATTTAGCACACCTATAACATTTAAACTTTTATTTTAAAATTAAAGCACCCACTTCTCAGTTGGAGACACTTTGGCTTTAACAATTTTGGCATATTCTCACTCTTCCCAGGAAGGGATCTGAATCATAAGGACATTGAGAATTCTAGAGACAAAGTAGGATAAAGTCTAAAAGGAACATGGAAGGTGGTGATGGCAGGCACCACTTAGTGTCTAGTAGGGCCTGCTTCTAGTCCAGCAACCAGTCATAACATGAGCGGACGCTGTGCTCTGTACAACATTCATGAAGGAGCAGTCACATACTTGTTTCAATGCTAAATTGAACTGTACACTTTATAAGGTACCTAAATACTCCTTTATCTATTCCTTTATGTTTTTTACAGCCTATTGAGCTTCTGATATACACTAGGAACTTTGGAAATTGCTAGGATACAGAAAATTTTTTATAAATCAACAAGTGCATTGCTGTCACCTAATTTGTTGATCTGAAAAACTGTAAGCAATATTTATCACAGCCAAAGAATGGGAATAAGAAAATTTAGAGATATGAGTAGAAAATGCCAAGCAGTGAGTAACTTCCATCCTTAGAGACATGACTACCCAATGCAGATGTGCATCACAAGCATTACTAATATAGCAATTAATCAAGTAACTTCTGATTTCTCCCAAGTGAGAAAAGTAGGAAAGGATAAAAGCAAAAGTAGGATAATTTTCCTTTAATACAAATTTAATTGGGGATAAGAGAAAACAAAAGAGAGAGCGAACATCTTATGGATATTCCAAATAGGGGTGTGTGTGTGTGTGTGTGTGTGTGTGTGTGTGTGTGTGTGTGTACTTTATTTCCCTATTGACTTTTCTTCATACATTTGATAATAGAGTCTTGGATTAAAAAGATAAGTAGGCTAGTAGTTCCTTTATTACTCCTCTACTCAAAACTTTCTCAATCCAATATTTGTGAATTATTTCTTAGCTGCTTAGGAGAAGCCATCTAGTTAAAAGAACTTAATTAGCAACACTCATTTATTTGAATAGGAATTTGATACAGTGTTGAAAGATAATAATAATGACATTGCTTGAGCAGTCATAAGCTATGATATAGGTATGGTGGGACCATATAGACATAGCCATGCTATTTTAAAAGACCAATGTCAAACAATTATGTAAATTCTTTTCCAGAGAAACTCTAAACTCTATTTGGGAATATTGATAGTCTAGAAAAGCTGGTTTATTTTTGCCCTCTTACTTTGAACACAGACATTGTTTACTGCTTTAAAAGAAATGGAATATATAATAAACCACCTGCTATAAGGTCATGTCAAACTGTTTTCATATAATATGTCCTGATATGCTTGGAATTAAGGATTAGCCCTTACGTCTAACCAGTCTTCCTGTGATGAAGTATTCCTTCTCATTCAGAAATTTCCATGATGTGTTTGTACCTACAAAAGCTAATGGTGGGATGAAATTCTTTCTGTAGAAAAGCTTGCCATATAGGAATCCTCAGGGGACTTGGATGATGGGAAGGGAACCTGACATACATCTTTTTCCTCAGTAAATATTTAAAGAGATACATCCTTTAAGCCTCTGAACTTGTCTCAGCCATGATTCACAAAACAAAGAAAACTTGAAGAGAATTCTCTTTCCTTTAAAAGAAGAAAATTATTAGTCTGTCTGTCCTACAATCTGGGATTACTGAGATAAAAAATATATACTAAAGCTACATATGTGCTCTTGATTTTTCATCTATTGTTTTTTCTATCAGCATGTGGCAAACTTCAACAGGAACAGAAGTACTATTTGAAATCATAAAAAGTTTAAAAAGCATACTCAGGTTGTGCCCCACCCTCTCAAGTACAGCAAGACTATTAACACACCAGAAGCAGTTAATTTAGAATCATCTTAAAATTTTGGTTGATAATACGTTCCTCTGGTGACTTTTTTATTCAAGATATCATTAACTTCTAAGGGAGAAATGACAGTACAAACTTAGACCTGATATATTTTCCCAAAAGCAAAAGAACAAAGCTGAGTTTGTGACTGCCTCAAGATGTTGTCCCTCTGTGGCAGACAAGTCTGAATTTATACCTTGTCAAGATTCAGTGGTATTATTCTTATTGACTAAAAGGAACTTGAAGTAGTGATAAGGGAAGGAAAAGCAGGTAGTTTTTCCTTATCAGGACATTTCTGTTAACTTGCCAGATAGCAAATGGATGGGGGTGGGCAGTATTGTAGGGAGATACAAAGACTCCCATGATGGTACATGGCATGGTCAGAGAGAAAACTTGCTAAAAGCATTTAAATATATAATAGTGTCTCCATTACCTCTCTCTCTCTCCTATGGTACCTACAGTGCCTTAGCTACAGAGTCATTCTTACTGTTGCTGAATATATAAATGCATACTGTGCTATCAACAACGGATGAGGTATTCCACATATAGAATTACACATAAGTGAACTTTTACCACTTATTAGTCACTTTATATTATAAAATTGTAGGATATAGTTTTTAAAAACAATTAAATACTTTATTAATATCTCTATGTTACTAACCACTCAGTGACTCAAGATCATTACACTAGCTGTCAAATACAGCCATACTCTCATGAATGCTGAGATATACTAGGGTACTTTTCCCTTCACTAAATTAGACCATTTTTCTAGGATTTCTTTGTATTTGAATTTGCTGATTTTTTCCCTCTCTCTCTACTGTACCTTCTTGTTATTAAATTGTATGCCTATAGAAGTCAGGATTCGCTATGTGATGCTTCAATGGGGTCAGCTGCAATGACCCTCTACTAGACTTTAAACTAGAATTCTCTCTCATTGGACTGTGAATGAGCATGGTCTTTGGCAGAGTAAGTTCTTACTAAACATTTCTGGAATAAATATATAAAAGATGACCCTAGCATTTTTAGAGTACAGTATGAGTCTGATATTATGTATGACATATATGTACATTATTGTATTTAATTTCTATAACATCCTGAGAGACAGGTGTGATTATTTTCATTTTCCAAAGTAGGAAATTGAATGTCATGGAGATTAAGTGACTCACTGCATTCCCCAGTTAGCAAGGGGTAAAGTTGAGATTTGAACTGGGGTCTATTTGGATCTAAAGTCAGTGCTGTGTATCTGCTGGTTCCATAGTCCTACAACCTTGTCTTCCCTTCCATTTAAATTTGCCTCATCTGCTATGTCTGAGAAAACAGACAACCTATGAAAACATGAATACATAACATCATTTTATACTTTATCTTCTAGTTCTCAGCTATATTCAAGATAGTAGGAATTTATAAATATATATATTTTACCACTCTTCAGGTATGGCCCAAACCATATTTACACTGATAAAATTCATTCTATGTCTAACATATGAATAGTATTTGAAGATCATGCAAAAATACACTCCAATAAAGATATTAAAAAAATACAAATATGGCTGCTTTAGGGAACCTCAAAATTTCTGTTAAAATGAAAATATTTTTATTATTGTTTACCATTTCCCTTTACATTTGTTTTGGTTTGTGAAGTCTGATTTGTACTCAGTATTTTCAGATACGTGTTTCTACACACAGACAAGTATCAACTATGTTGCTCATAGGAATGGTCTTTAAAAACAATGTCCCTTATTATAAATACATAAATATTATATTTTTATTTCTGAAACATTTTTGATGATAAGGTTGATATATTAAAAAAATAGTGGTACTTCCCTGGTGGTCCAGTGATTAAGACTCTGCGCTTCTAATGCAGGGGGGCACTGTTTCGATCCCTCATCAGGGAACTAAGATCCCGCTGCTGCACGGTACGGCCAGGGAAAGAAAAAAAAAAAGGAAAATGGTAGCCAAATGTGCTGCCATTCTTAAAAATTTCAAAAGCTCTTTTAATGCAGCCTGAAGTTTGTTGCTTTTACATAAGGACTATCACTGTGGAATTTTGCCTGGCTCTATTTTGCATATACCATAATCATCATTAAAGAATGGAGTGAAATTTAAGAAGGGCCTTGCTTTCTTCCTAATTAAAAAACAAAATGCTATTAATGCAAAGAAGACTTTTAGCTACTACCTACTGAACAAGAGCTCTTAGAGCTTGCAGCAAGCCATTTCAGGCACCATGACAGCACCAGATTCACTTTTCTACTGTGGGCTAAGGATGCACATACAAGGTGAAGGCTTGAAATGGCAGAGGCTTAATGAAACTGATTTCACTTAAGAATAATTTATTTGTTTCAATTTTATTAGACTCTGATTAGCCCCTATGAAAATGTATCCTGCCCTCATTCCTGGTGAAAGTCATTTTCCTCACAAATGTCTTAACAATTGCTAGGGTGAATAAGACAAGTTCCAAAACATATTTGAGTTCTCTGGCTAGAGATAACTCTTAGCTGAAGTTCAATGAACAGACGTGGTCTTAGTCTTAATTTATTAGAAGATAAATAATAAATAGGAGAATTGAGAGCAATTCAGCCAACCTGAAATTGAGGTAAGTTGACTCTGTTGCCAAAGTACAATTGTATGAATAAATAAAATCCTCTTTAGCAACCCAAAAGAAAGATATTGCCTTATTCTAGCTAAACTGTGGAAAAATAAAGGCAGTTTAACCTGATATAGTTTGTAAAAGTTTATTTCAAGGGAGAAAGGATTTGTGGATAGAACATGAGTCTTTAATTGTAATGATACTTTGTGTTTCCCATCTCCCCTGTTGCCACCACTTTCCTGAAATTCATCTCTTCCAAAACAAAAGATTATGCATGCAAAAAGCTTGGAGGGTACACAGTGAGGTTAGCCTAGCCTATACCAGGGAAAGAAACCAAGATCTCAGGAGTATAACCTAAGAAAGTTCACTACAATGCGATGACATTTCTTGGTGGTTCCTATCCAAATAGTGACCCAGAGATTCATTCTGCTTGAATCTTTTGTCTGCATCAGATTCCAGATGATGAGTTGGGGAAGAGAGAACTTGAGGGAACACACCAACTCTTAAATGCCTTGGCAAGAAAGTTACATACATCAATTCTGCACACAGCCTACATGCCAAAAACTAGTTAAATGTTCCCACTTATCTTCAAGGGGGCTGAAAAATATGGAACAGATCATGGCTATTTCATGAGGATAAATGTGTCTGCCACAAGGGAGTCAGCTTTAGAATAATTCTACAAGAAGTAACAATATTTATAACATAAGAGGTATAATAAGAATATTTCATTCCTTAATTTGTTAATATGGTGTTCACATCGATTGATTTGCATATATTGAAGAATCCTCACATCCCTGGGATAAATCCCACTTGATCATGGTGTATGATCCTTTTAGTATGTTGTTGGATTATGTTTGCTAGTATTTTGTTCAGGATTTTTGCATCTATGTTCATCAGTGATATTGGTCTATAATTTTCTTTTTCTATGATATCTTTTTCTGGTTTTGGTAGCAGGGTGATGGTGTCTTCGTAAAATGAATTTGGGAGTGTTCCTCCCTCTGCAATTTTTTGGAAGAGTTTGAGAAGGATTGGTGTTAGCTCTTCTCTAAATGTTTGATAGAATTCGCCTGTGAAGCGAACTGGTCCTGGACTTTTGTTTGTTGTAAGATTTTTAATTACAGTTTCAATTTCGTTACTTGTGAGAGGTCTGTTTATATTTTCTAATCTCAATAGATGCAGAAAAAGCTTTTGACAAAATTCAACACCCATTTATGATAAAAACTCTCCAGGAAATGGGCATATAGGGAAACTACCTCAGTGTAAAACCCACAGCAGACATCATACTCAATGGTGAAAAACTGAAAGCATTTCCTCTAAGATCAGGAACAAGACAAGGATGTCCACTCTCACCACTCTTATTCAACATAGTTGAGAAATATACCATGTTCTTGGATTGGAAGAATCAATATTGTGAAAATGACTATACTACCTAAAGAAATCTAAGATTCAATGCAATCCCTATCAAACTACTAATGGCTTTCTTCACAGAATTAGAACGAAAGATTTTACAATTTGTATGGAAACACAAAAGACCCCGAATAGCCAAAGCAATCTTGAAAAAGAAAAATGGAGCTGGAGGAATCAGGGCCCCCGACTTCAAACTATTACAGTAATCAAGACAGTATGGTACTGGCACAAAAACAGAAATATAGATCAATGGTAGGATAGAAAGCCCAGAGATAAACCCATGCACATACGGTCACCTAATTTATGACAAAGGAGGCAAGAACATACAATGGAGAAAAGACAGCCTCTTCAATAAGTGGTGCTGGGAAAACTGGACAGCTACATGTAAAAGAATGAAATTAGAACACTACCTAACACCATACACAAAAATAAACTCAAAATGGATTAAGGACCTCAATGTAGGCCAGACACTATCAAACTCTTAGAGGAAAACATAGGCAGAACACTCTATGACATAAATCACAGCAAGATCCTTTTTGACCCACCTCCTAGAGAAATTGAAATAAAAACAAAAATAAACAAATGGGACCTAAAACATAGGAAGAACACTCTTTGACATAAATCACAGCAAGATCTGTTTTGATCGGTCTCCTAGAGTAATGGAAATAAAACAAAAATAAACAAATAGGACCTAATGAAACTTAAAAGCTTTTGCACAGCAAAGGAAACCATAGACAAGATGAAAAGACAACACTCAGAATGGGAGAAAATATTTGCAAATGAAACAATGGACAAAGGATTAATCTCCAAAATATACAAACAGCTCATGGAGCTCAATATCAAAAAAACAAGCAATCCAATTAAAAAATGGGTGGAAGACCTAAATAGACATTTCACCAAAGAAGAAATACAGATGGCCAAGAGGCACATGAAAAGATGCTCCACGTCACTAATCATTAGAGAAATGCAAATCAAAACTAAAATGAGGTATCGCCTCACACCGGTCAGAATGGCCATCATCAAAATATCTACAAACAATAAATGCTGGAAAGGGTGTGGTGAAAAGGGAACCCTCCTGTACTGTTGGTGGGAATGTAAATCGATACAACCACTACGGAGAACAGTATGGAGGTTCCTTAAAAAACTAAAAATAGAACTACCATATGACCCAGCAATCCCACTACTGGGCATATACCCTGAGAAAACCATAATTCAAAAAGAGGCATGTACCACAATGTCCATTGCAGCACTATTTACAATAGCCAGGACATGGAAGCAACCTAAATGTCCATCGACAGATGAATGGATAAAGAAGATGTGGCACATATATACAATGGAATATTACTCAGCCATAAAAGGAAACGAAATTGAACTATTTGTAGTGAGGTGGATGGACCTAGAGTCTGTCATACAGAGTGAAGTAAGTCAGAAAGAGATCAACAAATACGAAGTGCTAACGCATATATATAGAATCTAAAAAAAAAAAAGGTACTGATGAACCTAGTGGCAGGCAGGAATAAAGATGTAGACATAGAGAATGGACTTGAGGACACAGGGGAGAGGAGGGAGAATCTGGGGCAAAGTGAGAGTAGCATCAACATATATACACTACCAAATGTAAAACAGATTGCTAGTGGGAAGCAGCAGCATAGCACAGGGAGATCAGCTCGGTGTTTTGCAACGACCTAGAGGGGTGGGATAGGGAAGGTGGGAGGGAGGCTCAACAGGGAGGGGATATGGGGATATATGTATGCATATGACTAATTCACTTTGTTGTACAACAGAAACTAACAGTATTGTGAAGCAATTATACTCCAATAAAGATCTATTAAAAATATTTCATATATAAAGGCTACTTAACTTTTAAAATAGGAGAAATTATAGCATTTTTATCATCAGAGAAACATGTTTTTCCATCCATAAATGTTCATATAAATCATTTAATTCAGAAAACTGTCAATAAACTGCTAATTGTAAAATGCTGAGAAAGATGCAATATGTCTTTTTTCACAGACATTATAGACATCTAGGAGCTTTCTTCTTATTTTTTTTTTCAGCCACTTCACTCCATTTTATTCACTTCTTAGAGCTTTCATTTAATTTATCACATATACAAGGAATAGTCTCAACATTCCTGTCCTACAACCGTATCCCTCACTTTAAACTGAAGTTCACAGCCCATTTCAGAAAAACATCTCAAGGGAAATTTCCCTCAATTAACTGTGCCTCATTCTTTGATCTGCACAATCCCTTCCTTATCTCTTTCTGTCAGAGTATTTCTTTGTATGTATTCATATTCATTGAATACCAACCTATCTCATCTTTTTTGAAAGATTATAAAATTCTGAGGGCATAAGTCACGTCTAATCTCAACTATATACTTTAGGTTCCTATTATAGTGCTAAGCATCTATGCATACTTTACAAATGTTGTTGACCTATTTACAAGGACTTGAAATTCTATGTATAGATTTTGGAATCTCTTGCTTGACTGCATTAAATTCTTCAAATAATTTTTTCCTGTTCATCAGAAAAGTATATTTCAATAGATGAGAAATAAATCATTTAGCAGTGTCTATTTTATAACTGGTTTTCAGCTTTGTAATAATGAAGGACAAGTTGGGAGAAATGTTGATACTCTAAGACACTAATGTATTCACTGGATTCCAAAATGTACTGTGAGTAATTCTAAAGAGCAAAAGTAATTAACATTAAACAGCAAATAATAAAAACAGCATTATCTTCAGGAAACAGCAAGTGCAGAATGTAGTAGAGAGTTTGGGAAAAGTGTGTTGCCAGGAGAAAGCCTGTTTGTTTATTTTCCAGCTGTGGGAGCTTGCTACAAATTCTATGGATCTCAAAGTGGATTCTAACCTAGACTTGTTTATATTTTGACAATAGCCTGTCAAGTTATAAAATAGAAACCCTTTGCCTCACTTACTTGGCCCTACTGAACTATTTTCTTGCTTTGCATACTTTTGTTTCATTTCTCCCAGGACCATATAAAAATAATTTAAATTGCCTTTCTTCAACTAAAGCAAACAAAATAATAGCACAACAACACATTCTAAATCAGCAGTTCTTAACTTTGGCTGTACATTGGAATCACCATGGAGGTGTTAACAAATACACTGCTTCCCCCACAACCCAGGGGTTTTTTTTTGTTTGTATTTTTGTTGCTGTTCCAGGTAGAGCTGGGCATCAGTATTGTTTTTAAGCTCATTCAGGTTTTTCAAATGTGAAGCCATGTTCCAAAGACCCAGCAGAAGGTCTGGCTCTTTTTCTTTGTGACTGGCTGAAACAAATAAGAATCCTACCAAATCCTACCGAGAACCAACGCCATCGATTTCACTTTGACATTTAGTTTCTAAGAATAGAGAGAAATAAATACAACCGGAATGTGTACAGGTAAATGAAAATAACTGGAATTTCACTAAATCTACTACTCCTCAGATATATTTATTGATTATTTGTGTGTGTGTGTATGTGTGCATGTTTGAAAGGTTTATGGATTTGACAATGACATAGAAAACAGAAATATGTAAACAAAACACTTAAAAAGTTGCTAAGATTTATACCAGAAGTGTGTAAATACCACATTTATCTGCTTTGTTTGACACTATTTACACTATAACATTGCTAACATGGTTATGAGTGTTCCTCTGTAAAGAATTCATAAAAATTTTACTTGATTCTAATTTTCCTCTCTCCTCACTATCAGACAATATCCAAAAAGTATTGCAGAAAGTCAAAAGCATTCATCCTCTCTCTCTCTGAAGTTTTACATTGCATATTATCACTGTGGGTAACTTTCTAAGATCTTTCAAGTTTGGGAGGTAACAGGAATTATTTCCTTAATGTAAAATGGTAAGGTCATAGAGAGTTAATATGAAGTTTCAAAGCTTTGACTGGATAAGAATTGAAATTTTAGATGAAGGGCCAGTAACTGAGAGTCAAGTGAACTATATTATAACCTCTTGGAGAAGGCTTCTAGAGGCAGCATGTTGAGGGAGGTAAGAAACATAGGAGAAACCACCTATTTAAACCCTGAGGTCATTATGAAGTTACAGCTGACTGGGTTCTACTGTCCTGGTGGATCGAAGTTTACTTAAAAGGTAGGACAGCAGGAGAGGATGGACCAAGAATCCTCAATCAGAAAGAAGTCATTACAAGTAGATCTATGAACATATCAAGACAGGAAGGCAGAATTGAAATCAGGAAACTGAGCAATCGGAATGAGGGGCTGGGATCATTGGAGCAGGAGATAGGCAGCAGTCAGAAGAAAGAGAAAAGGGAGGGTCAGTAAGAAGAAGATGAAGTTATAGAAAGGAGGCATGAATGAGTAAAAGGGACCCAAGGCTCTTCTGAGGTGCTCCTTTTGAGGAAGCTAGTGTGCTGCTGGGCGCAACAAGCAAATAGGCAGAATTGAACAATGAGTATACTAGAATGAGCCCTATATTTACTCATATTTTCATTCTTTATTCAACAATTTATTGCATGCCTAGTATACACCAGGCACTACACTGGATTCTGAGGAAGTGCAGATGAACAAAATGGACCTTCTAAATAGCTTTCCTTCTCTGTTCTACACCATGTACTGTCATAGAGAATGGCTGATAGAAAATGTCTCTAAGGAGACTGCAGCAATTCTTCCCCTTCTGCTAGCTTTGGGGAGGCCCAGTCCCTTAGCTAGTTTTTTGTGTTTGCTATATTTATTTTTATGAGTAATAATGCAAAATATTTAAACTTTTATGTTTGCTCAGTTTGAGTTTATATTTGCACAGGTGTAGCCAATATTAACATTTGACACTTAAATTGTATTGATTTTAAGTTTGTTCTTGAATTGTACAGTTCCCACTGGTTTCCCTCCTGGTAATGGGCAGCTGGACATGACTGATAAAAAGCCCAGACTCCTTTTGGAATAACCTATCAAAATATTTGACCAAATGACACCATCATTTTGAACATATCTGGAAAGAGTGAGTTAAGAGAGTCTGTCTTTGCCAAGGATCACCCAACAGTATTGTTTCACCAGGCAGTGAGGGCTTCCTGTTCTCCTGTGAGCCCAGGGACTGCTGTGGCACCCACTGATGCCCAGGCATTGCAGTAACTGAAGAAGGGTCACAGTTTTGTATCTTTCTTCCTTCTAAACTCCTTACCCTATTATAATTTAGATAACTGTTCTGAAGGAGTATGGTAATAAAGTCTGCATGCTATGGAATTGCACTAATTGGTTATATAAAGCATCATTAGTGCTGTGCTGAAACTCCAAACACAGGGTTTAAGTTTAGACATACAAAACTTACCGCTTCAGGCAAGCACAGAAGCTACCGATTCGATATACCCATTCCTTCTAGTCCTGTCCCACATGGTTCTCCAGTCAGGGTCACATTATTACATTTACGGTCCCTAGGTATCATGAAACACACCGTTAAAAAATAATTAAAGGTTCTATTTTTGACTGAGCATGAAAAGACAAAGATATGAATATTATATGTTACAATATTTTCTTCTATCTAAAACTACACTTTTCTTCTGATTTTAAAGGAAATTAAAACATTTCATGAGTTTCTAAAAGTATTGTGAATCCTAGGCAATCTGTCTACTCAACCAAATGGATAGGATGTCTCTGCCTCTGGAAACTTCTACCTCATCCTGCTGGCATCAATTTACTGTACCACCCGATCTCCCTTTGCTTTTCATTTTTAATGTAAACTCAAACTTTAGATTTCTTTTTTGGAACAAAACAGGCTCTTTTCTGATTTGTTAAGGTTATTTCTGATTTGTAAAAATGATCCCCCATCCATGTTTTTAGTAACTCCTGTTTTCCCTCATTCAATCTTGGCTGCCACAGTCAGAAAGAAAAAGAACACAGAGAAACAGACTCTTAGTAATGTGAGGAGAAGCATAAAAGAAGAGAGTGGATAGTGCTAAAGAGGAAAAAGCATGGATTTCCATCTTCCACCTCATTTTCTTCCTGAGAATCATTACCTCTAATCGCCTATACTCAAAACATTTTTCCAAGAGTTATGTTTCCACCAAATCTCTATTTTCACTACCCATCCCTAGAGGAAATCTCTAGGAAGAGAGGGCTCTAAAGGACTGCCCCAATTACTGCTGCTGCAAACAAACTACCCTAAACTTAGGGGTTCAAAGCAATCATTTTATTTTCTTCACAGCATCTGTGGGTGAGATTTTTGGCTTATCTATCCTCTTTGTGGTCTGGGACCTCGGCTGGGAGGACTCCATGGCTCCATGGAGATGAGTTAGTAGTTGGAAAGGGTCTGGAATCATTGGAGACAATTTCACAGTTGCTGACGCCAGCTGTCAGCTGGGACCTCATTGGGGGCTGGTGACTGACATACCTACACAGGGCATCTTCATGTGGCCTGAGTTTCCTTTCCTTAAAGCATGGCAGCCTCAGGGTTGGAGGATTTCTTACATAGCAGGTCAGATTTCCAACACAGAGTATTTCAAGAAAACCAGATGGAAGCTGTGTGGCCTTCTCTTACCTAGCTGCAGAAGACACATTGCACTAATTCTGCCTTACTCTACAGGTCCAAACAGAGACATATCTTGTCGGAGTCAAGGGGAGGGGACATAGTTCCCACCTCTCAATGGGAAGAGGGTCAAATAATTCGTGGACATGTTAAACCACCACAGGTTTTAACTAATCCTGTAACCCATTACTTTCTATCTCAACTGAATGTTGTTAAAATCATTAGGCTCAAATACTACTACTCCACCTTCTCTAGGACAACAGAGCCTCCTCCCCCGTCACTGTGTACCTTTCTTATGTAGAATAAGAACAAATGCTCTATCAAAATACCTCCAAATTAAGGAACTGCACAGCCCAGTTCTGGAAGTGGGGTGGATGGGTGCAATTACTGAGCAAATGGCCATTTGCTCAAGGCCCTTATTGTTTCATGCTATAGAAATTCAGGCTATAATGTCCAGCATAATCAAATAATATTTCAAAAACTCTTAAAAATTATTATGTCTCTGTACATAAATAAGAATCCTAGGATAAACTACAGGCTTGGCAGAGCACTTTAATAAATTATAATGGGCTTACTTCAAGCAGAAACCTTAGATGCTCTCCTCAAGATTTCTTAGAATTTGTTCATCTGTGACCCTTCCACATTTCAGTTGAACACAACTTGGTGTATACAATTAACAAAATAGTTCCTGATTTAACACTAATACTTTGTCCTAAAAATTTCCAAAGCCTTACTTATATCCTGTGTACTTGACAGTCTTAAACTAGGTGAATGAATAAATGAATGAATGGGTTTACTGCTTGCAATGATTTTCTACCCATTATTCTGGTCTTTCAAGGTTTTAAATTCTACAATGATAAAGATTATATAACTTTCTTCTTAAGTATACTGTTTAGCACCTAACTTTTCTTAATTGATTGAAATGGAAATATTTACTATCAACCACAAACACAAAGGTCTGAGTAGAAGTGTGGTGAGAGGTGATATACTGACTGGAAATCTACAGAAATGCATTTACAGCATGGGGGGAGGTGGCGGTACAGAGTAGGATAACCTGGAAGGAAAAGGAAATGAGAGTTTCTACCTCTGTTCTGTTGAGATTGGACTTGAACCTACTTGCTGGTAACAGGGGCCTATGTGAAGAAAGAGAACCACACAGGCATCTAGCCTAGTGGTGGGGGTAGGATGGGAGTTAGGATGATGAAAAGAGGTGATTTGTGATTCCAGTTCAGAAATAACATTAAAGACTCCAAGTCCCAAGGGATTTCCAGTTATCACTATATAAGGAAGTTTGGAACTGTGAGAAAAAGATGATGACTATAAGAACATAGTAAGATTCTGAGATCTTTGCAATTCCTCTACGCTAGTTCTTTTTATAATCTTCTGTTTTTCTGCTCTGATTTATGATAAAATTCTTGAAGCTAAAAATCACTGTGGCTTATCCAGTGGCAACCTTGTGGCCTGTTCTATTGGATAGGCTTAGTTAAAAGACAGGTTGAGATACAGAAAGACTAAAAAAGAGAGTTTTGGGTGAGTGCTAAGGACAAAAAAATAGTTTGGAGCACAATTTACCTTGAGAAAAATGTTAGAAGGGCAATAATAGGAAAACAAAGAACAAACATATGTTTGTGTGTACAGGCTTGTGTGTGTATACAGGCTTGTGTGTGTATCCCTGACTTAAAATTTTTTAGTCATGCTTTTAGAAGCAACCCTCTCCACTCAACAGCTACTACAGTGACACAGTCAGTGACAGCTAAGGTTACTTACTTAGGGCGAGCCAGAGCAGAGCCCAGAGCTCTCCAAAGATTTTCTGATAATTCTCACATGCTCCTAACTCTCTTTCATTTAAGTGTTTTTACACTGTTAGTTGGGAATCAGAGTGTTTCACCTGTGCAAGTATGACCTTCACTTTCCAGTTGGGTCTCCAAGGCCCAGGCCTCCTCAGGCATCTCTATCAACCATGGGTTGGCCTGGGCATCTGGATAAAACTACTTCTGTTTAATACTCCCATCCCAACCCAGTAAGTAGTAGGGTACTTTTTGAAAAAGACCCAACCATGAGGTTTATTGTAGAAACATGTCCAGATCAAAAATTGGTTGTTTGGAGACAACAGGTTGGCTTCTTCTACAGGCAGGAGTCTCCTTTTAATTAGCTAAAGGTAAACTATGCCTTTAGCCATGAAGCCTCAGTTGTGTATCATTTTAGATCATGATTAGAAGTGTCCATTTTTACTACTTTACTAGCTCAGCCTAGGCCCTTCTTTCCTGTTGAGTTATATAGGACTGAGACAGGCCCAAGCACCAGAAATGAGGCAAATGCTAGAAGTGCTGGGTCCTTGTGTACTTTATCTTCATATCTTTGTCTTCCCTCTACCTGGTGTAATGGGCTCTTTTGAATAAACTTTCTCCTTAACTCTCCAACCTACAATTAATTTAAACAATCATATTGGGTTAAGGGCTGAAACAAACCTATTTAATTTTAATAAATGTAAAGTTCAGCTCCTCCATGAATTTCTAAGCTTCTTTTGGGAAGGAACTATGTTTCTTTTTTTTTTTTTTTTTTTGCGGTACGCGGGCCTCTCACTGTTGTGGCCTCTCCCGTTGCGGAGCACAGCCTCCAGACGCGCAGGCTCAGCGGCCATGGCTCACAGGCCCAGCCGCTCCGCGGCATGTGGGATCTTCCCAGACCGGGGCACGAACCCGTGTCCCCTGCATCGGCAGGCGGACTCTCAACCACTGCGCCACCAGGGAAGCCTGGAACTATGTTTCTTATGCTTTTATTTCTGTCATAACCTCTATCAGAACATTCACTGAGGATATGTTGTTAAAGGCCAGGTTTTGGAATTTGTAGAATTCCCCAGGATCAGATGCTGTTTTTGTGAACTGTTCTAGTTTGGGGCTGGGATATGTCTGTTTGAGGTTGGGTATGCAACTTGTCCAAAGGACAGAGATGTAGAAGTTGACAGAGGCAGGCCAATACAGGACAGTTACTCGGAGGTGGTACCTAAGCTAGACTGGGGAGAGAAGACAGAAACCAGTGAGCAGAGCTCTGGGTAAGGGATGGGAAGACAGTCAAACAGACAGAGCCTCAAGCAGGAAGGACTAGGATATTTTTTTCTTTTTGCTTAACTGTAATTTTTATTTTTTTCCACAGGAAATATGAATTATATATATTTTTTGAAATCTTAGGAAACTGTTTCTTGTTAAAGTCTGGGAAAAAAAAACCTAAGAATCAAATTAGAGTAATTCCAAATAATTTCAATGTACTTAACTTTAATTCACATTTAAAATATTGTATAAATTGAAGTGGGAATCAAACGTACATTCATTTTTATTGGATTTTTACATTTTTCACTTTTTTATTTTCTTTTATTTTAATGTTCAGCCCTCTTCACTCCCACTTTCCTACCTTCCTCTCTGCCTTGTTAAACCAAATTTTCACTATTGAATGTTTTTTTTCCATATTTTTATGACAATAGGCAAGCATGTATATGTATACACCCATGCAAAGACTCGCACACATATACAAATGAAGAATTTAGTTATCGTGTAATTGTTTACTCAAAAAGATTGTTCAATACCCACTTTTCTGTATCTTTCTATTCTTACTAAACAAAAAACCACAGAAATCACTCCAAATCAATTATACATTGGTATAGCTTTAATTCATTCTTTTTTAACAGCTGCAAAATTGTGATATGTATTTACCATATTTTCAGTCATTCCCCTATTGAAGTGCCATTGCTTTCTATTTAGTATTTGGCTACTCAACACACTGCAGTAAATATGCCTCCTACTGGTACTTTGTTTTATGGCTGGACTAGCAAGAAGAGGGGTTTCTGTGTCAAAGGTAAATGCATTTTAAATTTTAATAGACATTGCATTCCAAAATGTCTTTAATACTTTAGGTTTTACACTTGCCAGTCAAGTTATCACCCTTTCAAATTATTGTCAGGCTCACAGCTATAACGTGATGTCTCTTCATTATTTTTGCATAGAAAGTTAACAATCAGTTTGAGCATTATTTTCATATACTTGATCACTTGAAGATGATCTCTGTGAATTGACTCTTATTATTGAGCTACTATTCTCATCCTGACAAATTTTCAGGGTCCTATGTGTACTATAGAAACAACACTCTGTCACTATTCTCCAGTATACATATTTTTCTTTCGAAACCTATTATGCATCTTTTGATTGATATTTTGTCTGTGTTATCTTTTGCTACAAATTTATATACCTTATCTCTTACAGCTTCTGGGTTTTCAGTCTTATTTAAGAAAGTTATACTTGCTACTAGCTATTGTACATGTACACGTACTTCTAGTCTCCTAGATGTTTGCAAAACTTTTTTTTTAAACTTTTTACAAATAAATCTTCAATCCATCTGAAATCTGTTTTTCGTACATGGTGTAAGATGCAAATGGATAGCTGATTGTGCCAGGGCTAATTATTAATGATCCATCTTTTCCCTGTGAAATGAAATACTACCTTTGTCAAATATAAAATCTTCTATTATATACTACAATCAATTTCTAGACTCCCTTTTTCTTCTATGTCATGCTGATAAAATAATAATTGAATATCTGTTTTACAGGTTTTTCTACAGTTACGCTGTCTCTTACTATTATTATGTATGTGTGGGTGAGAGAGAGATTGAGAGAGAGAGAGAGATCTATAAAACCCATTCTGTTATATAAATGTTAAGGCTTTTTTTTTTTTTTTTACACTTTCAAAAATCCCCAGTTGGGATTCTGATTGATATTAAATTAAGTCCACATTTGTTTTAGAAGCATAAACATTTTCTATTATAGTGTATCCCAAAAACCTGATTTGTCTTTCCATTTGTTGAGATATTTGTTTTATATCCTTTAATGAGGTTTTTATTTTTCCTCATGTAGGTACTAAACCTTTAACAATATTTTCCTAAGTGTATAAAAGCATATGAGTACACTTTATGACAGTTACTTAATCCCAGCAAATCTTATGGGATCTATTGCAATAAGTCAAACATGTGATTTTGTGTGTGTGTGTATTGTGCTGATAACACATATCCATTTTCTTTATATTATAGTCTAAATATAAATTATGGGGCCTTCCTCTCTCCTATCTACCATTACCTTAATTAGATAGTTTATAACTCCGTATCTCTTCAACCTGTTCTATTCTGTAGTAAATGACCCTATATTATCCAACTCTATATAGTCTCAATTTTCTTAGTAGTATATAGTCCTCTTTCCCAAAGGAGTTACTACAATCACCAGTTCTTTTCATTCAGGACCAGAACATGAGCCCCTGACTGACTCTTAGAAGTGATAGAGATTCCATGCTTTACACAACCAACTTCTATCTGTCCACCTGTCTGCCTATCTATCTATCTATCATCTATCCATTCTCATGTGGTTGATCTAAAATACACATTTCCCAATTTCAACTGAAGTTTATACATATATTATTTGCCTGATGAAACACTTAAGAAAACACAAGTTTGGACCTTGCTATAAAAAAGCAGGGGAGAGAGAAGGCTATGAACAATATTCTAAGATCCAACTAAGGAAATACACAACCAAGTAAATGCATATCCAAGACATAAATCCCACCTCAGCCTAGGTGATGACCAGAGACTGGGGACCCATACAGCCAGGCCAGTTAGAATTCTGCTTTGTACTAGTAGCTATTTTAACTCACAAGCCAAAAGCATCTGTTCCTATAACAAAAGAATGGATGCTGGATTGTATTCAAGGACTTATAATATGTCTAATAAAAATTAAGACAAAACATAGACTATACGATTTAAAGCCTAAATATGGCAAAATTTATTTAGAAAAGTTGCATTTAGAGGAAATTAATCACAGCTGATTGGTCCTATCCTGGTCTACAGAAGTTTGTGTCTCCCATTTTAGTCAACTTATTAAGAATGGACAAATCTGAGGTTCTGGATTTGAATTCCTGTTCTGATACAAATGAACTGTGGAAAGTTGGACAAATTAAATTTCCAAGGCCACATTTATGAAAGAGATATTATAATCCTACATATTGATATGTATCAGTGGTTCTCAACTGGGACAATTTTTGTTGTTACAACTGGGAGGTTGTTACTGGCATCTAGTCAGTAGAGGCCAGGGATCCTACAAGACATTGTACAATGCATAGGACAGAACACACAACAAGGAATTATCCAGCCTAAAATGTTACTAGTGCTGATGTTCAGAAACTCTGCTTTATAGGGATTTTGTGATGATTAAGTGGGATACTCCTTATGAGGACATTGAACAGGCCTGGTCTATGGGAAGCATGTACATGGTTGCTTCTCTCATTATTACTGCTATTAATAATCTGAACTCATTCATTTTTTCCATTCAACATTTTCTGTGAATACTTTGTGATTGCCTGTGGGGAGGGATGAAGTGGTAAAGTACGATATGATGAGCAGCAAATTCTGCATGTAAGTAAAATGCCACAGGAATAGTGACTTACCAAGGAAAATTTGCTGATTAGCATTTTACAGTATCCCCAACCCTTTAAATCCAAATGCTTACTTTTTTCCATGATTGTTTTACTTGTTCTTAGAACTCTCTTCAGAATTAGCAACTCAGGACAAGCCCTTAAAGTGAATTCCATCAAATGCTAAAACAAGCAAACAAAATGCAATAATCCCTGTATGCAATTTCTGTCTTGCATTCTTTGTTTAATCAGACATGTCATAATAAGATGGCATCTTGTATAAAATGTCCTCTTGAAGATAATAAAAGGGAAAAATATTTACACAGTCACTGAATTAATAATAATGTAATCTGAAAGACCAAAAGTATATAAATGTTGCATGTGTTACACCCCCGGAGACTAGTGAGCCATTAAACGGATGACTTCAATTCTGCTTTGGGTAACTCAAGGTCTGTTTGGTTTGTATCAGGATTTTTTGGTTAATGAATAAGACCTGAAGTACTTAACAAAGGGAAAAAAGGGATTTTAGTTAAAGATTAATATCAGATCAGCTAAGCTTTACTGAGTTCACACATGAACAGTTTAAGAGCACTGACTCCACTGATTTTTTTTTTTTTTTAACATCTCTATTGGAGTATAATTGCTTTATAATGGTGTGTTAGTTTCTGCTTTATAACAAAGTGAATCAGTTATACATATACATATGTTCCCATATCTCTTCCCTCTTGCGTCTCCCTCCCTCCCACCCTCCCTATCCCACCCCTCTAGGTGGTCACAAACCACCTAGCTGATCTCCTTGTGCTATGCGGCTGCTTCCCACTAGCTATCTATTTTACTTTTGGTAGTGTATATATGTCCATGCCACTCTCTCACTTTTCCACTTATTTTAAGACAGAGTCAAAGTGTGGTGCCAGTGCTAGCAACATCATCATCACAAGAGAACTTGTTAGAAATGCAAAGCCTCAGGCCGAAGCCCAGGTTTCCTGAATCAGGAACTCAGTGGATAAGCCCAGCAATGAGTGTTTGATTGCAGCCCTCCAGGTGACTTGGATGCACACTGAAGTTTGTGAACTACTATAGAAAAAAAAAGCAAAACAAAACAAACAAAAGAGGAAAGTGCTTTCTATGGACTCCTCAAAGTGAATAATTTTATATGGTTTTATTTTCCATTCCTCAAGGAGGACGCAACCTAGATCCACTTTTGCTGAGGGGTCTTTATTCTAACTAAAATACAAGGGATTCATTTACCTAGATTTCTACCCTCAATTAGACTTTTAGTCCAACTGAGAGTAGAAGAGAACTTGGTGACCACCACACAAGATGCCCTTTTGCTACAGCACAGGGAGCACCTATGTAGGGAAAAAAGGGAAGAATTCTGGGTTTCAACAAAGTCTCTGTCACTTACATTTAAGTGACCTAGAGCGAATTATATTACCCATATTACCCTCAATTTTCTAATCTATTAAAAGAAGGTTAATTCATAGGATTTTAATAATATATAAAATTAGGGAAGTGTCTGGTACTTTTTTTTTTTTTTTTTTTGCGTTATGCGGGCCTCTCACAGTTGTGGCCTCTCCCGTTACGGAGCACAGGCTCCGGACGCGCAGGCTCAGCGGCCATGGCTCACGGGCCCAGCCGCTCTGC
>NC_041214.2:107119739-107149637 GCF_002837175.3 Physeter macrocephalus | reverse complement strand
GAACCCGTGTCCCCTGCATCGGCAGGCGGACTCGCAACCACTGCGCCACCAGGGAAGCCCATATTTTTTTAAGAGATAAATAAAACTCTCAAGAGGAATGGATGTTTATGGCCAGCTAAAATATCTTTTCTCTATGGATGCTATATCCTCTAGGAAAGCCAAGTTATCAGAAGGTGGCTTGGTGAACACAGACTCAGAAAAGGGAGTTATTTATATGATATAAATATGTTTTAAAGTTCAGGCTAAGATGGCCTAATACATCCACCTCTGCAATAACAGCTACCACTTAATTAGTGCTTACTGTCAGGCATTTACTGTATAAATACTTTACATATATTCACACATTTACTCCTTTCAACAATCTGTGTTCTCTATCTTACGCATGTGGAAACTGAGGCACGCAGAGTGTACAAAACTTGTTCAAACTCACATAACAAGCAAGTGGCAGGCACGGGCAGGAATGAAACAGTAAAGACCAGAGCCTGCTGGGAATGCAGCTCCCTGGCTTAAGCCTGAAAGATAAGTTGCTATTCTGAACCCACTGATTACTCTTGGCTTAGAATTTTTTGCTCCTCTGCTTCTTCTTTAAGCAAGCTTAACCAGCTCCCAGATTTGGAAGAATTCCCAGCCAGGGTTTCCGTTCAGGTGTCTGGATGGGCAGTTATTCTGACATACTGGGTGGCAGTGGAAACTTCTCTTTATATTTCAGCCCAGATAAAGATAAATGAAGGCCAAACAGGAAAAGAGCTGAAGTCAACATTGGACTTTGATTTGAAACTAAATCACAGGAGTGTTAAGCCTTCCAACTTTTTTTATTCTTAAACTTTTTAATCTCAAGTTGAGGAAAGAAGAGTTTTATTTCATGGAGCCCTAAGGCAATAGTTTTGTGCTAAATCTTTAAGTCTGTGGGTCATGATAATAGTTCTAAAAGCAATAGAGAGAGAGAGAAAGAGAAAGGAGATTGAGATTAATCTATTCCATACCTTCATTTTTCTTTTCAAAAGAAAGATACTTGAAAATAATACTTCACAATAATACACGAAAATGCACAACTTCTTAAAATTGTATTTATCTATACCTAATTAGTTTTTGTAATCACGGTACAGATGACACTAGTCCTTGAATCAGCTATTCTTGAAAAATGTTGCTATGGCCAAACCTCTGTAATAGGACACACTCAGCATGAAGGGATAATGATCAGGTAAACGCTGGAGTCAGTGAGAAAAAGAAGCGCTCCAGCTGTAGTGTTAATTGCCAAATTTGAGGGGTGTAGGGAATATGGTAAACCTCCCTGGCAGTGAAACTCTCTGCCGTGACTTCTACAAGTTGCAAAACCCTGCTTTAGTCATCTAATAGAATGCACATAAAGCAGCATCTGATCACTGAGTTAGCAGCAGCAAGGTAAATTAAGAAAGGGACATTTCATTCAAAATATTCATTGGTTATATAAAATGTTTCAGGCAATCTTCCAAGTGCTAGGGATATAGCAGTGAACAGAACAAAATCTCAGCCCACAAAGAACTTAAATTCTTAATACTCATCAATGAAACCACATAGCTGTTGGAAATAAGATGGACATAACTACTCCCCAATCTCACACAATATAGTATTTGGCATTTATTTCAGAGTGTTTTCTGTAGCTGTCCTTGCAATGATACAGTTATGGAATCTTCATATTGCATAATATCTTCTTTGGCAATATATGAGGATTTGTACTGGGATGAAACAAACATTGTGATGGGATAAGTTTTGTCATCAGAGGTAAAGCAAAACCTTGAAAACACAACAAATGTAGGCACGGATGCTCCTTGCTGCTGCTGTCCATGTTGTTTATAAAATCTGACTCTCAAGATGCCATTTCATATGCCTCTTATATAATTTCCATATGCACTGAATCCAGTGAAGACCTAACAAGAGAGGGAGACACCAAAAGAGCAACGCAAGCATTCATATTCAAGAAAATGTGATGCTCAAGAAGCAGATGAACCAGTCTGCAAGGCAGAAATAGAGACAGATGTAGAGAACAAATGTATGGACACCAAGGAGGGAAGCGGGGGTGGGGGGGCGGGGGCATGGGATGAACCGAGGGATTGGGATTGACACACATTCACTAATATGTATAAAATAGATAACTAATAAGAACCTGCTGTATAAAAAGTAAACTAAACTAAAATTAAAAAAAAAAAGACAGTAGCAGTAATACAAACAGAAATAAAGCCTTGGTAGGCTTTATTTTTTTTCATTGGAAAAAAAAAAGCTCTCACTCCTGTCTCATGCATAAATAAGACTTTGGAAAAAATGATTCATAAGGGTGAAATTTGAGAAGTGTTGATTGGGGAAATTAATAGGCTTTTCCCCTGTTATATTAGAAAACTTTAGTTATTCATAGCATAATGGTACCAGGACAGTATGAACTGAGTTATTCGTTCATTCATTTTAATAACTATTAATGGACTTCTGCTTACAAGGTTATGAGTAATACTACTGAACAAGACATCACTTGGAGAACTTACAGTCATGGTGGAAATGAACAAGTTAAATGAGTAATTACAACAATTAAAAATAATTGAAAGGGGTTGTATTATTTTCCTAGGACTGCCCTAACAGAGTACTACAAACTGGTGGCTTAACAAAAAAGAAATTAATTCTCTCACAGTTTTGGGGGCTAGAAGTTTGAGATCAAGTTGTCAGAAAGGCCATTCTCTCTCTGAAGATTCCAGAGAAAAATCCTTCCCTACCTCTTCATAGTTTCTGAGATTCTGAGTTGACATAAGTTTTCAGAAGACACTATTCAGCCTACCACAGGTGTATGTATGATTTGTAGAAAGAAAAAAAATCTTTTGCTATAATTGGAAAGATATTTATAAAATATGAGGAGTCTCTCACAAATAATATGAAGCATCAATTTTAGGTAAAGAAGAGACACAGGAAACAACCTGAATATCTGATAGTTGAGAAAACTGAGCACAGAGAGGTTATTTGTCCAATCTCATACAGTTCAATAGAGAGCCCTGAATTTTAGATATCTTTTTGCAAATACATACTTGAAATGGTTCACTATTAGGGTGCCTTTTACAATGCTTAATGGTTATGCATGGAAATTTTCATCTGTTCAGACACAAACCCAAATCTCACTTTAGCTAATAGTTGCTGTTATTCAAGCAATGGCTTAGTCAAAGCCATAGAAAAAATTTCCTCTGACTGGTAGAGATGGTAATGGATAATGGTAGAGATAATGAAATAGTAAACACTGAGGCAGAAAGAATATTAACTAACTTTACCAACAAATCAGATAAACCTGGCTATATATATAGAAAGTTCATAGTAAAATATTTTTGAAATATAGCTAGCTGAGTAGAGAAGTTAGACCATTGCAGACATAGAGACCATATAGTAGGAAGGTTTTTATATAATGGAAGGTCAGAAAGGGAGAGTAAATTGATTTATGTATATAGGACAGGCTTTAGAATTTAAGATAATAGCTTTATTTTTCTTACAGAGATAATAGGGCAGAGGCTTAATGGATGAGATAATCTTTCTAATATACAAGGACAGTAGGAAATGGAACCAAAAAATAAAAGTGTTTTGAGCACATACTACATCTCTGACAACTTAGTTTTTCTCAGGTAAGCCTATTACAGATAAAGAAACTGAGGTTCCGAAGAGTCATGCAAGTTGCTAGCAAATGGGAAAACTGGGATCCTTGCACACTGATCTGCAGGCTCTTCTACAGAAAAAAGGGATAAAACGAGGTCTCCTGCAAAGCTTGGCAGTGACAACAGAGTCCAGGGTCAGGGTGTTAAGTAAAAAAAAAAAAAAACAAACTCAGGGAGGAAAATGATGAGGATCAAAACCATTAATCAACCAAATAGAGAGAGAAAGAATGGGAAACTGGATGGTAGAAAAATAGAAGGAAATTAATAGTCTCATCATATTGAAGGGTGTGGCAGAAATTGGCTAAAAGCTCACCAAGCTTGTTTTTTCTTCTTGGACACACAGAAAGACCACTTCTCCTAGTTTCCCCTAAAATAAGTTTAAGTCTAAGACCATATAACTGAGTTCTGGTCAATGGACTGTGGAATGTGGTCAAATTAATGTATGCTATTTGGGGATCTGGCTCCAAAACATCCCATGAGACTCTACAGTCTCTCTGCTCATTGGCTGACTAAATGACAGCAGAGACCTCCAAGTTGAACCTACAGGATAGCAAAGACACAAGACAGAAGATTCCTGGATCCCTGAGTTGTTACTTGGAATAGATTCACCCAGAAGAGCTACCTGAGTTGCACTAAGCTGTGATATGAGCAAGAAATAAACTTTTATTGTCTTAAGCTATTAAAACTTGGGGGTTATTTGTTATGACACTTAGTGTTAATTGCCCTGAATAAATATCCTGACTTTGGGGACTTCAAGAAAACTCATAGATTACTTAAGTTACCTACTACCTTATTTCATAATGAAAGAGAGACAGAGATGAGAGAGAGTGAGAACTTGTTGCAAATCACACAGCCAATTAGCATAACTGAGGCTATAGTCCAAAATTCACTTTATAGTTCTTTGCTTGAAAAAGCCAGTAGAAATGGCAAAGACTTTTAAAATAAAGACACTCTACAAATACATTCCCTTTTATTTCAGAATTTGACACCATAAATCAAGCACATGATGATATCCTTTGAACAATGCTAACTCTGGGGCAAGAAGAGAATTAATTAGTGTGTCGAAATGCAAACACAGAACTAGAGGTAATTAGATGTGAATATGATGCCATGTAGAATCTGAAAGGAAATGAAAGTAGAGAGAAACAGAGAGACACTGAATTTTCTCTGAAGGAGGTTGTCAATAATAAGCATAAATGAAGAATAAACTCTGGCTACCTGGGGACACATCTCTTTGGAAACTGAGGTATAACAGCATAATGGAATGTCCAAAGTGGCTAGAGTTATGGGTAAGTTGGTGATGAATATCAGACAGTACAGAAGTTCTAAAACGAATGACTGAAAAAGTGCCAAGACATAACATCACTATTCAAAGAAGCTATGGATAGATTAGATGGGAAAAAAAGAAAAAGAAAAAAACAAAGTTTTGATAAGGGAGTTGAATGAATTAAAATGGAGACAAGAGTGTACTTCACTTTTCAGCAAAAGCTTTCATGTGCAGTGGGGAATGGAATGGTAGTTGGAACGATTAGCAAATCTTGATTTTTGAGGATCAGAGAAAGCTAAATTTTCTTTAAAAACATAGGTGAAGCAAATAGGGAAAAGATGAGGAGCCTCATGTTCACTGAGGGAGAACCTCAATTAAGCAAATATTGAATCTATTCAAAAATCATTTCAAACATAATTCCAAACTTTGATGCCTGGTCTTTCATTTAGTTTTTGAAAACACTAACCTTTCAGTTTTTATTTATCTGATTCCCTGGGTAGTCCTACCAAAAAGAATCACTTTAAACCTAGATTCACTATCATGCATAATGTATAAGGATTCCATTTAGCAAAGGAAAAAATCCACTACTTTTATTTAAGTGCCTTTAAAAAATCCACAATAGTTTCACTTAAGGGGAATGTTTTTAGGGAAGCTCAATATTTCTTGAGACTCCTAAGTGAAATGACTTTTTGAAATCAAAGCATAGATAAGCTTCTTATCACCACTCATAATGGAAAACTCTCAACTTCAGGCCCTGACAACAGCTTTCGCAGTCTTTATTTTAAACATTAACTGTAAAGTTTGACTGAAACTAATTCTGCCTAAAGAATTTCTCCCTAGTAAATTAAGAACATTAATTCATTTACTAATAAAGTAGAGCCTATCTGATTATAAATCATTGATGAACTATTCCACCTCTCTATACCACACTCTCAACTTCCCAATTTACTGTATATCCATAACCACTGCAGTAAATATTGGTTGTTGTTGTTGTTGATGATGGTAGTGGTGGTGGTGTATGTGGTAGAAGCTCTGCATTTTTTTCCTTTCTGTTAAAACAACAGCAACTCTACATCCTTGGGAATTACCTGTTCCTCATCCCATATGACTATTTGGGCTCCCAATCAGAGCACATCTGCCATCAGTCTGCTGGCTGTACATTTAACTAACACACACAAAACCTCACACTTCTGACCATAGAAATTGGCTCAGGGAAAATCATATGACATAAGTTGTGCAAATTAGAGTCTTTATAAGGAACTTTATACAGATACTAAAGGAAAACCTTTATCTTTCCCTTTAAATCATGACCTATAAAAAAAAATGTGATCCCAGAGCTGCTGGTGACCATGATCCTGTCATATAGAGAAGACCCTGAAAAAAAATTCTCAAGCAGGAGACTTAATCATAGTCCCTTTGTTTCAATTCTGAATATATTAAGGGCCTATTTTATATAAAATACTAGACTAGAGATAGTAAGAGACTGAAAAATAAGTATGATATTACCTCCCTGCTAAATTTTCAGTCTAGTTAATAGTCTGTAAAGTTTTAATCATCAGAGTTTATTCAAAATAACTTAAATGAGAACATTTTTTCCAGCTATTTTATGTAGTGGTGATCAAATAGATACACTTCCTGGACTCATTGAGCTTACAGATTATGAAAAAAAAATGCAATAATCAGATAGCCACAGAAAGATTTAGCTTTCAACTGTGATTAACATTCTGAGGCAAATCCAGCATATTTGAATATTTATGTAAAAGAGGCATCTATTCAAGATTTGGTGGTGGGGTGTGGTGATGATGGTAATTTAGTGGACTTGAAGGCTACAGTTGGAAGTAGACAAGGCCTAAACCCTTAATGCTGCTGCTCAGCCCTAAAGACACATTATGGCACTGGAAGACGTATCCTGACTTTGACTAAAATGTTCAAAGTCTCCACTAACCATCCTTTCTCCATCCTTCACCCCAACACTCCCTGGGAACCCAGAGAAAAGGAGCAAAGGAAGATGAGGCAGAGGTGCTACTGGGACACACTCTGGAAATCAGTGGAACGTGGCTTGAAACAACAAGGTCTCCATACCCCTGGGACCCGGGAGGAGCGGTATGGTTAGGAGAGTCATACCCGGGGCAATTGCTTCAGGCCGACTGATGGTGAAAAACTTCTAATAACATAGTGTTCAATAGAGAAAAATGAGATTACTTTTCACCAATGCTATTAAAAACTGGAGTGGCTGTTATACACATTTGTCACCAGCAAAGCCCATTTACCAATTCCCGGGAAATAAGAATAGAATCTTGGTAATAAGATAAACTCTAACCTTTTTTTTTTCCTCTCTTTTTCTTTGTGCTTCCTCTAGTTTCACTTGCTGGCAGGATGCCACATGCAGAGGCCTTGCACCCTGCTGGCCCTTCAGACCGAAGTTCCTCCAGCGAAATGGCTGCTCCGGACACGTCAGCTCCACGGCCGAATGCAGATTCAAAATGGCGGAGGCAGGCTGCGCGCAGAGACGCTGCATCGGCACTGTGATCTGGAGCGAGAGCAACACAGCTGAGCCTGACCCATGAGAACTCCGCCCCCTCCCACTAAGTCCCCATAAAGCAGCCCCACCCACAGCTGCAGCCTGTTAGGGAGAGCGTGTGCTCTAGAGTGTGAGCTCACACCTCTCCGTTCTCTAAAAAAAGAATAAAACTTTCCTTTGCTTCTGAACTGAACTTGGTCTTGTTCTATTGCTGTGAGTGGCTCCCACTCTGCTGGGTCAGTAACACAATCAGCATATAAAGCTTGTAACACCTCAAAGGGAAGCAGGGAGGACTACATTTCCTCTTGAAGTGTATAAACTCCTCAATTATAAGCCTGTGAGACACTGGACGAATATTTTGAGGGAGCAGAGAAGATGAGTTTACTCAACATAGTCTACTATGTATGGCAAGATTTCTGGTCTGAGTTTTCTGCTATCAAACTGCTGGGTCTGGCATAGGGCCTAACTTATAGTAAGTACTCAATCAATGTGTTGAATGAATGAACGATTATTACAATGAGAAAAAATTCCATGCTTATATTTAGCAACTTTGCCTACATTTCTAGGCAGAATGAATATCTTTTTCCTTTTCAGTCATTTCTCTCTTACTATCCTTTCATCAATCCCTATCAGAAAAAAAAAATTAGATTCTCCTGACTTCATTCTTTACTTGAAAAAACTGTATCAATATAAAATAAATATCTTAATTATGTTTCTAGTTATTTAGGAAGTTTCACTGTTGGGTCATTAGCATCTTTTAAGCATCTTACCATTGCCATAGAGGAATTGCATTACCCCAATTCCTACCCAAAGAGCTAACAGAAACAGTGATGACAAGTATCAAGTTCATTTCCAAAAGTGTGTGGTTATTTACTATTCAGCATTGTGGGAGACTTTGATGTAGTTCTGCCTGGAAAGCTGGGAAAGGCATCACAGAGCAATGTAAGTACTCACAAAGACCTGGAGGATCTAAAGATGTCAAATAGGCAAAAATGTGGGAAATATTCTAAAGAGAAGGAGGAAAATTAATAAAATTACATGCAGAGAAAAGTAGAGGTTGATTTTTAAGGATTCCTACAACTCTAGAGAATGTGAGCATTTTAACGTGGTTTGTAATGAATTTCAATGTTAACTTTTTCCACGGAACTCTATTCTCCAATCGTTTATATCAATTTCTATCCATACAAACTATAATCTGGAGAATACCCATATGGTAAATAAACTTTCCTTGTTAGAGCAAATTTCTCTAAATTACAAGCTGGTGGAAGTTTTCTATAATTAAAGACAGTAGAAAGGGAAAATTAATAACTTCAAGTTGAAATTCTAACTATAAGGATATCTAATTGAGTCAAATTGTGAAAATTCAGCTATTTGTGGTTATGAGGTTTCTTTTATGAATCCATGTTTATATTATACAATCCATGTTAATGCTCTTCATAATCATCTATAGCTCCTTTCATAGCTCCTTTTTTATCTTTTAAAAGCTTCAAGAAAATACAAGCATATTGTAAGTACAAAAACTAAATTCAAAAGAAAAATAAAATGCCAATAAATAATTTAATATAAAAGAAAATTTAGAATGTAATAGTATGGGCCATTAGGATCATTAGAAAGTAAAGACAAACAGATAGCTTGAAGGATTAAAGGAAGAATGGATAAACTGATATAGAGGTTTTTATTCATCTGTCTATCCATCCACTCATCCATCCATTTATCTATCCATTCATTTTACCCCAAACTCTGTCTACAACCCAGATTCATATTTTCAGATTCATATTTCCAGATACCCTTTGGACAACTCTATCAAGACCTTGCAACTTTCTGTCTTTTAGAAAATTGAAAGCATCAACATTCATTTAATTTCTCAAGACAACAAACTCAGAGTCATTTTTGATTCAACATTTTCCTTTGCCACTCATACAAAATTGATTATCAAGTCATACTGATTTTACATTTGAAAGGTCTCATTAATTTTTTTTCTTTTTTTTTTTTTGAGCCACTGTCATAGGTCATCTCTTGCATGGATTACTGAAATAGAATTGTAACAGATTTTTTTAAAATAAATAAATAAATTTATTTATTTATTTATTTATGACTGCGTTGGGTCTTCGTTGCTGCGCATGGGCTTTCTCTAGCTGTGGCGAGTGGGGGCTACTCTTCGTTGTGGTGCACGGGCTTCTCACTGCGGTGGCTCCTCTTGTTGCGGGGCATGGGCTCTAGGCACACGGGCTTCAGTAGTTGTGGCACATGGGCTCAGTAGTTGTGGCTCACGGGCTCTAGAGTGCAGGCTCAGTAGTTGTGGTGCACAGGCTGAGTTGCTCTGCAGCATGTGGGATCTTCCTGGACCAGGGCTCAAACCCATGTCTCCTGCATTGGCAGGTGGATTCTTAACCATTGCGCCACCAGGGAAGCCCCAGAAGTTTTTATTTTTTAAGAAATAAAATGCTGTTGATAAACCAAAGACTCTTTTTTTACCCCTCTCTGTTTTCATTTCCTTCCCACCCTTCCCAAACAAACACAGTACCCTGAAGTTGGTGTGCTTCCTTCCCACCCACTTAAAAAAAAAATATTACTCAGGCATAAAAAAGAATGAAATAATGCCATTTGCAGCAACATGGATGGACATAGAGATTATCCTATTAAGTGAATGAAGTAAGTCAGACAGAGAAAGACAAATACCATATGATATCACTTATTTGTGGAATCTAAAAAAATGATATAAATGAACTTATTTACAGAACGGAAGTAGACTCACAGACATGGAAAACAAACTAATGGTTACCAAAGGGGATAGCAGGAGGGAGGGGGGAGAGATAAATTAGGAGTTTGGGATTAATATATACACACTACTATATATAAAATAGATAAACAACAAAAACCTACTGTATAGCACAGGGAACTATATTCAGTGTCCTATAATAACTTATAATGGAAAAGAATCTGAAAAAGAATATATGTATGTATAACTGAATCACTTTGCTGTACAGCTGAAGCTAACACAACATTGTAAATTAACTATACTTCAATTAAAAATGGTTTAAAATATTGTATCATGTATGTACACCTCCAAAGCAATGTTCTGTATAGTTCTGCGTATTTTTAAAATAAAACTATATGGTGTAACACCATGCATATTCTTCTGCATCTTACTTTCTTTACTCAGTGTTACTTTATATTACTTCAACTTTTTTTTCATTCAACACTGTAAGATGTATTTCTGTTGATATGATTTATTTGAAATACTGTGTAGTATTTATTCCATTTTCCCATCTTCCTGATTATTTATTTTCAGTATTTTATTTTCAGTTTGTTAGTAACCATTGCCTCTTCCCAATTGGTTATTATTAATATTAGTAGTAATAGTAGTAGCAGTAGTAGTACGGTCAATGATTATGTAAATTTACAAACATCTTCATCAATTCTTTTGCATTTCTCCTACAACCCACTCTTTGTTTTGGTGTCAGTTTCCTTGTTAGTAAAGTACATTTTGAAAGTAATAAACTGTCAGAGTCTTTGACTGAAAGTATTATTCTACCTCTCTCTTAACTGAGTCCATAGCAATCATTTTACCTCAGCACAGGATATTATTTCATTGTTCTCTGGGAAAATTTTTACTTTTACCCTAATTATTATTTTTTTATGTATCTTATGATTTTTTTCTGAGATATTTTAAAGATTTCTATATTGTTGGGACTTCCCCGGTGGCACAGTGGTTAAGACTCCACACTCCTAATGCAGGGGCCCAGGGTTTAATCCTAGGTCAGGGAACTAGATCCCACATGCATGCTGCAACTAAGAGTTCTCATGCCACAGCTAAGGAGCCCACATGCTGCAACTAAGGAGCCCTTAAGCCGCAACTAAGAGAGCCCACATGCCACAACTAAGGAGCCTGCTTGCTGCAACTAAGACCCAGCACAACCAAATAAATAAATAAATATTTTTTTAAAAAAAGATTTCTATATTGTTGATGTTCTATATTTCTTAAACTCAAGAAAATCTGGGCCTTTTTGTTTTCAATATTGCCTCTCACATTTTCTCTTACAGAATTTTATCAGACACACATTGGACATACTGGATCTATCCTCTATGATTCAAAACTACTTTTTTTTGTGACCCATAACTTTATCTCTTTGAGCTATATTTTCTATGATTTTTTTTCAAGCCCACCTTCTCTTGGTTTATTTTTTCAGTGGAACATATCATCTAACAGTCTTTAAAATGTACTTTTTTTCTTTGTTACTTCTAAATTGAGGGGCTATCTATTTCATTTCTTAATGTTGAATTTGTTCCTACCTTAAACTTGGCTCTTCTTCCCCACAGCTTAGTACTTTCATTGTGATTTCTAATTTTTTTTTAATTGTCTTAATCATTTACCATTTGAGTATTCATTTTTCATTTTAGATTGTAATATTGTTTCCATTTCTTGGTGTTAGTTCCTCTCTTTGTTGCATCTACCAACTTGCCCCTAAGGTGAGAGTTTCCTCATCTGTTACGTACTGTTTTGAAAGTGGGTTCATTTTTAGTAAGACTCTGGCCTCTGGGGAATCTGAAGTGCTCTGACATGTAGAGTGGTTTATTTCCTTTGTGGCTATAGGAGTTTCAGTGGTGCAATAGCCAGAATTCTAGATGACCCCCATGACCTTTTTCTCCTGATGTTACCTTACGATTATGTTATATTACATGTGATGGTCAATTTATATGCCAACTTTGCTAAGATTTAGTCCCCAGTTATTCAATGAAAGAGTAATCTAGGAGTTGCTCTGAAGGTACTTGTAGATGTGATTAAGTCCATAATTAGCTGACTTTAAGTTAGCAAGATTATCCTAGCTAGTCTGGGTGGGACTGATTTAATCAGGCTAAAGGCCTTAAGAGCAGAATTGAGACTTCTCAAAAGAAATTCTGCCTGTGGACAACCGTTCCAGCCTGCCCTTCCTGCCAAGCTGTCCAATGGATTTCAGACTTTCCTAGCCAATCCCCACACTCACATATGCCAATTCCTAGCAATAAATCCCTTAATATACATCTCTTCTGTTTCTCTGGTTGAACACTGACATATTGGCAAAGAATTTTTTCAGATGTAATTAAAGATAGAAAAGGAACAAGTACCCCAACTCTACATGTACAAGGAACTTAATTCTGCCAACAACCTGAATGAGCCTCAAAGCAGATTCTTCCCCAGGATGTCCAGATAAGAGCTTAGCCCAGCTGACACCTTGATTCTGGCCTTATAAGACTGTAAGCAGAGAACCCAGCTCGGTCTGCCAGGTCTTTTGGCCTAGAGCACTGTGAGTTAATAAAAAGGTATTGTTTTAAGCCACTAGGTTGGTGGTAATTTGTTACACAGCAATAAAAAACCAATAGTAGTGTTTTGGACCAGTATTTGTATTGATTTCTTAGGTTAGCATTCCATACCATGGATAGTGTAATGTGAACTTCATCTACTTATGAATGACCAGGCTTGAGTTTAAATTTCTGGTGTCTGACTGTTTATACCCTTAGCCTCTGGCAGGCTGCATTCTTTCTTGTAGTTTCTTTAGTCAGTGGTGGATGAAACATGACTAATTCTGTTTTTATGAATCAGGCAGCTCTTGGCTTTTTGAACGATCTCAGGTCCAGGTCCACTTACCTATTTCAGAATTTCTACAATTAATCTTTTAAAAATCTCTTTCATACAATATTTTTAAGGGCTAGTCTGAGGCTTCGTTAGATAAGGAATGAATCTAGAAAGAATCGAAAATGCAGAGGTAGTTTTTCTTACAGCAAAAAAAAACAAAAACAAAAACATAAGTTTCCAACCTAAACATATAATTATAATTATAAGAAAAACCAGAATCAGGTGGTAGAATGAGACTAGAATACAGTTTTACAATCACCGGATTCCTTGGAGACAAATATTTCAGAATTTAGCACTTTTCCAATGTGACAAAGGTAAGGCAGGGCATTTACTATATATTACATAATATCCCTTCTAAGCCTGGATCAGTGTCCTATGATCAAAGACACTGGGATGCAGTATATCAATATTCACACTAAGTGGAAAAATAAAGAATATGAAGAGCTTCATATAAGTTCACGTGAAGTTTCACTGCTATTTGGTTCATGTTAGGGCAGAGTTTACCACCAAACAAATTAAAATAAATTCTAAGATTTGGGAGCTCTTAGATTTTGGAATTTTAATAAGGGACTGTGTGTGGGTATAAACATTCAGTGGAAAGTCTGTTTAAGAGTGAAAAAAGGGATCCTAAAAATTGGGATAAAAATAATATTCTTCCATAAATAATAAAGAAAATCTCGACAACAGGGCTTTCCAGATAATTATAGATTTTTTGAGAGCCCTACACACTACTACACACTACTTTTACGTAGGCTTAGCACTTGGTGTTTTAAACCTGCCCTTTTAAACTGTGAATTCCACCTGGATAGAAATATAGCCTACCACTATTAATACTAAATAGATATTGTACTGTCAAAAAGTAACCAAACCATCAGATTATTTGGCCATGTGCTATCTCACAGATCCTCTGAATTCTGTTTTCCTTGGGGATAACAGCAATGTTTGTTTGTAATTGGACACTGTCATTCTAAAGGGGCCCTACACCCACAGATGCCACCATGGCTGAGAGGAATCTGATTTATAGCTTAGTAAGAAAAAAAAAAAGTCATTTACTTCTTTTGTTGCTCTGCAAAGGCAATTAGACAAGAGCGGAAGCTGCATATAATTCTGGAACGATGCTGAATGGGGAGTGTGTGTGTGTTTGTGTGTGCATGTGCCTGTGTAGCACTTTAAAGCAGGTGTAAATAAATAATCTTTTCATTTATTTTAATTCTTTCAAAGAAGCTGACACTAGGAAAATAAGAACAGTAGAGAGCTTTGTAAAGGAGAACAGTTGTCATCAATCTCTGCTTTTCATTCCTGTCACCTTTAATTCCAGGATACATTGTCATGTCTTAAGTGATCCTCCATTCAAACTCTGTGTTTAGAGTATTTGCAATGACAAAGAGCTTAAATCTATGACATCTTGATCTACTACTAACAGTGTTTGTCACAATTCAAATAAACATTTACCTCTTGTGCTAAATGATTTTCTTGATAATCTCTGGCCTTCGTTCTGACTTTGTTTTCTGTTCTCCTGAGGCTGTTTTCCTTAATCTAACTACACCAACTGAGAAATCCAGGACTGGTTCCCCTTTCAGCCAACAGAATATAAAACATTCCCATTAAAACAGCTTTTGAAATCACTCCTCCTCTATTTTTACTTAGTTTCTCTTATCACCTGTGCTTTCAGTTAAGAAAAGTTAGTCGTCATCCTCATAGGTGACAAATCGATGAAAGTATGACAGCAATGGGCTGCAGTAGAAGTTAATTATGCCCTGGTACATGTCTTTCATTAAGGTGCTATTTCCTTCACCAGAGCCCTCAATAAAGCACTTCTCAAAGGGCCCCTGAGAAGTCTGTGCAGGCAGGAGCAGTCTATCAGGCAGTTCCGGGAGGGATGTAGTGCTGCATCCTGTGAGGTGGCATTAATGAGGCTGAGTAATGAATGCAACTTGACAAGGCCTGATGAATGGGACTCTCTGGGGGGATGGTCTGACAAAGGTAGGCTCCATGACAAGCATAGTTTTCTAAACAATGTGAGGCTTCATTTATCAGTGGATTGGTTATGAAAAAGATCTAGTTCAAAAAGAGGATTGGGATTTAATGAAGAAACTGTCTTCAGCGGTTAGAAGCAATATGAGTTGATGGTATTACCAATGATGGGTTTATTGGTAATTCTGCTTTTCATCCTGTGACATCAGAGAAATCTCTGGCTAGAGAGCCTGACTAAGAAATTGCTTCATGGCAAATTGGAGTGAAAAAATGGAACCTCTGGACTTAACATTTTTGTGGCTCTCAAATATGTCTAGATATGCCAAAGGTGGGAACTGATACCATCTAATAGCTTTGCCTTCTAAAATATGCTCTATCACCACAATCTTGACTATAATGTTTTATATCTTCAGGTTAGAAGAGTCTTCTGGATTTTTTTGTTATGCCCCATATCTAATGAATATAAGCTTTGAAAGACAATTTGAAAAGTGGTACTCCTTACTTGTTTTTTCCTACATTGGAAACTAGAAACTTAACTATAATAGTTGCATTGGTTTTACTAGATAAGATATGTTTAGTAACGGAGATTAAAGGTATTTAAATTAAGACGTTGTGGAGATGACATTTTGTTGAGGGAGATTACTCAATACTCATACAGAATGAAGTAAAGAGTTAGTACACCGGATTTGGATTTCAGTCTTGAGTTCCTCTCTTCTGAACAACTGACAACAACCCTTAACCACTGCACTTAATGAAGCAGTTCTTATTAGAACATTGCCTTGTTCCACATCATTTATGTTGGGATGTCAGCTTCTTATATTTCTAGGCCCTTGTTATAAAGGTTTTTGTATGACTGTAGTTTTTCAAGTCATTGGTTTTGGTACCCTCACATATGCTTTGCAAAATGTTGGCCCTGGGTCTGTGATGTAGCAGCTCTCTATTAACCTGTGCACTCCATCCATGTCTAGTGGTGGCTTTGTTCTCTTCGTGGTATCAACATCATCACCTTCATTATTATTACTACTAATTTTGGTGGAATGATAGAGGAAGATATGTTTGTAAAGCCTCCATTTTCTTGAAGAATGAGAAGCAAAGAGATGCACAATTACCAGGAGGCGTGGAAGCAATGAAGTTTTCTATGCAACACTACTAAATATATCCATCTTGCCCTCCTTCCCCACAGGCAAAAGTAGGATTGGCACTACTGCAGTTAATTTCTAAATTCTGTATACTGTCTTCAAGCCAATCCCATGCTTGAAATAACATGATCTACTGATAGATATACAGCTGTCTCTCTAAAACAATTCCCAATTCATTTGCAAGTCAACTAATCCTTTGTCTCATTTTGCTTCTATTTTGAGGCCCCATTTGTGTCTGGAAGAAGTTTTTGTAATATGAAGATGATGATAATCATAATATGCTTTTGTGAAGTTCAAATTCTACAAATTCTTTCATTAACATCACAGAATTCATCTCTTATAATAGCTAAAGGGAGAGTTTCAAATCTACAAATATAGAGAAGAGGTGAGTTGCAGAAAACAAGCGAGAATTTACAAAGAAAATTCATAGAGTTCTGAGTTTAAGTATCCTGATTAATCGACACATCTACATTAAGTTCTTTCAAACCTAAATTTAAGCCTCTAAACAAGTATTTTATTACATGGCTTATCCTAAATTCTCCCTAACGTTAATGAAATCTTTGAATCTTGAAAAACATGTGAAATTCAAATGCAGTGTTCACAGTGCCATTTCAGTGTCTCTCTTCACTTTTTTATGGTAGTGTAGAAGGTTTGGCACCTCTTCTGGGCTTGTCTAATTACTGCTTGCTCTTGGCATTTAGCCCAGTTAATCTCATTTTATTTCCTTCTACAGAGTATCCTAGATAGAGTAGGGTTATTTTGAGATCTTTACAGTGAATAAATGAAATTTTTCTTAGGTGGCTGCTATCACTTCTAAATCAAAGCCTTCTTTTTATGTCATTGATAAAAGAAACACATTAGGCCAATTTAAAAGCAATGTCAGTTTAGCAATTTTATGTTTGTGTGTGTGTGTATATATGAATGATGGGCCAGATAAGATAAAGAGAAGATAATCTCTGGGTAGAAGATTCCTGAAGTCAAAATAATTTTTCTTTATTATAGTGGTTTCTATAAACTTTAATAGTACTCTTTTTCATTATTTATTAAATGTATTTCAGGAGTTCATATGAAGGACAAACACAAAGCAAAACCTGTATAGCTCAAACTACCCCAAAGAAGACCACTGTATGACTTTTTGTTAATCTCTCTGAGTTTTATCATATGCTACCATGATACCCACATGAAAATCTTTAGAGTTGGAGACTTGAAGTACAGAAATAGAATGTGAAGATAGACATAAAATCACCAACTTCATACCCTACTATCTGCAGTATCTGGCATTAAACACATAAACATACACACACATACACATCCACTGAAAGTTGGCCTTTTCAAATTCTAAAACTTTTCCCTTGTACCAAAATGATTAATTTTGATAAGTGCCCAAATGTTTATATGAGTTATAGAGTAAACAGAAAATGTCTGAAAATAGGAAAAATGTCTATGTTTTGCCACAACTGAGCTTTTCTAAAAGAATTTATTCACTCTTTCCCGGGCCATTCATGAAGAAGCAAAACTCAGTAAATGTAGGGGCACATGTGAATTTGTTATATAACTTTGGAATCATAGAAAATAGTTTTCCATTTTTTTTCTGAAATATTTAGCTCAGAGACATGCTGATTAACAAAAATAATCTAAATTTAAGACATGTAGGTATTTTTTGGTAACTTGTTAGTTTTGAGGAAAAATTAGCAATGAATTAGATAGTTGAACATATATACATGTGCACATGTGCATTGAATTTCAATATACTATGCTTTTTGCTGATTAACTTCTGGGGCAAGTAATTTCAAAAGGTTTCTGTCTTAATATTCTGGGCATCTAAGGTTAATTATTTCATAGACAGAGCTATTATAAAGTTGTGAAATTTCACAAACTATTATAGTAGTGTATATATCATGTATGGTACATAACCATGTCATACAATCCTCAGTATTCCAGTATAGAAAACAATAGGAATTCTAATCCTGTGACATATATTTTGCTAGTGTGAACTAGTACAAACAGGGGGTGGGGCAGTAGGTATGGCTAAAACAGTAAGTAATGCGAAGAGATTGAAAAAGTCCAAAACGATATATACAATGAAGCAAAATTCACATCTAGACCATTTCAGCAATTTTTACGTTAAAATATCATCATTGTTTCTGCAAGGAGGAAAGATATGTTATTTTGGAGGCTTCCCCTACATTCAATTTAATCTCTTCTAGGTACCGATTTTGCTCCTCTGACAGCACCACCGTGCTCATTATGTACCCCAAGTCATCAAGCAGAGGTTAGGAGAGAGGAAGCCTGTTCCCTGAAGCAATTTCTTTCAGCAATGCTGCTAGAGCACAGTTCAGAATTATCTTTAATATGAATGAAAAGCTGGAGCCACTTGAATAGGCAGATGGAGTTTTGTTTTTCCCCCCAGACCATGAACTTGTCAGCTTCTTTTTTCGAAGAACATTCATCATCCTGGTTGCTGTTTTGTCTAACGTTGTTCTGCCATTCTTTCCAATTACTCAGTTTAGTTTATCCATTCCAGGTTAGCTAATTGGCTTTGCTTAGCCCTCCTTTTCACACATTTCCATCCCATTCCACATGTAATTCAAGTCCCATTAGCTCTCACTTCATTTAAACCAACATAGGGCTCATGGGAGTAGTAGGACTGCTGGAAACAGGTGCAACTGGCCAGATGGCTGCCTTGCCAAGAGGGCAAAGCAGACTGAGCAGCTCCCTTGCCAAATGCAGACTGTCAGGCTGAGACAGCTAAAAGGGTTAGCAGAGGGCTAAACATGGATTTAATTGCTATAGTTCTTCTGCAACTGGTTCCCTCTTAGACTCCAAATGCATATTCTTTTCAGGCTTAAAGCCAACTTTAAGAAGCAATCAAGTTGCTTATAAAACATCAGGCATCCACCACTATAATGTATGCTTCCAGGACATTGCTTGGTTCTATTTCAAAAGAAGTAAGACCAGTTCTAGAGCTTATTTGGGTGCTAATTTGCTTCTGTGAACATCTATTTTCATGCCATATTTGCTACTCCCTAAGATGGTCTCATGGTTTTTAACTCAGAGGGCACCCATCTGAACCTTGGATACCCCCTGGTCTGCTTTCTCCTTTATTGGCCAGGGCTGCAGAACAGAAAATCATGTGGATCTTGCCTACTGCAAATTCATGGTATCCAGTATCAAGCAAGCTCTAGCCCAGTGGGTTTATTTTTTTCTTTTTTTTTTTCAGAATATTCCACAAAAAATTTTTAAATGCTACCATTAAATCCAGATTCTGCCTACTTCACTTTTGCAAAGATGACTGGACCTCTATTTCTTATTATCTGTTCGCCACATATTCCTCCATATCTGACTTTGTTTCACATGACTCTAATAATATTGTGTGTTTAAGGGATATCATTTGCCTGGTAATTTCCAACCCCAGTTATTTTTTATCTTCAGTCTCCATTTCCCTGAACTTGAAGCAATGAACACTAACTCCATGTAAATCACCATATTTTATTTTATGAGATTTTATTTTTTTTATTTGGGCTTTTGAAAGAGCATATTTTTGATTTCCATTTAATCCTCTGGTCCCATCTTTTCTCTTTTTACTTAATGCATTCTGTACATCTGGGTGTTACTCAAGACTCTGTTCCATCCTCTAGGTTATTTCTATTTCATTTTCCACAGCAAACTGACTATGCTGCATTCCACAGTAACTCCCTATCTGTGGCTCAATTTCCAAGCACTAACCCCAATCACAAGTTTTTATTTTAGAGGATTTTAGAACTAGTAGATTTTTAGGACTGGCTCCACAGTTTTTAGTTTTTACTCAGTTCTATGAGTTCAAGGGCTATTATTCTTTTTTATTTATTCCAAATCATCTTAACTGCCAGCCCCCACCCCCCCCACCGCCTTGTTACCAAAATATTCTTTATTCTCAACTTTTTCAGTTCTACTGTTAAACATTTTGGTCTGAACTATAATTAACATATCCTTGAACCCTTACAATGGATTCTACCTAAAAAGAATTGATACTAAAGACAACAGAAGCTAAATATCATGTCATATTTACCATGTGGTAGATATCCTTCTAGTTGATTCAATGAATTTTGTCATTCAGTCTTCACAATATCCCTATGAAGTATTATTATCCCTATTTTAAAGGTGATAACATTGGAGTACAGAGAAATTATGCAGCTTGTCCATTATTATAGAACTACTGCAAGCTGGGACTTGAACCCAGGATTTCTGGGAAGGAACAACTATGCTATAATGCATCTACTTTCCTTCTTTGTCTGCTCTCCTCTGAATAACATGTTTTTAGAACAATAGAGGACATTCCTGGCCTAAGAGCCTCCAGAAAAAAAAGAAGAATCCCAACTTAACAAAATACTATCCACACAAATTCATATGCACCTATCTCACTGGACTCCTGGTTTTCTTTGTAGCCTTCTCAGCCCTTCCTTAGAATTTTGATATCAGTTATGTATCTGGGACTCTGGGTTTACCCTTAGAAACAATTGGTTATAAAGGAGACAAAAGATCAATCTTTAGAGGGAACACAACTACAAGGGGTGAATTTTTCCTCAAATAAAGGATCCTTGTTTTAAAGCATATGGCTAAAAATAGTTATATTTTTTATCTTGAATTCACCAATTATATTACCTTGCCCCAGTACCACAATTTCAATTTTTTTAGTCTGTTCATCTTCTTACATCACCAATTTTATAGTGTCATTCTGTTTTTAAAAATGTCACCTCCTTCCCTGCTTCTTGAAGGATAAAATTCAGTGCTGGCCTATCACTCAAAACCATCTGCAAACTATGTATAACTTTCCCTCTATCATTCTCCTAATATACACTAGCCACCTAACCAGAGTATTATTGTCATTTTCCTAATAATGTGTCTTTTTTCACTCTAGTCCAAAAACCTGGTATGATCCCATCTCTGTATGTTGAAATTCTACTCATTTTCTAAGAGTTAGATCATGGTTTTATGCTCTTCATCCCTTAGCCAAAGATAAGCTCTTTCATTTCTCAATTCTCATTGTACTCTGTAATTCTCTTATTGCATTATTGACTTTTTGTTTTCTCTTTATGTACTTTACTTATCTTTGCTGGAAAATTGTGAAACATTAATATAAAGGGTCAGCATCACATGCTTCTTTGTATTTTACAAGAAATGCTCAGTAAATGTTTATTGTTGATACTATACATAATAAGTGGTATCATTAGTATCTCAGTTAATAATATGCTTTGATGAAAATTCCAAACCTGCCATCAGCATGATGTTAATAGCTAGCAATTAAGGAATTCCAGGGATAACATTGGCACATTGTATGGTATTTAATTTCATCCTTCAAACAACCGACATGTTAGGTATCCTGACTCTTATTTTATAGGTGAGGAAACTAAGTTTCAAGGAGGTTAAGCACATATTCAAGATCCAGTGAGAAAGTGTCAGAGTTCAGGCATTCCTGACTTCAAAGCCACATTCTGCCAGTCTTCTTTTTTGCATCCATACAATTTTTCAATAAGACTCATTGAAATATCTCCTAGACTAAATCTTTCTTCTGTGTTCCCAGTTTTACCTTCTAATTCTAATATCTCATCAATCCATGTGTTTATTTCTAGAATATGCTCTTAACTAATTGCTTCCCTACAAATTTTCCAGCATTATATACTGATTGCTATACACAATACCTTGACTCATTTTCCTTAAAATTTTCTACTTTCATAATATTTTTTTCCTAGTCAACTAGCTATAAAATAAGCTTGAATAATTTTTTCAATAATCAATTTTGCTACATCTAAAATGGGAATAATAACATAGTCTGTCTCATAAAGTTGCAAGTATGAAATGGTTGCTAAAAGCATGCTCTGCTCACTGAGTAAGCATTTAATACATTTTAGTTTTTATTATCATGTACATCAAATTTTAGAACTGCCATGTCTAACATCATTTTACAGAGAAAGAAAATGAGATGCAGATAAGAGATTTGCCTGAAATCAACCAGAAAGTTAGGATTAGGTCTAAGAGTAAAATTCTGACCCAACACTAATTTTTTTTTTTTTTTTTTTAACTATTCAAAAATTGCTTGACAAGGGGCTTCCCTGGTGGCGCAGTGGTTGCGCGTCCGCCTGCCGATGCAGGGGAACCGGCTTCGCGCCCCGGTCTGGGAGGATCCCACGTGCCGCGGAGCGGCTGGGCCCGTGGGCCATGGCCAATGAGCCTGCGCGTCTGGAGCCTGTGCTCCGCAACGGGAGAGGGCACAACAGAGGGAGGCCTGCATACCAAAAAAAAAAAAAAAAAAAAAAATTGCTTGACTCACCTTACCTACCTATTTTCTTTCTCACTATCTGTCATGTATCCCTTGCTTCACATCACAATATGTTCGTCTGTACAATTTAATTTTGTTTGCTTTGAAAGCCTTCTAAAGCTATTTTAGTTATCAGTTCTCTCCAACTCTCAGGTCCTATTCAAATAACACTTGCTTTAAGATATTTTCCACAAAAACTTCAGGTCACACATACCCTTCTATGCCTAACTTTCTCTGAGGTTTACTTTCTACATTTTTCATTTATCATAAAATTATATCATACATTGTTATGTCCTATAAATGTTTCATAGTGTGTGATACTGATTTTAATTTTACATAAGGAACTTTTAACACCCCAAACTAGCTGAAGCTAAAAGGATTATTTCTGTCCTGCCTTGATGAGACCTTCTCACCATAATCACAAGACTTGGTTTGTTATTCCACATGTCATTCCAGACTATTTTGGAGCAGGCATATTTGAGTTTCTGGGCTTTTATATGAATATGTGAGAGATATTTTTTCAATATTGTTTTTTACAACTGTTCAAAAACCAGACTTTGAGTTCAGAGTTGTCATCAACTTTCTTGCTAAAGTTCAATTTACTGCCTTTCCTAACTTGCTACTTCTCTAGAGATCTGTGTAACACTGAAGCATGAAAATGTTTGTCCTCCAAAATATATTTTCCAAAGTGGCCCAATACAGCTGCCAGATTTCCCAGGAATTTTTCCTTTCCTCTCTCATTGTACTGCCCCCATATTTCCTCTCTTCATTTTATCTTTGTCTGAGACAGTGAAAGAGTTATAAAAACTACCCTGGAGTTTGGGGCAATTTCCAGCTCAAGTTATAAACAGAATCCCCCCTCTTTTTGTGAACAATTCATCTATCTGATACCTTCAAATAATCTCTTTCACCATATTCCTCAGAGCTTTGTTGATTAACGACTTTATGCTGACTGTGGGTCAGCCCAGGACTACATTGTCAATATAAGCTGAAGGAAAGTCATAATAGTTATTACTTATGGTAAAACATATTCCATTTTCCATTTATAGACCCATTACTTTCATCTGTAAACGGCTGTAAGAACTTGTACATTTATTTTCATTTTCTGCCTATCCTAGCTCTTGGAATAAGAAATTCTTCAAGTTTTGAATAAGAGCATTAAATATTAGCATTATCTTTCAGTAGTGGAATTATGGGTAATTTTATAAAGTATTCTATGATATTTAAAAAATAAATATGAAGTGATTTTACAATCAGAACAAAGCTATTTTAATTTTGATAAAAACAAGTCTTTTCAGTGTTATTACCTAGTTGAAGTAGTATTTCATGTTATACATTTTAAATGTATCTCCATGGTTTTTTCTTGTTGCAATATTTTTAAAGGTATCTTCTTATACAATATTTAATATATTAGCATTTGTTAAAACTGCTCATTTTCATCACTTTTAGTCATAGCAGGATAAGGCTTGGAAATTTTAAACAGAGACATTTTTATGGCCACACTGTTTTATGGTTCCAAGACACCCCACTAATTACTCCAGTGTCATTCATTGCCTAATAGGAAAAGTATTTAATGTCCAGGAAAAAATCCATTAAACTCTCCCACAGATACCTTTTAATTAATGGCAGAGAAACATATTCTGAAATCAGGACTTTCAACGGCAAAAGTAGATGCTTCACAGAAAAAAAATGATTTTTAATTTCTTAAATCTTGACTATTAGACAGACAGAATTGGAAAGAATGTAGGATGCATCCTAAGAATTAGATCTATCCTAGAAGGAGATAAAAGTTTGACTTGCCTATGAAAGAAGGTTGATTTGAATAGTAAAACTAAGCTGAGATGGGGACCCAGTGTCCAAATTTCCAGGCCGAGACTTAGAGGAGCAAATGTATTAGAAACTCTAAGAGGTTAAAGGGAATCCAAGAGCACAGAAAGCATCTCAGAGCAGACCGGAAAGAGTACTAGCTTCTTAGACATATTCCTCTTCAACTGAGTTGATAAAGTAGTGGAATTGCAAGTGCTGAGAGTTGGGGATGGTGAGTGGGGTCACAGGCAGCATGTTATTGTCAGCACTACCCATTGTGGGGAAGGGAAACACCTGAATTGTATCTATAACATTTGAGAGAACTTTGAAAGTGGCTGAAAGAGAGCCACCATGTTCAGAGCAGATTCAGAGAGTGGATGTAGAACAAACTTGGACATCACATGTAGCAACAATGGGTGCAAATATATGACAGTGGGAACCAAGAGGGATGGTACTGTCAGTGGAGGCTAGTGTGGATAGAGAACAATTCTGGATCCATATTCCTCTAATGCAAGAGTCATATATAATCACTTCCAGAGAGCTTCACCCAGGAAAATGCTAGGTTAACTGAATGATACTAAGTGTTAAACTTGATATGACTGAGTTTACCTTGGATAGATAAGATTAATGCTGTATCTCTGGAAATGTCAGCCCTAGAAAAATAAAACAGCTTTGTTCAATTCATTCATGACCACAGAAACAGATTTACAGTAAATAATGTAGCTGAAACCCCAGAGCCTCTCACTTGCTCAAGCTTCTTCCAAAGCTCAGCTCTAGCAATGCTTCTGTAAAATATGGAGAAGTAGATTCTAGCCACAATTGTATAAGACAACTGCCTCTTTCCACTCTGACTTTCCTTTGAGCACACTTCCCCTCGTGTCCCAGAATCCAATTAAGGGTAAATTCAACTAAGTGGAAATTTCACTGGAGACACATTTAGTTTGGGCTTAATGAGATTTATGTATGTGGTTCACATTCCCTTCCATGAAGGGTTGAGTTAGTGTTAGCCTCCCATGGTGCTAAAGCACATGAGTTATGCATGGTTATGCAGTGGTTATGCGTGGTGCGTGGTTAGGAGTCAGGCTGTGAGATGAATGAGTCCTACACTACCAAGCACTAGAAATATGTGGGCTATGGAAGAGAAACAGGTTTGGGATGTGGTATGTGAGAACTTCTCCCAATCATCAGATATGTAAACATTTAAGTAGAAGACTCAGTTCTCCCTCATGCTTAGTCAGTGAAAATACTCTTTTTATTACTGCACATATACCCAATAATACAGTATCTATTACCATAAATGCACAATAAATAGCTCTTTTCATTTGATTATATAGAGGTGATTAGAATTCCTAAATTTTTAGAGAACAAACCTGTAGTTGTACCATGGAGTATGTCAGTGTGTAAAGAATCATGTATTTTTCATCCTTTTGTAATAAATTGCACCTTAGCATTACATTTCTCAGTGAGTTGTAAAACTGAAACTTTTCTAAACTATCAATAATAAAACAAACTTATTTCTATCATTCTAGACAAGAGCCTGAGTTTTCTTCTATACTCTCTACAGAAAATGGTATAAAATCATTAATGTATGAAGAGGCTATAAAAAGTATAGAGCCAAAATTTTAGGGAAAAAAAGTGTCATAGTTGTATGTCAGTTTATTAGTAGAAGTGTTATTATTTTCCTGAATTTTATAATGCCTGTGGCATGTATCAGCTTTAAATTTTTTTAATTTTGTGAATTTTTTCTAGTATTAAATAAATATTTATATATCCAACTTTGTATTTCTAATTTTGTATTGTTTTCTTCTCAAATACCCCTATTCCCAATTATATACATTTCACACCCTCTAAACCTATAACCAGAAATGTCATCATAATTTTTACTGATACTTGAATACAAGCTCCATGAGAGCAGGAATTGTATTTCTTTTGTTCACTGTTCTATATCAAAACCTATACAGGATCTGAAATATAAAAGGTACTCAATCAATATTTATGAAATGAATACAGGTCACTGTTTAAACTCTGTGCTTCCAAGCTGAAGCAGCCTAATGTTTTATTTGTTCTTATTCAGTAGACTTGCTCCACCCAATTTACTATATTAAATTTTTCCCACAAATATCATGATGTTTTTATAAAAAATTGTAAAAAAAATTCCTTGCAAAATTCTAGTATTTTAAAAAGAATTTACTTTCTGCGGTAGTATTGGATTCAGTTTAGAAAATATGTAAACACAAGACACCCAGGAAAGTACAAGGTGAGGGAAAAAGATAAAAGAAAAAACCTAAAGACAAAACAGGACAGATTATTACAAGAGGCATGAGAAAGGTGAGAAAGAACAAGAGTTGAATATGGAAAGATGGCTGAACTCAATTTTCCTTTTCACTTTAAGAGAAACTGAAAAAGAATATTAAAAAAATAAGCTTTGACATTTATCCAAATGACCAATGTATGTTATATTCTACAGATAGATGTTTGAAAACTATCATCTTTAGCTTTAAATAATATTTACTGAGTGACAAAAATACCCTGAGGGATAAATAGTTAAAATGATAGGCTAGCTCATTTTATGCAGAGGTGAAAAGAAGCATGAACCACATGTTGCAAAATTGAAATGCTAGAGGAAGCTGTGACGTGTGGGAACTGGGCCAAAACTGAGCTCAATAGACCAGACTCAACAAACCACCGAGATTTAAAATTTGGAGGCTCTGATATTATTAAAATATTATGATTTAAGAGAGCTTTAAGCTTTAGAATAGTAGCTCCCATTTGTCCAACTCTAATTTGAGATTATGCTCTTGAATATGTTTTTTTTTTGTAACAGTGATGATATTAGATGCAAGCTCATACAAATAACAAAACTGATTATTTAAAATTTTAAAAAATGACTTTTTAAATTGCTAGAGTACATTGGTTCATTCCCTTCTCCTACTCGAGGCTTCTTGAAGTTACTCTGCACTTCAGTGTATCACTCTCTTGGTGCCAAAGAAGTGTCCATATTGCTTTATCAGATATGGCAAAATTAGTAAAGTGGTATTTGATTGATGGAATTTTAGGAAATTCTTGAATGACCTACTGTCCATCTCCAGTCAGTAGCATCGCTAAGAGGGTTCTATTCAGAACTGGTACTAGGAGAAATTGGTGAGTTTATATTTAGTACCTACTATAATCCAGGAACAACTTATGAGAGTTGTGTCTTCATGATGCTCTTGGGTTACCATAGAACCATTCTCTATGTGTTTGGAATTCATTTCCTCTTTTCAAATTTATCTGACTTATGTTCATTACTTAAATGCCATACTGCCCGGCGAACTATCAAACAAGTTTCCTCTGTAAGTTAACTTTTTACTGTAACAGCAGCACTTATTACTTAAACTATAGGAGTGAATAATTATGGTTATTTCAGGCATTGTGTCACAGCCATAATATTATTTACGAGTAGGAAAGCTAGGTCCTTTTGATGCTCCCTAAATCATACCAGGTAATTGTGATGTCAAATTGGTTGTGAAGGTGACTCTCCTTTTATTACCAATAGAAGTCACATCACTTTGAGGTATATGTTTGTTTTATCTCAGGACAAAGAAAAATTTTCCGCTTAAATGGGAGACAAAAGTTTAACGACAGCTTCATACAATTATTTAATTTTAAGTCATGTCAACAACTGTGAAGATATACTGAGCATCAGTTGAGTGTCATCCATTATTCTAGGCACTGAAGATACAAAGAGGTAGGCATAGTCCTTACTCTTAGATATTTTTTTAGTGAGAGTGTGTGTGTGTGTGTGTGTGTGTGTGTGTGTGTGTGTGTGTGTGTGTGTGTGTGTGTGTTCTGGGGTGAGATGGAGTCAAGTAGCAACCAGGGCTGGGGGAGAAACAAATAAATAGATGATTATGTTGCAGGGCTATAAGCTCTATGGTGGCAAACCTGATGTGTCTCTTAGTACAGAAAAAAGGCATTATCTCATCCAGGCCAGGAGGCACGGTCTGAGTTGAGTCTTCAAGGAAAAGTAACAGTTAGCCAAACAAGGAAAAAGAGCATTCAGGGTGGAGGGAACAGTATAGGCAAAGACATGGAAGACAAAAAGCTGTCACCATTGGGAATGAGCAAATAGGTCAGTGTGGAAAAGATGATTTTGAGCTGGGATTTAAACCCACACTCTATTTTCTACACCGTGTGATGCTATACACTCCTGATAGGCTACAGCCTTGGAGTATGCAGATCTACTTAGAAAATGTACCCTTGACACCGAAGCTAATGATTATCAATATAAAACTGATGAAACTATTGCATTTAATTAATGGCTCACTATTTCGAATCCTGAATCCCTCAGAAGGATGCTAATATAAAATGTAATGAATGTAATATAAGGTAAAAGTCACATGAATTTATTTATCTATTTATTTAATAAATATTTATTAAGTGTCAATTATATGTTACAAAATTGTGCTGGTGGAGAGATGCAATGATAAACAAGCTATGCTCTGTGCATCCAAACACTTGACAATAAAATAACAAAAATGGTCTGCCTCGAGTCTGAAATACAAGAGACAAACAGCAAAAATTGCTCAGTATAATCCTGGCCTTATTTAATAGAAATGGGCTGTTTTGGCTGTTATCACAGGTATCCTGGCCTGTTTAGCAGTTTTATCCCTCTGGTAAAGGTGGGCATATATCAGTCTTGAAAATACTATTTCGTAAAATCATCTAGTATATTTATCTTGATTCTTTGTTAAAAAAAATCTTTCTGACAGTAATTTCACTATTCCATCTAGGAATAAAATGTTTTGACAAAATACAGGTGTATTCTGAACCTCGTGGCTGTTCTAATCCCAATTTTTACTTAATAATATTACTTTATGTCTGATCAAGCAGGAACTTGTGTTAATGCTTACGACTATTCTCTGAGGCCTCATCACTGTGGTAGGAACTAACACAGACTAATCTGTATTGCAGACTAATACAGAGGATCAAAAATTGACTATGAGAGAGTCAGCAAAAAGGGTAGTTAGCCTTTGTTGCTTATCCAATCAGCCACTGTCTTTATCTTATATTAATTGTACTAGGCTGTTTATTATAGATATTCAAACATAGAAAATAGACAGAATAGCACAATAAAGCCCTATGTATCCATAGTCCATCAACAATAAATATATTAGTATGTATCTCTAAAGAATGTCTCTTTAAAAAAATAAAAACCTAAACAGAAATATAGATCAATGGAACAGGATAGAAAGCCCCGAGATAAACCCACACACATATGGTCACCTTATCTTTGATAAAGGAGGCAAGATTATACAGTGGAGAAAAGACAGCCTCTTCAGTAAGTGGTGCTGGGAAAACTGGACAGCTACATGTAAAAGTATGAAATTAGAACACTCCCTAACACCACACACAAGAATAAACTCAAAATGGGTTAAAGACCTAAATGTAAGGCCAGACACTATCAAACTCTTAGAGGAAAACATAGGCAGAACACTCTATGACATAAATCACAGCAAGATCCATTTTGACCCACCTCCTAGAGAAATGGAAATAAAAGCAAAAATAAACAAATAGGATCTAATGAAACTTAAAACCTTTTGCATAGCAAAGGATACCATAAACAAGACCAAAAGACAACCCTCAG
>NC_041214.2:107115447-107118795 GCF_002837175.3 Physeter macrocephalus | reverse complement strand
GCATGGACATATATACACTACCAAATGTAAAATAGATAGCTAGTGGGAAGCAGCCGCATAGCACAGGGAGATCAGCTGGGTGGTTTGTGACCACCTGGAGGGGTGGGATAGGGAGGGTGGGAGGGAGGGAGACACAAGAGGGAAGAGATATGGGAACATATGTATATGTATGGCTGATTCACTTTGTTGTAAGGCAGAAACTAACACACCATTGTAAAGCAATTATACTCCAATAAAGATGTTTAAAAAAAATAAAAACCTAAAAACCGTTATTACCTAAATACTTACAATAGCTCCTTAACATCCTTGAATATCTGCTTAAATGTTCAAAGTTCCAATTGTCTCATATATGTTATTTTTATTAACACTTGTTTGAATCAGGATCAAAATAAGGACCACACATTGCAAATGGTTGATATGTTGTTTAAATCTTCTTTAATCTATAAGGATCCCCTTCAATTTTATTTTTCTCACTTGCAATTTAAATGTTGGAAAAAAGAACATAGCTGCTGACTGCATCCCTGTAGTGTCACTTGACATGTTCATTAGTCATATCATTAAATTTGCATTTGGATCTAAAGATGTCTTCTAAATTAAGTTTCTCCTACATTTTATTTTTTGAAAAGATTATTCCATAGCTGCATGTTCTATCAAGAGAGACAACATCTAGTCATCTTTCTGTGATGTTAGCAGCTATAGATGCTTAATGTCTAGATCTAAATTACTTTTAGAAGAATCAACTTATCTTTGTAACTATGTTTGAAGGAAATATTGTGTTCTTCATATTCCTGTCAACTGAATATAGGAAAAGAAAAATGGATGCATATGGTATTTCTTCTTCTAGAAAGAAAGAGAGAGAAACAGAGAGATCATCAATGCAAAAAAAATAGCTACTCTTAGGAATCTTATAATTGACTGGTAATATCATGCAAGTTATTTCATTGTTGCTATAGAAATCCTAATGAATAAAACCCATTATTTTAAAACAAATTCTATAGTAGATTTTTCAAGTCTCATGAGATCTCAGCACTATGAAGATTATTTTTGTAGCTTGGAAATTGTTTCTATTTATATCTGCTTACTGTAAGGTTGAAGAAAGTGAAGCATATAAGGCACCATGTCTCACGGACCCATAATTAAAGTCACATAGGAAGTCAATTGTAGAAATGAGAATGCAGCTAACACATATTTTGGCACTATTTTACACAAAATGTTAAAATATTCCCTAAACTAATAAAAGAAGCACAGGTAGAGATGATACAGTGAAAAGAGAATTCAATTTAGGGCAAATGATTTTTTTAAAAACTTCAAAGGATAGGTAATATTTGAAATAGACCTTGAAAAGTAACTTATATGTTGAGAGGGAGATTGGAAGGCATTCAAAATGGAAAGCAATGAAATGGAAATGGATAGTAGCCTGGTTTGGATGGAGAGTGGTAGACTAAAGATGGGTAAAAATCTGTAAATGTGGATGGAGACCATATATTAGTGGCTAAGTATACGGGGTTTGGAACTAGATATCTAGAGTACAGATTTTAGCTCAGCTTCTAAGTAGTAGTGTGACTGTGTTAGTCTGGGTCTTCTGAGAAGCACATACCAAGACAGATTTAGCCATACAACAGCTGATTGAAGTAAATGCCTATGAGGGAAAATGGGATATAGCCAGAGAAGATCAAGAAAGTTGTCAGACTATGATTTAGGTCTGCCACCTGTTAAAGAGAAAGAGAAGGAAGGAAGGACTGAAGTGTAGCTCAGGAAATTTCTACAAAATTGGTAGGGAGTCTTTGAGCCAAAGTTGTTTGTCAGAAGGGTCCTGTATCTCCCAGTCACTGACTAGGAGTAGCCCTTAGGAACTGTGACTTTGGTGCACTATGGTGATGGATTTCAGAGCCCAGCAGCTGAAGCCATGGTCTGTTACGCTCCCTACCCTGAAGGATACATTTTTGTGTCTTGAGTAGCTAACTTTCTGAGTTACAGCTCTACCATTTAACAAGGGGAAATATAAATATTTATTTCATAGATTTGTTGACAATTAAATGAGCAGGTATCTATAAAGTAGAAAAAAAATTATAGTTTAGAAGTTGTTTTGGTTTCAGATATGATGTTGGTGGCTTTGATGATTATGGCAAATAAATGTAAGGGTAAGAATTTTTCTTCAATTGGGTTACAAATCAAAAATGTATAAAGTCTTCTTGGCAAAAATGTGATATTTTCAAACTGTACTATAGGAATGAAAAAGCATTTATTGAGAGAGAAGTGTCAGAAGAACAGTAGGGAAAGGCACCATCAACTCATGGGATTTAGAGATAAAGCAGTGGGAAGGAGAGGCTATTAGTATATACCAATCTTGTAAACAAGACATTGAATGAGGGTACCTTATTGGAAAACTGTCATATTAAATAAGGCAATATATTAGGAGGTAACAAAATCCTGAACTCAAATGTTGGCTATAATCATGGAAAGAAAGGACAATATAAACGAAACACTTAGAATTCATCTATGGACAGGATATCTAAGTAGATGTGTAAGGTGAGAGGAAAGAAGAAGCAAACTTTGTCACCAAGATTTCAAGTTTGTATCTTGGGAATGTTGATTGGGGGTAAAAAAAAAAAAAAAAGGTTTAAAAAAATTAAAAAGTTTAAGTTTAGATATTGTCAATTGATTTAAATTTTAGATTTTTGAAATTGTGGTGTTAGCCAGTTATTGCTATCTAAAAATGAAGGTTAGCATCCTAGGAATAAGTTAGCTCATCGGTAAATAGACTTGGGACTCAATAGAATAGAAATGATCTTGTGATTAAGAAAACACATATGGTCACCAAGAAAATGAATGCAGAGAATAGTGAAGCAAAACAAAGTCAGAACTTTCATTTAATTCCTGAATTTGGCTAGCAGGTAAAGCCAGGGCTTTGAAAGTTAGTAAAAGTGAGTGGAAAAGGAAAGTAAGAGGGAAGAAATAGTGAATTCAGAAATTTAGGAGGTCAATTTTGTTTCTTTTTATGGCTGAGTAATGTTCCATTGTATATATGTGCCACATCGTCTTTATCCATTCATCTGTCGATGGACACTTAGGTTGCTTCCATGTCCTGGAGTAGTAAATAGTGCTGCAATGAATATTGTGGTACATGTCTCTTTTTGAATTATGGTTTTCTCAGGGTGTATGCCCAGTAGTGGGATTGCTGGGTCATATGGTAGTTCTATTTTTATTTTTTTAAGGAAACTCCATACTATTCTCCATAGTGCCTGTGTCAATTACATTCCCACCAACAGTACAAGAGAGTTCCCTTTTCTCCACACCCTCTCCAGCATTTAAATACCGTATGCTAACACATATATATATGGAATCTGA
>NC_041214.2:107099693-107115224 GCF_002837175.3 Physeter macrocephalus | reverse complement strand
AATAGAATAGAATAGAATAGAATAGAACAGAATAGAATAGAAGAAATTTAGGAGGCAGTCCTGGGCCAGGCCCGGCCGGGGTGTGGACCAAGGCAGAGGCACTGGAGTGCAGGGGGCGGGCTCTGCAGGGAAGTGCGCCAGAGGGGGCGCGAGGAGAGCATGGTGCTGCGGTTTGAGCTTGAGGGTGAAGATGGTGGAGCAGGAGGATGGGCGAGCAGTCTGAATGATGCCAGACTGGATAACCGTTTTGCTACAGCATTTGTAATTGCTTGTGTGCTTAGCCTCACTTCTACCATCTACATGGCAGCCGCAATTGGCACAGACTTCTGGTATGAGTATCGAAGTCCAGTTCAAGAAAATTCCAGTGATTTGAACAAAAGCATCTGAAATGACTTTGCTAGTGATAAGGCAGATGAAAAGACTTATAATGATGCACATATAATGGCACAGTGGGATTGTGGAGACAGTGTATCACTATACCCCAAAATACATACTAGTACAGCCCACCTGAAAGGACAGAGTCATTTGATATGGTCACAAAATGCATGAGTTTCAGGCTAACTGAGCAGTTCACGGAGAAATCTGTTGATCCTGGAAACTACAACGGTGGGATTGATCTTCTTCGGACCTATCTTTGGCATTGCCAGTTCCTTTCACCTTTTGTTAGTCTAGGTTTGATGTGCTCTGAGGCTTTGACTGGACTTTGTGCTTGTATCTGCCGAAGATTGTACCCCACCATTGCCACAGGCATTCTCCATCTCCTTGCGGGTCTGTGTAACCTGGGCTCAGTGAGTTTCTACGTTCCTGGAACTGAACTACTCCACCAGAAACTAGAGCTGCCTGAGAATGCATCTGGCGAATTCGGATGATCCTTCTGCCTGGCTTGCGTCTCAGCTCCCTTTCAGCTCATGGCTTCTGCTCTCTTCGTCTGGGCCTCTCATACCAACCGGAAAGAGTACACCTTCATGAAGGCATATCGTGTGGCATGAGTGGGAAGCTGCTTGCTTCACAATTGCCACTTCTATGATTTCTTTACATTAATATTTTCCCTTATCTGCCCCCCAATTGTTTTTAACTTTGTGTGGTGTGTGTGTGTGTATACCATTTCATCCTGAAATTTTATTTTATTTATTCACGCAGATGGTTTCTTAATACTGCTAAAATTTATATGGAACCTGAATGAGTCCATTTTTCAGACAAACTAATCTAGGTTCAGAGTCCAGACAGAAAAAAATGGGTAGACTCTTGGCACAAATTTGTCAAAGAAAATTGGTAGTAAGGGGTGGACCCAAAGCAAGTTCTGCTGATGTCTGTTGGACTTCTCAGTACAGTAACTGTATGTGTTTAACTGGAAACTCTGGTTTCTTTGGGAAACCTCTTACCATCGTCAAAACTTCTATTCACTTTGCTGTTGTAGATAGCCAGTCAGCCAGTGGTATTAGTGCTATTTTCAAGGACTTAGGCTATCTAAAAATAAGGAAATTACCTAAGATCTTTTTCCCTAAATATTGGCATATAGCTTCATCTGAGGTGAAATATCACGGTTGTTTACCTATACTGTGTCAGTTTGCAAGAAAGGAAGTGTTTACATGGAATTTTAACTTTGTAACAGCAAGAATTCCAGTTCCGCTAGACAAGAGGATTAACCTTATTTTACTTTTTTTTTTTAAACTCTCCTTAATATGTCAATAGGATTTTCAGTATCACCAAACCATTTTGGACTTTTATTCCTTCCCTTCTCATACACCAGGCTTATTAAAACAGTGCTTTCTTTTTAACACTACATTGGGATCCCGGGGTAAAATTCTCCAACTGCCATCTATTTATTTCAGCTAAGTACCATAAAGAAGGTTCCACCATAATGACCCCCTGGAGCTACGAAAACTACCACAAGACCTAAAGCTTTGGCTGGTCATTAACTTCCAACTATGGTCTTTATTTCTTGTGATGAAATGATGTGCCTTTCCTTGCCTAATCCCTTCCTGGTGTGCGTCAACATTATTTAATGTCTTCGAACTCAGTTATTATTTTATACATATGTCTATAAACACTGAACTTTAAAAATCTTATTTATTTATTCCATTACTGCAGTACTTGACAGATTTTTAAAAAATGTAACAGTAATTTCTTACAAAATCCTAAATCTTTCTTAAAAAATAAAAAATGAGAAGAGAAAAAAAAAGAAAAACGAAATTTAGGAGGCAGATGATGAACACTGGCCAGGAAAATATTTCAAGAAAAACTTCAACCTTGGAAATCAGAATAGAAGAGGAATGAAATCAATGTGTTAGTTAAAATTGTTTAGTGATCTTTGAGACCACAGTTTCATTAGATACAGAATCCTAAGTATACGAAATAAGTCAACTATATGGAAGATAAGGCACCAAGGGTAAATTCATTTTCTAAGATTGCTAAAAGAAAATGGAAAGAAAGTGATAAAACAGTAAGAAGTTTGGGGGCAGCAATAATCAGAGAAGTGTGTTTATATTTTTGTTTATTTTTCTCAGGGCGTTGTTTGTTGCTTATCCCAAGTATATTTTCAGGCAGAGGGAAAGAAAGTAGTTGGAAATGAAAAATTAAAGAAATATATGTAGATAGATAAATAATTTTAAAGGACATATTTGATAAATCAAAGCCCTAGAGAAGACAGAACAATGAGTAGGATTAGAGCACAAGCAGATCAGCCTTGGTTAAAAACGATTATTTCTTTCTCAGAGACTGGAAAATGGAAAAGAGGGAGAAGCTATAGAGTGGTTTTAGAAATGAAAAAGATGGATGATGAGTATGGGTGATGAGTATGGGGAGGCTTGCGGGGAGGCTTGTGGGGAGCCTTACCTTTCTCAGTAAAATGAAGGAGTAATATCATCAGGCCTTTTCTAATCAGTAACATAGTTTCCTTAACTTGGTAAATTCCACTGCCAGCTATCATGTATTGACCACATTTATGGTGCTCTTTAAAATGCCTGGAAACTTTTCTCCTCATTCCTGACAGTATTAATGAAATGATTCCATTAAGGCGCAAACTAGGCTAATATTTTATTGAATTAATTTATTTAGATTGAGTCTGATGACTTAGGCATCATGATAATCACCCTGGAAGCATTTTGAATAAAATAACCCAATTAATTTAATAAATTCTTAATTTATTCTTGCATTCCAAATGTAATTAATAAAATCAGTTTAACCCATTAATATGGACTTAGCAACTTGGTTTGTCAAATGAAGATAAAGCAACAAACAAAAATGTCACTCATAAGAACTTTCTCCAGAAACATCATCAGGTCATTAATGTTCACAAATTTTCAAAAAAGGATGCATAATGATAGCATTATTATTTTATACTTGAAGTAATTTTTACTCCCAAGTGAAATTCTGATTTCTTAACAAATTATAAGCAGCTAATTTTGATTCTACTTATGCATTAGTGAATACTACTATGAATTAAATCACTTTCTTTCCCCAAGAGCTATATATATTAAGAACTGCTATCAATAATCTGGTACAAGGATCTTGGGCCCCCTAGTATATTCTCCCAGGAAAATTCAATAGCAGCTGTGTGGTAGAGATATAATAAGATGAAAATATTTATATAGACTTTGGTATAACTGTGACCTTTTCAAACCAGAATCACCCATGCCAGTCTTCATTAGAGCTGAGACCCAACCAAAATAAAGTTCAAGTAACAGAAAGAACACGTCCTCTTGACAAGATTGTCTTCAGTATTTTGTAGTCATAATTTGCAAAATGATATGGCAAGCTTTCCTGAACCAAAGAATCATAGGACTACTGATCCCCTGTGATGAAAAATATCACTACTTCAGAAAGTGGAAGCTTTCATGAACTGCATTTTGAAAAGCTATATGTATCCCCAAAGCCACAAAGTGTCATTGCTTTCTGGTACTTTGGTAACAAACACTTAAACCTGAAAAATATGGGGAATGGAACACTGGCATTTCTTTTATCTGAGGACTTGATGAGAAAAATGATGCCTGGTAATCCATGAACAGTAACTCATACACAAGGAGTCAGATCTAGAAGCCAGGGGAAAAAGTAGGTGCATATACCTGAGGTCAATGTTGGTGATTTAGTTAGTAAATTAATTCAAAAAAATTAGCCTAAATTGTGTCTTCCTTTTAGGCTAATAATTTTGGCATCATTGCTGTCTTTGGCAGCTGTTATTAACAATCCTGCAAATATATCTCTGCCTCTATTCTCAGAAAAACTACTCTTCATTCTTGTGGGAGATGTCTTACAAAGCCCAAACAAGTAGTCATCTAATTAGAATGGGCATCAGAGTCACAAGTATTCTGATTCTGAATCATCCCTCTGCTATGCTCTAAAGCTTGTTGGCAGAGAAGGAAAGAGAGAGCTGTTTCTTCCAATTCATCTCCCTTCTTTATAGCACTCTTACAATTCCCCCAACAAAATGAAAATGAGTCAACTGCATAACCCCACGGCAACAATGTCCAGTCAAAGAGAAAAGTGAATCTTCATAGAGGACATTAGGAGCAGCCTGGCATACGTGCTCACTTGTTTGCTACTGACTGATGGTGTCATAGGAACTCTCAACCTCTGTCTAGGCCCTTCTTTTATGGAGCTAAGAACCTGAAGATTCAGGAGCATCAGAAAGTCAGAAGCCAAAACAAAGTCTCCTGCATTTGTGATATATGTTCCTTCTTCTTAAAATGAAACTAATTCTGCAATAGTTCATGATTTATTTTAAAAGAGATGCATATGGCATGCTTAAAGGATAGATATTTGCAATACATCTGTACTGGATTTTACACGCATATACACACACACACACACACACACACACTAACAAATTATAAGCAGCTAATTTTGATTCTACTTATGCATTAGTGAATACTACTATGAATTAAATCACTTTCTTTCCCCAAGAGCTATATATATTAAGAACTGCTATCAATAATCTGGTACAAGGATCTTGGGCCCCCTAGTATATTCTCCCAGGAAAATTCAATAGCAGCTGTGTGGTAGAGATATAATAAGATGAAAATATTTATATAGACTTTGGTATAACTGTGACCTTTTCAAACCAGAATCACCCATGCCAGTCTTCATTAGAGCTGAGACCCAACCAAAATAAAGTTCAAGTAACAGAAAGAACACGTCCTCTTGACAAGATTGTCTTCAGTATTTTGTAGTCATAATTTGCAAAATGATATGGCAAGCTTTCCTGAACCAAAGAATCATAGGACTACTGATCCCCTGTGATGAAAAATATCACTACTTCAGAAAGTGGAAGCTTTCATGAACTGCATTTTGAAAAGCTATATGTATCCCCAAAGCCACAAAGTGTCATTGCTTTCTGGTACTTTGGTAACAAACACTTAAACCTGAAAAATATGGGGAATGGAACACTGGCATTTCTTTTATCTGAGGACTTGATGAGAAAAATGATGCCTGGTAATCCATGAACAGTAACTCATACACAAGGAGTCAGATCTAGAAGCCAGGGGAAAAAGTAGGTGCATATACCTGAGGTCAATGTTGGTGATTTAGTTAGTAAATTAATTCAAAAAAATTAGCCTAAATTGTGTCTTCCTTTTAGGCTAATAATTTTGGCATCATTGCTGTCTTTGGCAGCTGTTATTAACAATCCTGCAAATATATCTCTGCCTCTATTCTCAGAAAAACTACTCTTCATTCTTGTGGGAGATGTCTTACAAAGCCCAAACAAGTAGTCATCTAATTAGAATGGGCATCAGAGTCACAAGTATTCTGATTCTGAATCATCCCTCTGCTATGCTCTAAAGCTTGTTGGCAGAGAAGGAAAGAGAGAGCTGTTTCTTCCAATTCATCTCCCTTCTTTATAGCACTCTTACAATTCCCCCAACAAAATGAAAATGAGTCAACTGCATAACCCCACGGCAACAATGTCCAGTCAAAGAGAAAAGTGAATCTTCATAGAGGACATTAGGAGCAGCCTGGCATACGTGCTCACTTGTTTGCTACTGACTGATGGTGTCATAGGAACTCTCAACCTCTGTCTAGGCCCTTCTTTTATGGAGCTAAGAACCTGAAGATTCAGGAGCATCAGAAAGTCAGAAGCCAAAACAAAGTCTCCTGCATTTGTGATATATGTTCCTTCTTCTTAAAATGAAACTAATTCTGCAATAGTTCATGATTTATTTTAAAAGAGATGCATATGGCATGCTTAAAGGATAGATATTTGCAATACATCTGTACTGGATTTTACACGCATACACACACACACACACACACACACACACACACACACAAACATGCTACTGAAAGTCTCAGCTTAGCCAACCCTCTATCATTAACTTTATTTGATCACTTCTGATCTAGTAACTAGGAACCAGTTGGTACTCACAAGGAATATTTCTTTATGGTGCTCTGGGGAAAATGGATTTATGAAGTTGTTTTCAAATTATATTCATCCTTGTTAGTATTTTGAAAAAGAAAAAGGAGAAAAAAACACACTGGGTTATATATATTCTCATTTTCTTGTCCAAACAGTTTGTTGCAAGGAGACTACAAGACCACCTTGGGTTATTTTAAACTTCTTTCATTTGTAACTATATTTTTGGCCTTCATATGTGTTTATTAAGTGTAATATTATCTGCTTTGTCTGGCTCCTCAAAGCAGCAGCCAGACCATAACAAAGTGAGTGCTGAGAAATACTGTTAACAAGATCAAGATATATACACAAATATTTGCTGCCATCAGCCTTCCTTCACCACAGGAAATTATTTAGGAAAAAGAAGCAGAGTGCCTTGTTCAAAGCAAATCCATGGCCACAAATGCCATCATTATTATTACTTTGCACTCTAATGTCTCTGCCTTGTTTTTTTCCATCTTTTCATACTCCTATAATGATTTCTTTTGTTCTAACTTTATCTCAAACCCATAGAACCCTGACACCAACTCTCTCTCATGGATGCCTGCTTTTTGGGTTGTTCTTTGTTCCTTCTCACATCTTCTCCTCAATTATATTTTTCCCTATTTTCTTCAGACATAATACTATTTTTTCATTATCTTCATCTTCCTTCTCATCCTGCCCTTGCAACCTACGGAGGTAATTCTTTAAATATTTTTTCCTGTAGGGGAGAAATTCAACTGATTTGTATCTAGCTAGAGGGAAAGGAGAGGAGAGAGAGAGAGAAGAATAGTTCTTCTGAAGTATTTAGTGTCCAACACATGAGACCCGAGCAAACAATATTTGGATCTTCCACTGAGAGATGGAAGCCCAGCCTTTATGTTTGGAAGCTCCCTGGTGTGCACATACTTTCTCCCAGGTCGTCAATTCTAGGTGCTACTGTGAAGGGATTTTGCACATCAAATTACAATCCCCAGTCAACTGACTTTAAGATAGATTATCAGGTGGGCCTGACCTAATCACATGCACCCTTAGATCTGTGTCTAGAGACATAGGAAATCAGACTCAAAGTCGGACATACTCCTGTTGGTCTGGAAAAAAGGAAACACTAGTAAAGAACTGTGAGTGACCTCTAGGAGCCAAGAGGGATCCCTGGCAACATTATTTAAAAATGGGGACGTTCCTACAATTACAAGGAACTGAATTCTGCCAACAAGCTTAATGAGCTTGAAAGAGGACATGGAGCCTCAGACGAGAATGACAGTGTGGCCAACACTTGGTGGCAGCCTTGATTATAACCGTGTGAAACCCTGAGCAGAGAACCTTAGCTACAATGTGCCCAGACTTTTGATGTACAGGAACTGTAAGATAATATATTTTCATTTCTTTAAGCCACTAAGTGTACAGTAATTTTTACATGGCAAGAGAAAATTAATACATAAATAAATTATTTATAAATAAATTGCAAAAAAGCAAGTTTGTCATATATCTGCTGTTGCATGGTTGGGTTCTAATATGCTAAAATTATTTTTAACAAAGAAAATTTCATGATTCCAAAATAAAAGGGAAAATGTCTCAAAAGCCTTGTTTAATTGCTTACTAATATTTATATCTATAGATACAGCTAATAAAGATGCTGAAATAAATTATTACCGGTATCTTAAATAAAGAATTCAGAATACAGGAAATTATAAGCAACAAACCACTCTTATAAAATCACAAGTATTCAATGATTTTAAGTTTTGGATACTGAACAAAGGCCTTAGAATCACTTATGTTTTAAAATAACTATTTTTAAGTTCTTTAATGAAGTGCTTCAAAATACTGTAGAAAGGAGAAACTTTGGACTCACCAGAACTCCCTCCCCTTCTCTTTTCATCCTTAGTGAGGGAGATACATGTCCACGGCGTTGATGACAAGGGACAGAATAACAAAATTGGGGGCAGATTCCATTCTTTGAAAGTTTTTTCCAGTGTAGAATCTGTTGTTAACTCTTGCCTCTCCATTGTATGATATATACAATGCCTAATTCCCAATTCCCCCCTTTTTTCTTCCTAGTAGAAGCCCTTTTAATCCAGAGATTCACAATATATCTAGTCCTCAAGGAGGATTTTGATTTGTTTGTGCCAGTTAGATCATGGCCTTCCTTAGTCTAGAGGTAGACATGTGAATTAAGTTTTCCCAATCAGATTGAAGAAAAGAAATATTTTCTAGGTTTATGGAAGAAAGCTTCCCTTTCCTCTCCTGCTGGCAGTTAATAAGAATTAATGTTGCTCAGGATGTCACTGGCAGCCATCTTGAAACCATAAGGACAACCAGCCCTAGGAGGTAGCTGAGTACAACAGAGGAGAAAGAAGAAAAGGAGCTGGATCCTCTATTATATTAGGCTTCTCATTACAACACACTTAGATCTCATTCTACCTCTGTACTTCCAGTTATATTAGATAATACTTTTCTTTGTTGGTTAAACCCCTTGGAGTTGGGGGTTATCTGCAGCTCATATATCCTAACAGATAATGTGAGAGATCAATACTCACTGTCAGTATGCTGTTTAAACTTCAGCTGAGCTTAATTCTCAAATGTAAAGCATTTCAAAGGCCTATAAAATTTCATCTCTAGTTTCCCAGGCAACTATCACATGTCACTCATGGATGTTCCGAAGCACACAGGTAATATTCCATCTCATCACCTCAATTTTAAACCTGGAGAAAGACAAATGAAATGGGTGCCAATAAATCCTCAAGGCTGCAGAGATAAAAAAAAGAATGAAAATCCAGGAGGCAAAGCAAAGTAAACAATCTACTCTGCTATCTAATCTCCCCTTTTCCACTCTTTGTTTTCATTTCTCTTTTTTAATGCTGCCATGAGAGATTCAAAATTAGATATAAATTTTTCTGGAGGCTAAGTCCTTCTTTCTGCATTAGTTTCCTGGACTCACTTGACCCTTGCATATAAGTAACACCACCTCCTGCAGAGAAAAGATTCAACAATTCCAAATTCATAATCTAAGACCTTTTGTTCTCTTCTCTCCCACATCATAAGAATAAAATTCAATCTTAGACCTAAATAGGTACAATAGACTTTAACGTAAATCATTTAAATGCTAATATCCTTTCTCCCTAAATGATTCTTTGATAAAGCTGAATTATATGCAAAATGATGGAAATAAAATTGAAAAATTATTTTTTGTCAAATTTTATAATGTTTTTTCCCATCATAGGCAATAAGTTGGAGATAATTTCAAGCCAGGGTAGGCAGCTTTGTTCATAGTTGCTTTGGATAGTAACCAAATGAGACTTTCATTCAGGCCACAGAAGAAATCTCATGAGACACAAAACATTCAGAAAAGCTGAGGACTTCTACGTACCCAAGAACTACTCAGCCAGAAACCCAGAAAGCGAGATCATCCCTCACCTGAACTGCTCATTGGCTCCATACTGGCTTCTTGGCTTCCACTTCTTTCCTGCTATCACCTACTGTCCACACAGTAGCCAGCATGATCCTGTTAATTATGAAATAGAACATCATCTCTGCTCAAAACCTCCAACAACTTTTCATCTCACTCAGAACACGATGGCCATCAGACCTCCATATAATCTGACCTTCTACCACACTGTTTGACTTTATATTCTGTGTTACTTTCCTTCTCAAAGTCCACCCCATCCACCTTGGCCTCCTTGATGTTAAAAATGCCAAGCATGCTTCCACTCAGTGCCTCTGGACTTACACATCCTCTGCTTATGAAGCTCTTCTTGGAGATATTTCCTTAGCTCACCCACTTTAAGTAGGTTTCTGCTGAAATGTCCCTGTATCTATTCAGATACTTCCATTATTCCCTGCCCAACCTATACAAAATAGTACCTTCTATATCACTCTCCATCTCCTCACCCTATTTTCTTAGATTTTTTTCATAGTATTTGTCATCCCTGAACATATTACATAATTTATTGTCTATCATCCATGACAATATGAGCTCCATGATATCAGGAACTTCCCTTTGTTCATTGCTTATATCCCAGCACTTAGAACCAGTACCTGGCACTTGGTAGAAGCTAAATAAGTATTTCTTAAATACATGAATAAACTTTTATTTCAATAAAAGTTGCCAAGAATATTCACAACATATCTAGATAGAATACTGTTTTAATGAAAGCCATTTTATCATATAATTCTGTATAATGAGATTACTTCTCATTCTTTTGCTTTTAAAAAAAAGTTATTTCCTTGGAAACAATCTAAATATTCATCAACAGATGAATGGATAAAGAAGATGTGGTACATATATACAATGGAATATTATTCAGTCATAAAAAGAATGAAATAATGCCATTTGCAGCAACATGGATGGACCTAGAGATTATCATACTAAGTGAAGTAAGTCAAAGACAAATATCATATGATATCACTTATATGTGGAATCTAATACAAAAAATGATACAAATGAACTTATTTACGAAACAGAAACAGACTCACAGATCTCGAAAAAAAACTTATAGTTACAAAAGGGGAAACGTGGTGGGGGAGGTGATAAATTAGGAGATTGGGATTAATATATATGCACTACTATATATAAAATAGATAACCTGCAAGTACCTACCGTATAGCACAGGGAACTATACTCAATATTCTGTAATAATCTATATGGAAAAAGAATCTAATAAAGAATATATATATATATATATATATATATATATATATGATTCACTTTGCTGTACACCTGAAACTAACACAACATTGTAAATCAACTCTACTCCAATAAAAATTAAAAAGCTATTTCTTTTTAAAAGGGAAATAGGGCTTCCCTGGTGGCGCAGTGGTTGAGAGTCCGCCTGCCGATGCAGGGGACAAGGGTTCGTGCCCCGGTCCGGTAGGATCCCACATGCCACGGAGCGGCTAGGCCCGTGAGCCATGGCTGCCAAGCAATGCGCGTCCGGAGCCTGTGCTCCGCAACGGGAGAGGCCACAACAGGGAGAGGCCCGCGTACCACAAAAAATAAATAAATAAATAAAAGGGAAATATATATTCATTAAGAGAAATATGTATGTGCATGTGTGGAAAAATGTAAAGGAAGGAAAACAGAATGTAGCTACAATTCCATCCATCAAAGGACAACCACTGTTACAAACTATATAGGAAGAAGCTATTTTCATTTCCTGGGAAACAATTTAAATTAACATTTCATTCCATGGATTGAAACAATTTCAGATTTTGCTAAGAAACAGACTGAGTAAAGCACCATCAAAGACTCACTGACTATTCAGCACAATGTTAGGCTTGATTATTCACAAAGAACACACATTTCAGATTGTCCCAACTGGGAGAAGCCTGGTCTCCCCATACTAGAACAAATACCAGCTTTAGCAGTTTTCTAGGAAGTAGACAAAGAAAACAAACAAATCAACAAAACATCAAAAGGCAAAAACCAAACAATTAAAAATATCAGTGAACTTCCTCTAGCATTTCATTCAAATACAGTTATAAGTGGAGCAAAACTATATTTACCCTCCCTAATGCCTCTATGTTAGAAGCAATTAAAATGTCCCTTTGTGAGAAGCTCAAGGGCCTACATCCTTTCTTTGAATTATTATCCATGAATCAATTACAATTTGATATTTTATATATATATATATTACGTACAAAAATTTTTTTACATAAGATTTACATTAAATCTCTTCTGGCACTGTGGCTGCAGCTTTCAACTTTTACATAATTGATTGTGCTATGATTGGATGTTCTTCTAAGCTTGCAGCACATATCATTAGCATTTCCATAATGTCAATAGTCTAGTTAAATTTTGTCCTTTGAATTCATCTACCTAAATAAGAAAATTCAATTTTGAAATTAATTCATCTCTATTCATTTATCCAGCAAAACAAGTTCAAATTATGTATTTTCAAGTTACCTAAGGTTATAATGTTTTTAGAGGTTTGTATCTTTTGAATTTTCAAAATCATATGGCAGATGTTTCCAAATGACATATTTTTGTTGTTGTTGACATTCCCCATTATACATATATCTTAATACTCCCTCTGGAGTCCTCAATAGGACTGCTTAAAATGTTACTGGGAAAAACAAAAAAAGACATGACATGCTGACATGCAAGTCAGTGGCTTAGGAAAGACTATTCCCATACTGTGTCCTTTGTCTTTTACCAATTCAGAGATTTTTATTTTTCAAAATTTAATTGCAATCTCCATTTTACTAATAATATTCATTCTTCTTATAGAACAGGAAAACTCAGCAATACACAGAGGACAGATTGTTTTGATCTAAAACTCATGGCCTAAACTAAAATTTAGCCCAGTTACTGGGCAAGATATGTCATAAAGCCACTGTCAATAGGATCTGTGCTCTAAAGAGAGAAGCAGGGGCTTTATTTTACTACTAGGAAATGTACCGTTAAATAAATCTATACTACGTTTTCTTAAATCACAATCTAAGACCATCGAGCAAATGAGTGAGAAATTTAGGTTAAGGCTTGAGCCTCCTTTAAACATTTATCATGACATTACAGGAATACATCGTTCCTCCAGCTTCCCAAACAGGTGCCACATGGAGAAGCTAATGTCCAAGAGCATCTAAAGTGTAACCATAATGTTGACTCAGAGTATGCATACCCTCATTCATTAAATCTTATGTTTATTGATTGATGCCTACCTTATGTTAAACACTCTTCTAGGGGCAGGGGAACCAAGCAAAGTCCTGTCACTCAAGGAGCTTATAACCAATCATCTCACAAAATCCAAAGGTTTAACCAATATACATCAGGCTTCTCAGAGTAAAGAGATAGATGTTTTCGGGGGATTTAATCTCATGATCTATCCAGTCTTGTACCATTTTAAAAATGTCCTCAGCATCACCTGGGGGTGCTTATAAAAAGTAGATTCCTTGGCCCGCTAGACACTGAATCAGAATCTATTAGATTACAGACCAGATATGCACTCCATTGTCAAGAACTGGAAACCAGAAGAAAAGAGAATAAAAGGAATTTCCAAACCTCTCCGTCTCCACTCCTTTGTCAGTCTGAATCCAACCCCTCTGGTGCTTCTCCTCCCTCTAGTTCACAGAGCTGAAAATGTTGTTCAGCTTGATGTAATAATGATAACTATAATCATACAAATTGCATATTCCACTCCCCGTGGTGCTGCACAGAGAATTGATGACCTTGTGCAGGCAGGGTAGTCATGTATCAAAGCTGCAGGACCTGTGTAGAATTCAGGAAATGCCAGTGCTTTCCTTCGCTTTATGTTCCTTGTAACCTTGCTGTCTCTCTCAGTTGCTGTAGCAGAGAACAGGTAATCCATCAAAAGAAACATCATAAACTACCCTTCTGCCCTCCAAAGTACCCTTTTTTCCAACACCTTCTGATTTCAAAATTGAAGCTGGAAGGAGTTTTAAGATAGTGTGGAATGCTTGGGGCTCTCAGAATCCTGGCCCCAGCCTTTTGGTCCTCAGCCTATCCCAATTGAGTCTTTCTTATTAGAGAGATCTCTCCTCTCAAAAGACACTGGACTTTTCCAGAAAGCAGTCACAAATTCCATAGTAATTACATTGTGGGCAAGGACGAGTTTCTATCAGATTTGTCAAGCAGTCTGGTTCAACTTCCAGTGCCTGACAAGACCTGTGCTCATCTCTGAATGTGCCAGTACTTTTGCACAGTTTCCTCACATGTGGGAGTGTGGGAGTATGTATATGTGATCTTTTCTTTATGCTTTTGAAAGAAGAACAATAAAGACCAAAAAGACACAGGAAAAAAGGGGAGGAAAATGTATCATGAAAATTTAATCCATATCCAGTGTTTTTAGCAGCTTGGGAGCAAGTACAAACTCCATTATTTATGCAGCTATTTCTGTCACCTCCCAGTGACCCTCAGAGCTGGACCCTCCACTGCCCAGGGAGACACAGTTTTGCAGTTTTTGAAGGCAACGAAGGACCCTTGTCATAAGTTTATTAGGATGTAAAACCCAGCTATTTTACTGGAAGCATTTCCATTTTTTTATGCATACTGAATCTGCTAATGGACTGTCTCATGTTCTTTGCTCTTTTTAATTCAATATTCTGTCACTTTCATTTTCAAGAAGTCTCAAAGAAAACCAAATTATTATGATGTGCTTGATATGCAAGAATCAAAATGGACTTATATCCTAACGTACCTTCAGTTTAGTATTTGTGGACCAAAGATTGTTTTCATAGGTAATTTCTTAAAATGTATGAAGTGCCCTACTTCCATTGTCACTCACATAAGAATGTCAATGATACCATTTTATATGAACTAAGGAAAATTTCAGTTTATTATGGAAATAAATGTACTAATCAATCTGTTGAGAGAACACTATCTTAGAGTTATTATATGTGGATTCTACACTATATGTAGCTTATATGTAAGGTATACATAGTATTTAAAAATAAACATGGGTACATTTTTCCCCCAATAGAAACTAATCATCACTGCTTTTGAAAGCCACCAAGCGCCTCTCCCAAATAGTAACTCCTTTATTCCACATCCAGAGGTAGCCCATTCCTCTTTTTTTTTTTGATAGTTTTATCACCTATGTCTGTATCCCTAATCAACAGTATTTAATTTTATGTGTTTATTAACTTTTATAAATGAATTTTATAAATTCATTCATTTTGCTGTCTACTTTGTTTGCTTCATATAACTTGTGACATTCATCTAGATGATAGAGTTAACTTTATTTTCACTGCTGAATATTATTCCATTGTACAAATATCACACTTTTTTATTTATTCAATTTTTAGTCAGTGGACATTTGAAGTGCCTCCAGTTTTTTTGTTTGTTTGTTTTATTTTTCACTACTAAAAATAAATTAGTTCTGGGACTTCCCTGGTGGTCTAGTGGCTAAGACTCCACACTCCCAATGCAGGAGGCCTGGGTTCAATCCCTGGTCAGGGAACTAGATCCCGCATACTGCAACTAAAAGATCCTGCATGCTGCATCTAAGACCCGGCACAGCTGAATAAATAAATTAAATAAATAAATATTTAAAAAAATAAATTAGTTATTTTCGGGCTTCCCTGGTGGCGCAGTGGTTGCGCGTCCGCCTGCCGATGCAGGGGAACCGGGTTTGCGCCCCGGTCTGGGAGGATCCCACATGCCGCGGAGCGGCTGGGCCCGTGAGCCATGGCCGCTGGGCCTGCGCGTC
>NC_041214.2:107080853-107099676 GCF_002837175.3 Physeter macrocephalus | reverse complement strand
GCCTGTGCCCCACAACGGGAGAGGCCACAACAGAGGAAAGCCCACATACCACAAAAAAAAAAAAAAAAATAAATAAATAAATTAGTTATTTTCATCAGATATTGTTAAATGTGAAACAAAATCTAGTTTTAACTTCCTGTTAAATCCACAAAGAAGTAACTACACTGTGCAAGGTTCATTGTTTGATTCTACTTAGGAAGTAGGCCACGGATGTCTCTTTAGCTTTGTTTATTGTTTTCTCCCCTCTGTTTCTGCAGTTTGAACCTCTCTTCTCATTCCCCACCATCGTACCCACTTTCCACAGAATTTCCAATATACCAAAAACAAAAACACAAAGAAAACTTTACTTCACATAGGCAATGAAAACATGCCCTGGCAATCATAAAGAAAATAGTAAGGAAATCTTTCTGTACTCTGTCTCCTGCCTATTATTTCATATTGCGTGTATTAAGGTATGTGCTTTTACTCGAAATATTTGTGAAATTTGTTGGCGAATTTCTGTTCAGAAAACTATCTGTGTAAGTTTCTCAGTACCAAGTGTCTACTTCTGATTTATTAGCTCCAGCACCTCTCTTGGACATCTGCTGCATCTCCATTTGGCTCATCTACTTGTCCCCTTTGGCTACTGAGCTTTACGGACTGTTCAGGAATTTTATTACTACTACAAGGATGGAACATACTGCTTTGTCAGTCAGCCTCTCAGTCAGACAATGCTATTACTTGTCTAGTCCCTGCACTACTGACTCTCACAGATGAGGGGGTAATAGGATGCTGTCTAATCTTCTCCAACCACATTTTGCCAGTAAGAAATAGGAAGGAGTCCTCATACCTGGCCATTTCAGATATAGCCCTGCTTGCCCGGATCTTAATGGTTCTTAAAGGCTCTGGAATTTGATTACTGGTTACTAACCCTGCCTTCTCCACTAACTATCTGTATATTCTTAATCAAATTAGGTAACCTAATGCTGCCAAAGTTTACTTGTCTAGAAAGTGGGATATAAAACAATACCGCATCAGTTAGTTCTTGCTGTGTAACAAATCACCCAAAAACTTAGCAGCATAAAACAATAATCATTTATTATTTCTCATGACTCTGTATGTTGTCTGGGCTGGTCTGATGTTCTGTGCTGGACTTGATTCATCTCAACATGACTTATTCAGGATGTATTCTCAGCTGGCAGGTTAGCTGAGGATTGGCTGGTCTAGGAGAGCTTTAGTTGGGTTATTCAGCTCTGCTGCACATGGTCTCTCAGCCTGGATTAGTCCTCATGCTAATGGCAGGACTTTAAGAGCATGAGGACATAATTAGCCAAATGTTACTTTGCTAAAGCAATTCACAGGGTTAGCCCAGAGTCAAAATAGATGGAAACTACAAAGTTAAAGCAGAAAAGGAGGCAATACTTGGGTCCATCAATACAATAATTTTACCTAATAATATCAATCTCTAGGGCTTCCCTGGTGGCGCAGTGGTTGAGAGTCCGCCTGCCGATTCAGGGGACACGGGTTCGTGCCCCGGTCCGGGAAGATCCCACATGCCGCGGAGCGGCTGGGCCCATGAGCCATGGCCGCTGAGCCTGCGTGTCCCGAGCCTGTGCTCCGCAACGGGAGAGGCCACAACATTGAGAGGCCCGCGTACCACAAAAAAAAAAAAAAAAAAAAAAAAAAAAAAAATCAATCTCTAATAAAAAATGTGAGAATTAATCCATGTAAATATCTTGGTATAATGTCAGATACATAATAAAAACTGGTAAAGAACCAGTTATCACCCTACTATCTAGGATGGGAATGCTGTCTTCTTGTCCAAAATATGTTTATTAAATAGAAAGGCAATGACTGCTTTCTTCTGTTCCCGGAATTAAGAAAAAAGTTCCTAAAAAAATTATTACTGAAAAAAATGTAGACTCTATTCCCAAGATCCTCTAAATAGGGAGTCAGCAAATACTTTCTATAAAAGGGTGGAGAGTAAATAGTTTAGGCTCTGAAGGCCATATATCTCTGTCACAACTACTCAACTCTACCATTGTAGTGAGAAAGCAGCCATACATAAAAATGTCACCAAATGGGCACAGTGATGTTCCAACAAAACTTTATTTACAAAAACAGTTGATGCATCAGATTTGGCCCAGAAGCCATATAGTTCACTGTTTCCAAATGTAAATGAACAAATGACCTAGCATGTGAAAGCCTGGGAGCTTATAAAGAACTTAACCAGTTAGTATGATTTATTCCTAGGTTCACCAGTCTTCTATTTTATTTTTTCTGAAGTTTTCAGTATACTATTGAAATGAGAATTATTATAAGGCATATATACTCCAAATATCAAGCAATCAACAGATAAAGCCTGTTATACAAGAATATGGATGTATTGGTGGTTGAGATATTGTACAAAATTTTCATTGTATAGGAAAACCAAAACAGCAAATCGTTTTCAGATTATTTGCCATAAAAAAGCTCTTAAATAATATAGCTTATTGAGGATTGATAGAAGTTTCCTGCCCATATATTCAAAGCATGGCAATATAAATCACATATTTTCATTTGTAAGGAGTAAATGATATTCATATTCTGATGTGATTTATTATTTTGAAGTTGAACACAATGTGACTTTATAAGTGTGAAGGTGCATTAGACTGTGTTATTAATGTTACAAAAGTTGGGTATAGCTATAATTTGGTTCCATAAAAAACAGCAGTAATATATTTTGGATGCTCTAAATTAATAGTGATTTTAAAGCTGTGATAACATAGGCCATCATAAGACATATATTAATGGAACCATCTAGTAAGAAGTTTACTCTTCCATTTTACTAAGAAGCATCTTTCGGGCAAAGAATTGTTTTTACTGCTTAGTCCTTCTTCATGGCAAGTTTTGAGTGTAGATTGAGAGAGGGAAAATCACTCAGGAAATATTGAAAATCTACAAACATGTGTTTGGAGAAAATAAAAATCGATCATGGCATTACAACCATTTCTATACATTTTCCATGTATAGAAAAGTTAACTTTTCAGAAAAGTTGTCTTATTAGTTCACTTATATTTGCATTCAATCTCTAAATACCCCTTGCTTGGCAACTCTTATTCAGCTTTCCTAATTATATTTATCATAGATCATGTATATTCTCTGGTTTTTGTTTTTTGGGTTTTCTTTTGGTATTTGAGACCTGTGGTCTTAGAATTAGATTTTTTTTAACACTGTTTATTTATTTATTTATTTTTTAACATCTTTATTGGAGTATAATTGCTTTACAATGGTGTGTTAGTTTCTGATTTATAACAAAGTGAATCAGTTATACATATACATATATCCCCATATCTCCTCCCTCTTGCATCTGCCTCCCAACCTCCCCATCCCACCCCTCTAGGTGGTCACAAAGCACCGAGCTGATCTCCCTGTGCTATGCGGCTGCTTCCCACTAGCTATTGATTTAACATTTGGTAGTATATATAAGTCCATGCCATTCTCTCACTTTGTCCCAGCTTACTCTTCCCCCTCCCCGTGTCCTCACGTCCATTCTCTATGACTGCGTCTTTATTCCTGCCCTGCCCCTAGGTCCTTCAGAACCTTTTTTTTTTTTTTTAGATTCCATATATATGTGTTAGCATACGGTATTTGTTTTTCTCCTTCTGACTTACTTCACTCTGTATGACAGACTCTAAGTCCATCCACCTCACTACAAGTGACCCAGTTTCATTTCTTTTTATGGCTGAGTAATATTCCATTATATATGTGTACCACATCTTCTTTATCTATTCCTCTGTCGATGGACATTTAGGTTGTTTCCATGCCCTGGCTATTGTAAATAGTGCTGCAATGAGCATTGGGGTACATGTGACTTTTTTGAATTTTGGTTTTCTCAGGGTATATGCCCAGTAGTGGGATTGCTGGGTCATGTGGTTGTTCTATTTTTAGTTTTTTAAGGAACCTCATACTGTTCTCCACAGTGGCTGTACCAATTTACATTCCCACCAACAGAGCAAGAGTGTTCCTTTTCTCTGCACCCTCTCCAGCATTTATTGTTTGTAGATATTTTGATGATGGCCACTCTGACTGGTGTGAGGTGATACCTCATTTTAGTTTTGATTTGCATTTCTCTAATAATTAGTGATGTTGAGCATCTTTTCATGTGCCTCTTGGCCGTCTGTACGTCTTCTTTGGTGAAATGTCTATTTAAGTCTTCCACCCATTTTTTGATTGGGTTGTTTGTTTTTTTGATATTGAGTTGCATGAGCTGTTTGTATATTTTAGAGATTAATCCTTTGTCCATTTCTTTGTTTGTAAATATTTTATCCCATTCTGAGGGTTGTCTTTTTGTCTTGTTTATGGTTTCCTTTGCTGTGCAAAAGCTTTTAATTTTAATTAGGTCCCATTTGCTTATTTTTGTTCGTTTTTGTTTTGTTTCTTCTTTTTTTCCCATTTGCTTATTTTTGTTTTTATATCCATTACTCTAGGAGGTGGGTCATAAAAGAACTTGCTGTGATTCATGTCAAAGAGTGTTATGCCTATGTTTTCCTCTAAGAGTTTTATAGTGTCTGGTCTTTCATTTAGGTCTTTAATCCATTTGGAGTTTATTTTTTGTATGGTGTTAGCGAGTGTTCTAATTTCATTCTTTTACATGTAGCTGTCCAGTTTTCCCAGCACCACTTATTTATTTATTTATTTATTTGCCATACGCGGGCCCCTCACTGTTGCGGCCTCTCCCGTTGCGGAGCACAGGCTCCGGACGCACAGGCTCAGCGGCCATGGCTCACGGGCCCAGCCGCTCCGCGGCACGTGGGACCTTCCCGGACCGGGGCACGAACCCGCGTCCCCTGCATCGGCAGGCAGACTCCCAACCACTGCACCACCAGGGAAGCCCCAGCACCACTTATTGAAGAGGCTGTCTTTCCTCAGTTGTATATTCTTGCCTCCTTTCTCATAGATTAGGTGACCATAGGTGTGTGGGTTTATCTCTGGGCTTTCTATCCTGTTCCATTGATCTATATTTCTTTTTTTGTGCCAGTACCATACTGTCTTGATTACTGTAGCTTTGTAGTATAGTCTGAAGTCCAGGAGCCTGATTCCTCCAGCTCTGTTTTTCTTTCTCAAGATTGTTTTGGCTATTTGGGGTCTTTTGCATTTCCATAAAAACTGTAAAATTTTTTGTTCTAATTCTGTAAAGAATATGCCATTGGTAATTTGATAGGGATCGCATTGAATCTGTAGATTGCTTTGGGTAGTATAGTCATTTTCACAATATTGATTCTTCCAATCTAGGAGCATGGTAAATCTCTCCATGTGTTTGTGTTATGTTTGACTTCTTTCAGCAGTGTTTTATAGTTTTCCGAGTACAGGTCTTTTGCCCTCTTAGGTAGGTTTACTCCTAGGTATTTTATTCTTTTTGTTGCAATGGTAAATGGGATTGTTTCCTTACTTTCTCTTTCTGATCTTTCATTGTTAGTGTACAGGAAAACAAGAGATTTCTGTGCATTAATTTTGTATCCTGCCACCTTACCAAATTCATTGATTAGTTCTAGTAGTTTTCTGGTGGAAATTTAGGATTTTCTATGTATTGTATCATGTCATCTGCAAAGAGTTACAGTTTTATGTCTTCTTTTCCAATTCATATTCCTTTTATTTCTTTTTCTTCTCTGATTGTCGGGGCTAGGACTTCCAATACTATGTGGAATAATAGTGATGAGAGTGGAATTTTCACCATGTCTACTACACAAATGACTTTAGGTGACTTACATATTTATTGATTTTCATTTTTTTAATTGAGATATAATTGACATAGAATATTGTGTAAGTTTAAGATGTACAGCATGTTGATTTGATACATTTATATATTGCAATATGATTTTCACCAGAGCATTAGCTAACACCGCTATCACATTACATAATTATCATTTATTTTTCTATTGCTTTTTAAAACAAACCTTTATTAAATATCATGGCACTCAGGCCACTGTGCTTATATAATTATATAGGGGAGGTAGACAGGAAAGGAGAGAGATAATTCTTCCAGGAATTTGGATGCAATGATTACTATATTTGAACACTCAGTTTTGTTTTGAACATGGTGGGAATCAAAGCAAAAATGAAACCATAGGGGTTTACATGTTTCTCACTGTAAGATAAAAAGAAATGCAAAGTTCTATGGAATAGACATGTTTTCTTGGAACATATACTAAGGAAAATGTGACTTATTTTTTCAGAAGATTAAAACTCATCCATCTTTTAACTCTTACTATGTCTTACTAAAAGCCAAGAAAATGTATAAGGACAGTGGACTGTTAGCTCAGCCAGGAAAGTCTACATATATTTTCTGGTTATCTAAAATGATACAGGGATAGGACTTGGAAAATAAAATAAGAGAATTGAATGGATAATAGTCCCTAGTACATTTATCTAGTATCTTATATTTAATTTGTAAATTCTTTCTTATATATTATTGATGAGCACCTTGCCAAATATGGATAAATTATTATCACCGCATGATTATGACAGTCTTCCCTACAATAAAAATCTAGAATTATCTGCTTATAACATAGTGACTTAAAACTATTAAATTTAAATCCATTAAATGTTTTAAAATTTTTTGTACAATGCCAGGCTTTCTTGCAAATAAAGCCACTACGTAAATTTTGTCAGCTAAAGTATCTTCTGTGTTGGAGAAAATATTTTCTCAATAATTTGGGGAAGATTTTTATCATATGCTAATCCTTCAGTTTTATTTTAGGAGTTCCAATAGATGATGATATGCATTTTGTCAGTCATATAAAGATTTTTAGGTATCTGGTATGATTCTAATTAAAATAAAATTCTTTGTACAAAAATGATAAGAATTTCCAGTAAAGTGGGCAGGCAATATAGCAGATTTTTACCACATTGTGAAGGGTCTGAGATTCTGCTTCTCTTTGTTTGTGTCCTTTGGAATAACCAGCCCTTCAGCTGGTCAGTGGTACACAAAGTTTCAGTTGTCAATGAATTTTACAGATCATGCTAGTTGCTGCTTTATTCCCAAGGAAGGAGTCAACAACTCTTAACTTAGCAGGTGTCATGGTGCAGCTGAGCTTGACAACGTCTCAGGAAATGTACTTAAAAGGACTTGAATTGGACTTTCCTATTTTATCCTTATTCAGAGAGGCCATCAGATCGTTATGTGCCATTTCTCATTCCCAGCAGGGCAATGATATTATCCTCAGAGGGTGCTGTGTTGGCATCTCTTGCTCCCACAATTCATTGTATAATTTTTAATGCCTTGTGTCATGCAAGTGGGAATCATATATGTAATAGGAGTAGGCTAATTTAACCTACTCCTATAATATTGTTCTTCTGCTTGCTAGTAGGTTCCTCTATTTTATATTTTCTTCCTTGCCATTTTTCAAGTTTTCATGTTAAATGAGACAAGCTCTGCCAAATTAGAGTGAAGAACTTATTCCTTCAGTCTTCACTTATCTTTCCCTTCTATTCAGATCAGCAGCTTACACTTACTGAGCACTTAGTAGGGGCCACCCCTGTGTTCTAACTGCTTTACATACACTAACAGATTGAATCAGAACAACAGTCCTAGGAAGTGAACACTATTAGGATCATCTTTTCAGAGATGAGGAAAAATAAGCCAGTCGGTTCAAGGTGGTACAGCTAGTAAGTGTAGGAGCCAGAAGTCTAACCCAGGCAGCCTAATTTCAGAGTAGGCTCTGAAATCATTAATCTATTCTGCCTCTCAGTCATTCAAGAACCAGGTCAAATATCTGGTTCCACTACTTACTAGTTGTGTGATTTCAGTCAAGTCCTATGAACTATTTAAGCCTCTGTTTCCACATCTCTAAAAAGATGCCTAATACCTTCATCAAAGAGTTGTTTGTGGGCATTGGATGGGTACATAAACATAAAAGCCATTTGTAAAATCAGAGCATGACTATACAGTAAGGAATATGTAAGGAAAATAAGAATTTTTAAAATTGATGTAATGGATGAAGAATAAACTTCATCCCTTCACTTATGAAAGGGGCGGGGGGAGTAATGGGAGAAAAGACAAATATTTACTAAGTATCTGTTCTATGTATGAAATAATAGACTCAAAGGTGGCAAAACAAAAGATGACTTAGTAAAATTAATAGACCAGTGATTTTACTCTTAGTTTTCTTGAAAAAAATATAGTTGCGATTTGACCAATTATGCACATGTGTCAGTATGTAAAAGTAATGGTTAATATTGGAGTGAAATATAAAATTCAAAATTCAAATACACTATCTTGGAAAAGGTGGTAAAAATGGCACTATGGGGTGCCTGGAGTCAGATGTCATCATGCTTGGAGAGCTTTATAGAGTAGACAGTTCTTTAGCAGAGGAATAAGATTAGGTGAGAAAGGGGAAAGAAGGCATTTGGACATAAGAACTGATACGTGGGCTGATTTACAAGCTTGAATGTATGAAGCTTGTTTACAAGCAAGCCATCCTGGCTGACAAGGATGATGACGTTAACGAGAGATGAGAGAGTTAAACGGACAAGGTTCTCCAGAGAATATTTTAAATCTTAGATTTTATGTAATAGAGGGTTAGGTTATTCAAATAGGTTAAGATCTTTTTTAAAACATCATTTTAAAAGAAAGGCTATTAAAAAATGGAGAAAAAATGAACAAGACTTGCTTGTGTATATTTGTCTTTGATTAAGAAGAGATGAAAGTGCTCAAATTAGTTTGTAATTTGGCCATGTAAGTAGACATTTCTTAATCGAAAACAAAAATAACAAGGTTAGAGCCTGACTTTATTCAAATGGAAAAAGAGATACAACGTGACATAGTTTGAGCTATTTCTATTTTTAATCTGCATGTGAAATTTCAAAAAATAAGATGAGGTAAGTGACATTCTTAAACCTAGGGGTGACATTTTCTTTTAGAATAGTTGTTAATTGAGGACCAGAGCTATCTCCAAACAATATCATTTCAAATACTTTGCAAAAAACCCAAAATAAGTGTTTTCATAATTTTTTTTTGTAAAAAATCCCACTAAAACATGAGTCTTGCTAGATGAAATAGCTACTAAGTATAAAAATGCAGTCAGGAAACATACATACTAACCTGTTCTCAAGCTGTCTGTTTGAGAAGGGTTTTTTTTTTTTTTTAACACCTTTATTGGAGTATAATTGTTTTACAATGGTGTGTTAGTTTCTGCTGTATAACAAAGTGAGTCAGCTATATATATACATATATCCCCATATCCCTTCCCTCTTGCATCTCCCTCCCACCATCCCTATCCCACCCTCTTTAACCACTACTCAAATATCCACCTCCAAAGTCTGCTTTGCAAACACAGGTTTGAATATATTTTCCCTTATTAGAGGAAAAAGTCAATATTCAAAACACCACCAATGAATAAAATGGAAGTTCTGAAGGAAAACTGCACCATGAAAGACAGGGTATATTATCCCTTCAAGTTCAAAACCAACCAACCATTCAACAATTTACTGATATGAATTTTTTCCTGAATTGGCTCATCTACTGCTACTTTGAAAACTTGGGCAAGTAACTTACCATTCTGTACCTCAGTTTTCTCACCCATAAAATGGGGATAATTTTTCTACCTGAAGAATTTGCTCTTAGGATTGAAGGTGCTAATATACATGGAGTATGTAGAGCCATCATAAACCCTCAATGCATTCTTCTCCTGCTACACTGTCCCTCTCCCTCACTCTTTTAGTCTCAACGAGACAACAAATTAGGAAGCTTCTTAAGATATTTCATGTGATACTAACAGATGTAGCCACTCTAAAAGAGAAGCATGAATCTATAAGAAGCTGTGATTCAAAGATAACAGAATAACATGCAAAGGAAAGGAATTAAATGAAATTAGAGTTAGATAAGTAAAAGTTGGAGGAATTTTAAAATTGTCTTGGCAGAATTAAAATAATCTAGCAAAATAGTAAACTGAAAAATCGATAATGTGGGAACTGAATCAGATATTAATTTAACATCAGTTCAGTTTATATTATTGAATATGTACTATGGGCCTAGCATTGTAGCAGACTCTTGGAATAAACTGGAAAAAATTGGTGAATAAGAGACACCAATCTGCCTTAGGGAAATTCCTTCTTTCCCCTCTCTCTCTCTCTCTCCCTTTGTCTCTGTCTCTGTCTCTGTCTCTCCCCACTTCCTAATCTAACTACCTAGGTAGAAGTAGAGTGATTGGTTCAGGGATGGGCTGAACACTGAACTCAGCAGAGGGAGTTACATGAACTACAAGGAAATAAATATTTCTCACTGATGTTGAACCTGAGAAAATGTGAGGCTGGACCTACTGTAACCATCTCTTAATCACAAGGAGAGAAGCTTTCTGAGTATGAAGCCAACAAAGGATGGAGAGAAAAAAACCCCAAGTTCAATTTAGTATAGTAAAGACTGTAGGTGCACCAGGCAATTCGCTAGGCCCTGGGGACCTGATCTGGTGAGAAAGGCAGCCTGAGGGAGAGGGGCGTGGCCTGGCAGACAGGTTAGTCCACGTCAGCCATTGTTTAGATTACACTCACCAGGGCACAGGATTGAGACCAGAAGGAATGGGACCAACAATGATAAGGGGCCCAGGAGGAAGGGGAAAGGTCACTTAAAGCACGGGAAAGCAACCCAGTGACAACATAGTTTTGCAGAAAGCTGGTCTTACACGTTGTAAAAATGATTCTTCAAAGTATTATGCACTTCTTTCTCCCAATATATTGAGGACAAATTTCCAGCACAATTTCTTTCTGATGTTGTGATTCTGGCTTCATGTAAAGAGAGCCCTCCCTGCCCACTTAGTCTCCCATGTTGCCTAATTTTCCTTTCATTTATCCTGCAAATATTTATTAAGCACTGCTATAGGCAAGTGAAAACATGCAGGCTTTAAAAACAAAGAAAGAGAGTCAGAAAACAATTTTCATGCCAAATAGCAAAATATGGTTGAAAAACTTCTTTTGGGTACACATGGCATGAATAAAATGATTTCTCTGGAGAACCTATGAGGTAAATTCAGCTTTCATTCACAACAACAGGACTGTTTACTTTACACTGAAACCATTTCTGCTATTCATTCATTATTACAGAACTAATCTAGGTTAAAGTTCAAAAAAGTTTTAGTATCTTCTCTATTCATCTTAAGCCTTTTTAAAAACCATTTTATCAGTAATAGTTATCAATTCCATTTTCTAGGCTGTACAAGAGTTCCTAATCCTGGGATTTTAATAGATGAAAAGACACTAATACTTATCGACTGCTTACTGAGCCAGACATCGTGCTGGGAGCTTTTATAGATTATTTCACAACATACTTTATGTTTTCCTATCTTTGAAAATATTGTTCTAATATTAGCACAAACAGAATATGGTATAGTCTCTGAATTTGTTATTAGTTTTCACTTTTCTTGTTCAACATGGAATCAGGAAAGAAAGCATAGAGGGTACTATTCTTGTATCTGACAAATACTTAAAAAAAATCCTTTTCATTGCATCAGTCCCATGAAATGTACTTAAAGTTATGTTTTAAGTTTTTATTATTATTATTTTAATATATAATATCTATCACCTATCTCTATCTCTCCAACCATCCAATTGTGAGCAAGGATACTCATATTCCATGCTCATTATTGTCTTTTTGAGTCCTTAGCCAATTATAAAACAACTCTATCTAGTGTTAGAAGACCTATCTCCTTCAGGCCACGGTTAGGTCATATTAGCATCTCTTAACTAGGTGATTGGTCCAGTTACTGAGGGCATTGTCTTGAAACAATATTCTCCATCTATCCCACAAATAAGAGGCTCTTCTCCTTCAGGTATCATAAACTCCTCTCCCAGGACACCTGTCACTGCTGACTCTCTTTTTGACAATTCCATTCAGGTACAGCTAACTGGTAGATGAAATATTCCAGCAAGGTGTGAAAAACTTCACCCTAGGAAACATTTGTTCCTTAGACAACTGGAATAGAGTGAAGCATCTTGAAGTCTAGCAGTCTCACCACAAACCAGAATTCACCTGACAGCCTGAGTTTCCATCATCCCCATTCCATTACTCTGCTCCACCAACTTCATCACAGGTTGTGTGTGACACTCTATTTCTATGATGTGTCCTGGTACTGCCACTGCTGTTTATTCAAGTGTCATGCAAATGTTATGCACCCTCTTAGGCAATGGAGATGCACAGATGAAAAGACATGGCTTCTATCCTCAAGGAGATAGATCACAGAAGCAGGCATTAAAAGCAGTACAGAGAAGTCAATGCAAATTTTAAGCATCCAGTTAGAGTGTCATTTGTTTGATAAAAATCGCCACCATCCTCATGCCCATTGGCTCTTCCAAAGTCATGTCCAAGTCTAGTCCTTTCCAGTTCATTAAATTGGTTCTAGCTTATGGCCAAGAGTAGTATTCTAGGCTCTGTTAAAATCTTTTCTAGGCTTGCAACAGGCTCAGTATTGGAACAAGTTGACTTCCAGGGTTGTGTTTGGAGTATGGAACACTGGGAACCCCACGGTACCCCAATTCCCTGGTTTCCAAGGATTCCTACATCATGTTCTAGTGTAATATTTCTCAGAATGTGTGTGGAGAGTTGAGGTAGTGGCACTTAACTCTGATTGTGAGCAAAATAATTTTAGATTGTTTGAAGTCAGGGCATCAGAATAAATTATCTTCTTTTATCCATCAATACTTTTGATCACTCAAAAAGAAGAGTCTCTTGTCAATGCCTATATGTATTTGATACCACTCTAAATAACAATAGGAAATGAGAGGGGTTTAGAGCACTTGACAAACAAGTACAACTTACTAGTATTAAACTACATTTTATGGTAATCTTTTGCATGCATATCTTCTACATATGACAATAGTTCCAGTGTTGGAATAAAGTTATCTTTTCAATAAATTTATCTTATTTTCAATATGGATATATTTGTACAATGGACTACTATCCAGTAATTTTAAAAAAGTAAACTACTGATACATGTGGCAACATTGATGAGCACATGATATTGTGTGAAAGAAGTGAGATCCAAAAGAAACATACTGTATGCTTCCATTTATAGAAAACTCCACACGTGGCAAAACTATGATAAAAAAAAAATCAATCATGTTTACCTATTGGAGAGAGAGGATTGACTAGAAGGGGGCTTGAGAGAACTTTCTAGGGAGACAGAAATGTTCTGCATCTTGATTTGGTAGTGCTTTAAACAGGTGTGTACATTTGTCAAAATTCATATAACTGCTATATTTTAAATCCATGCATGTTTAGATACATTTTAACTTAGCCAAGAGAGAGAGGGAAAGAGAAAGTGTATTTTGGGCAAAAAGGATAGAGATATTACACTGAGTTACACTGATTTGACTAACACCAGAGACTGCCTTTCCCAGAACCTTCTTCCCTGTGTGGCCAAGAAAGGTCCCCATGCAATTCAGAAGGTAGATGTGAAGTCATCATTCTGGGCACAGAGGTGCCCGGCAGGTCCCAGGTTATTCTGGCTTGCCCTTGCTGCTCCATATCCAGGCCCTCTTCTTGACCACTGACCCTGTTGACCAACAGCACCCCCTGGCTCACCACCACACACTTAGTTGTATAGCCACAGAGCTGGTACCTATTTCCATAGAGTCTCCACACACTTCCTCTCCACAGTACCACTTCAGAGGCCAACATATCTGGCTTCTCAAATATTCCCACTATGAAGCTGACAGATAAATTACAGGACACCCAGTTAAATCTACACTTAAGATAAACAATGAAAAATTTTTAGCATAAATACAATCTCATATATTGCATGGGACATCTAATACTAAAAAATGTTATTTATCTGAAATTCAAATTTAACTGGGTGTTACATATTGTTTTCTAGTTGCTAAATCTGACAACCTTATCCTATAGTTCTGACTGGATACTCATACCTGTGTGTCCGATGGAATGATTGGTGCCTATCACTCCCACTTTTAGATCTTCACTTCCCCAGGTTATTGCACATTAGCATAAGGTCTAATTAATATAATTAGTTATTCTAATAAATATTGTAAATCCCTTATTCACATAATTTTTATGGTGGCTATGTTTTCCTGACTGAACTCTGATTGATACAGAGGGTTAATTTAAAGAGAAAATGTTAATTACAGGCACATGCATAAGAAAGTTAGCTATGACCAAATTCCAGCAAGCAGGATTTAGAATCTTAAAGCTGCTCTAAGATTGCATGCTTCACCTCATTGGCCATTGGGGTGCACAGGGCAGATTCTCTCCATAGAGGACAGTTCAGCATTGTGTTTACATAAGTATATCTTGAATTTGATTTTCCTCATCCTTACCTTAAGCTGATACTATTATACCTTCATGAAGCCCAGAGGAGGCAGCCTGTTATAGTCATGGAAACACCACGCATTTTAAAGTCTAACAATCCTAGGAGCAAATCCACATACTAGTTATGTGATCTTGGGCACATTAGACAACCTTGCTTTACAAATCTGTAGTGTGGGCCTGATAATCCCTACTTTATGCATTTACTGTGAGGATTGGTTCACATAGGGAAATTCCTAACAAAGCAACTGCCACAAACTAGATATTTTTCATAGGATGTTTTATCTTAGTGGAAGGACAAGCACTTCTATCTTTTAAAATATTTAATTTTCATAATCTGGAGGCTTGCTCAAGTCTTGTGTAGTCACCTTTTTTAGCCCTCTGCCTCTTGGGAAATATATTCAAATTACTGAAGTCTTTCATTTAGTTATGAACTTACAATGCCCTTTCTTCTCTTAGAAAGCAGGCACACTCCAGCGTTTACTTTAGGCCTTAATACCTTTGAGCTACATATATATGAGCCACAGTTGATTTTGCTGACATGTTTACATTTTCAGGATCTTAGAAACTGTTGTTTCAGATGATTTTAGTTAGTGGTATTTTGTTTAAATCCCCAAAGGAGTGGGAGAACCTTTATGAGAATCCAATTTTTTATTTGTTTTTTAACTTTGGCAGGAGGAAGAAAACCAAGTCTGGAAATAATAAAAATTTAGGGCTGATATATTGCCAAAATAAGGAATTGATGAGTCACAAAAGCACACACACACACACACACACACACAAAGTTAAACTGGCTACGTATGATGACATTAAAGAATTATTATTTTTACCGGTGTTGATAGTATTATGTTTATGTTAAAGGCAAGAATCTTTATCTTTTAGAGATTAAAAAGAAGACAGAAAGGTTGGAAAGCATGCTTTGATTTGATGGAATGAGACTATCTTATTCAGAGTAAGGTAATGCTTCTATAACTAAATAGAGACACTAAGATCCTGGGTTCCCCTTTGGGAGCTGGAGAGAAGCATTCTGGGTTGAATTAGAAATTGAGTCACTCTCAACACAGAAGTGATGACAGAAACAACCTTGAAACAAGAAGAGACACCACCTTGTGAACACCCCCAACTTCTCTATTTTCCCAACTCACCATTCCAGGTAACAGGACAGATCTTGTGCTTCTACTACTTTCTGCAAAGCTTTAAGAGCCTTTTCATCTTCCCCAACTCCTGTTTGCTCCCAATTCCTTTGCAGTGCTTTTCTCCAATAGATCTTAGGGAACACACAGTTATCTTAAATCTCTTTCTCTACCTGTTCTTTTTTTTATTCTCCTGTCAGTTAACTGAGTGGCCATCCACCAGCTCTACCTTTTCTCATCCAGAAAAGTCTCTCAGATGCATTCATTTTACTACTATTATTATCTTTTGCCTGAAACACTGAAGTATTGGGTTGGCCAAAAAGTTCGTTCGGGTTTTCCTCACGATGTTACAGAAAACGCTGAACGAACTTTTTGGCCAATCCAATAATTTCTTAAGACTTCATGCCTTCAATATTTTCCCCAATTAATCTATCTTTATATTTTAAGATGTGTTTTTTTAAAATGTCATTCCTCCGATTTATAATTTGTAGTTCTTCAATATCTACAGAAAAAATTGAATTTCCTTAAGCTAAAATATTTATATAGGGATTGTCTATTTTTCATATATCACATTCATTATAGTACAGTTACATGAGCATAGTGACCTTGTATGTATGTTTCATTGTTGTAATCCCAACAACTAATAATACCTGTCATATAATCATCCCTCAATAAATATATATTAACAGTAATAATAATAATAATATAATCTATGCTTTTTTAGCATTTATTATGTGTCAGGGATTACATTGAGTCTATTACATACAAAATCTCATTCAAACCTCACAATAATCATTTAAGGAAGGGACTTTCATCATCCCATTTTATTTATGAGAAAAGTGAAGCACAGAGAGGTTAATCAATTTGCCCAACTTTATAAGGCTATCAAGTAATTGAATTGATTCAACTGATTCATTCAGCAAATATTTATGAAGAATTTACTGTTTTCCAGGCACTTTCTTTTTTTTTTTTTTTTTTTTCTGTGGTACGCGGGCCTCTCACTGTTGCGGCCTCTCCCATTGCGGAGCACAGGCTCCGGACGCGCAGGCTCAGCAGCCATGGCTCACGGGCCCAGCCGCTGCGCGGCATGTGGGATCATCCTGGACCGGGGCACGAACCCGTGTCCCCTGCATCGGCAGGCGGACTCTCAACCACTGCGCCACCAGGGAAGCCCCTCCAGGCACTTTAGTTGTTATTATAGTGATATCTATAGTGATAGAGCAATAAACAAAACAAACAAATCCCCTGCTTGCATGGAAGCTGGAATGTTGGGGTGGACTGGGCAGAGGAAAAATAAGGGCAAAGGATAACGGGCTTTGTGGACCACAGAATTTCAATATTTTAAGTCCCATTTCCTCAGGCAGTTATTTTAAATAGTCATAAAGAAAACGTTCAAGAAATGTACAGTGAGCAGGAAGCAAGTATTGCAATCCATCAGAATAAATATCTCAATGAAGCCATTTCTTCTTGTTAATAACGATTTTCATTCATATATTCCTTTGTGCCCATGCTGGGAGAGAGGGCCTCAAATCACAGCAGATGTAAAGGTAAAAGAAAGAAGCAGTCACCAGAGCAGACCATGGACCCCATGGTAAAAATACAGAGACAAATAGATGGTTTTAGCTCTTCACAAATGCAATCAGGGAGCAGAGACTCTTTCCTCAATCTTGTGTCTCCAGAATAGTGACACTGCTGGCATTTAAAAAATAAGATTAGGCAAACATTTACATGAGGCATACAAAAAAGCAGACCCTGAGACAAGTGCTAGGAGTTTATTTGGGAGATGATCCCAGAAAGCACAATGAGGGAGTGGGGAAGTAAGTCAGAGAAGGGAGGGAGGAAAGCCAGAAAGTGCGTTAACGACAGAGTTACCACTATGAGCAACTGAGCCTGAGTCTCAAGGGGGCTCTGAGAAACTAAATCGAGCACACCTCAGAACTCCAGGACCCACAAGGGTCCGAAGCTGGGTGTTCTATCCATAAACCTCAAACCCTCATTGGTTAAGAGTTGCTCCTGGGGCATTACTTCCCCAGCACTTTTGTCCTGCTCCACTCATGGGGTCAGATTAAGCTCTCAGAAGTAGAGTCACAAGTGCTCAAGGGGAAGCAATAGTTATATATGGGGACCTTCCACTGAAGTTGAAGGTGAGCTCCAGGGAGTGCCGACGGGATATGGCAGACACCAGCTTCATCTGCTATAGACTGGGAAAAGGCTCAGTCACCCATTCTTCTCAGAGAGTACACTAATAGATCTGTAAACTGACTCTAGGGCCAATTCTATACTTTCTAAAATTTACAGAGGCTCTGTAAAGGGATTCACAGTGGGATTAAACCATATTCTTACCACAAATAAAAAAATCCAGCAGGGAATTATTCCAAACACTTCACCTGCTTCCTCATGGTGAATCAACATAGATATGCTGCGCCAAAGGTAAACTTGAGAAATGTGGATGGAACTCTCTCAAAAGAAAACAAAATAATCTGTGCTTGTCTTTTCTCTCAGCATACTCTACAATCTAACACCTCTTAATGCACTGTTTTTAATCCCTCTACACAGTAAACTAGCACTCCTTGCTCAGGGAGAGAAAATTCTGTAACTTGGAAAGTTGTCATCAAGTAAAATATATATTTCCACATATAGAAATGAAGTTTTTATATATGAATATATAAATATTTATACTCTGCATATATCTTCCAAAGATAACTTTCATCATCTTCTAAGACTGAAATATTATTCTAATTTTCCTCCATTCATGGCATAGGAAAAATTCCAATGACCATCCATTGGATCAATATGATCTGTCAACAAAGATGAAATTTTGTATGAAAATCTTGAATAAAAAGCCATAAAAGTAAGATTCACTTTCAAGTTATTACTAAAGACTATAAATAATTTTTAGGGTTTCATAAAGACTAAATATATGCTTTCTTCTGAAAATAAGAAAATTAGCCCATTGAATATATAATTAATAAGCGATTTAGCTCATTTTTACAAATTACCCATATAATGTACATTTGAATAATTATCATTATCTGACTAGAATTGTGCATTTTCCTTCCTGTTCACTAGTAATTTGGTACTGTATAATTATAAAGGCATTTTCTCTTCTTTTGTATTTTTTACCTTATATTTGCTAGCTTCATTATTTGGCTTTCATTTCTGCGAAAGCAATTATTACAGATATATACCAACAGTTACAGCATAGTTCCTACTACTATTTGTTGCGTATATTGAAGAATCCTTGCATCCCTGGGATAAACCCCACTTGATCATGGTGTATGATCCTTTTAATGTGCTGCTGGATTCTGTTTGCTAGTATTTTGTTGAGGATGTTCACATGTATGTTCATCAGTGATACTGGCTTATAGTTTTCTTTGTTTGTGACGTCTTTGTCTGGTTTTGGTATCAGGGTGATGGTGGC
>NC_041214.2:107079980-107080786 GCF_002837175.3 Physeter macrocephalus | reverse complement strand
ATTTCTTCCAGGTTGTCCATTTCATTGGCATATAGTTGCTTGTAGTAATCTCTCATGATCCTTTGTATTTCTGCAGTGTCAATTGTTACTTCTCCTTTTTCATTTCTAATTCTGTTGATTTGAGTCTTCTCTCTTTTCTTGATGAGTCTGGCTAATCATTTATCAATTTTGTTTATCTTCTCAAAGAACGAGCTTTTAGTTTTATTGATCTTTGTTATCATTTCCTTCCTCTCTTTTTCATTTATTTCTGATCTGATCTTAATGATTTCTTTCCTTCTGCTGACTTTGAGGTTTTTTTCTGTTCTTCTTCCTCTAATTGCTTTAGGTGTAAGGTTAGGTTGTTTATTCGAGATTTTCCTTGTTTGTTGAGGTAGGATTGTATTGCTATAAACTTCTCTCTTAGAACTGCTTTTGCTACATCCCATAGGTTTTGAGTCGTCGTGTTTTCATTGTCATTTGTTTCTAGGTATTTTTTTATTTCTTCAGTGAACTCTTGGTTATTTAGCAGCATATTGTTTAGCCTCCATATGTTTCAATTTTTTACAGTTTTTTTTTCCCTATAATTGATATCTAGTCTCATAGCATTGTGGTTGGAAAAGATACTTGATATGATTTCAATTTTCTTAAATCTACCAAGGCTTGATTTGTGACCCAAGATATGATCTATCCTGGAGAATGTTCCATGAGCACTTGAGAAAAATGTGTGTTCTGTTGTTTTTGGATGGAATGTCCTATAAATATCAATTAAGTCCATCTTGTTTAATGTGTCATTTAAAGCTTGTGTTTCCTTATTTATTTTCATTTTG
>NC_041214.2:107068884-107079727 GCF_002837175.3 Physeter macrocephalus | reverse complement strand
TAGTTATCAATATGTATGCTCCTATTACCATTTTCTTAATTGTTTTGGGTTTGTTTTGGTAGGTCTTTTCCTTCTCTTGTGTTTCCTGCCTAGAGAACTTCCTTTAGCATTTGTTGAAAGCTGGTTTGCTGGTGATGAATTCTCTTAACCTTTGTTTGTCTCTAAAGGTTTTAATGTCTCTGTCAAATCTGAATGAGATACTTGCTGGGTATAGTAATCTTGGTTGTAGGTTTTTCCCTTTCATCACTTTAAATATGTCCTGCCACTCCCTTCTGGCTTGCAGAGTTTCTGCTGAAAGATCAGCTGTTAACCATATGGAATTCCCTTGTATGTTACATGTTGCTTTTCCCTTCCTGCTTTTAATATGTTTTCTTTGTATTTAATTTTTGATAGTTTGATTAATATGTTTCTTGGTGTATTTCTCCTTGGATTTATCCTGTATGGGACTCTCTGAACTTCTTGGACTTGATTGACTATTTCCTTTCCCATGTTAAGGAAGTTTTCAACTATAATCTCTTCAAATATTTTCTCAGACTCTTTCTTTTTCTCTTCTTTTCTGGGACCCCTATAATTCAAATATTGGTGCATTTCATGTTGTCCCAGAGGTCTCTGAGACTGTCCTCAGTTCTTTTCATTCTTTTTTCTTTATTCAGCTCTGCAGTAGTTATTTCCACTATTTTATCTTCCAGGTCACTTATCCATTCTTCTGGCTCAGTTATTCTGCTATTGATCCCTTCTAGAGAATTTTTAATTTCATTTATTGTGTTGTTCATGGTTGTTTGTTTGCGCTTTAGTTCTTCTAGGTCCTTGTTAAACGTTTCTTGTATTTTCTCCATTCTATTGCCAAGATTTTGGATCACCTTTCCTATCATTACTCTGAATTCTTTTTCAGGTAGACTGCCTATTTCCTCTTCATTTCTTTGGTCTGGTGGGTTTTTACCTTGCTCCTTCATCTGCTGCATAATTCCTTGTCTTCTCATTTTCTTTAACTTATTGTGTTGGGGGGGGTCTCCTTTTTGCAGGCTGCATGGAGAAATTTCCCTTTCTCTTCTTTGTTCCACAACTCCTGGGATTCAGCTTTGGTTTTGGCCCTGCCTCTGCATGTAGGTCGCCGTCGGGCATCTGTTCCCACCCAGACAGGACAGGGTTAAAACAGTGGCTGATTAGGGGGCTCTGGCTCACTCATGCCATGGAGAGGGAGGGGTACAGTAGTTATAATTGGAATGTGGGGAGAGCCTGCAGCAGCAGAGGCTGGCATGACATTGCAACAGCCTGAGGTGCACTGTGTGTTCTCCCGGGGAAGTTGTTCCTGGATCATGGAACCCTGGAAGTGGTGGGCAGCACAGGCTCCCAGGAGGGGAGGTGTGGATAGTGACCTGTGTTTGCACACAGGATTCTTGGTGGCTGCAGCAGCAGCATTAGCGTCTCATGCCCGTCTCCGGGGTCCGAGCTGATAGCTGTGGCTCACACCCATCTCTGGAGCTCATTTAGGTGGTGCTCGGCCTTCTGTGGGCAGACAGGGAAGGAATCCTGTCTCCTTGCACACCCCAAAACAATGGTTTCTTGCCTTTCAGGCAGGTCCAGACTTTTTCCTGGACTCCCTCCCACGTAGCTCTGGAGCTCTGGCCCCTTTCAGGCTGTGTTCACACAGCCAAACCCCAGTCCTCTCCCTGGGATCTGACCTCTGAAGCCTGAGCCTCAGCTCCCAGCCCTCACCTGGCCCAGTGGGTGAGCAGACAAGCCTCTGAGGCTGGTGAGTGCTGGTTGGCACTGATCCTCTGTGCGGGAGTCTCTCCACTTTGCCCTCTGCACCCCTGTTGCTGTGCTCTCCTCTGTGACTCCAAAGCTTTTTCCCCGCCACCCTCCATCTCCACCAGTGAAGGGGCTTCCTAGTGTGTGGAACTCTCTCCTCCTTCACAGTTCCCTCTCAGAGGTGCAGGTCCCATCCCTATTCTTTTGTCTCTGTTTTTTCTTTTTTCTTTTGCCCTACCCAGGTACGTGGGGATTTTCTTGCCTTTTGGGAAGTCTGAGGTCTTCTGCCAGCATTCAGTAGGTGTTCTGTAGGAGTTATTCCACATGTAGATGTATTTTTGATGTATTTGTGGGGAAGAAGGTGGTCTCCACGTCTTACTCCTCTTCCATCTTGAAGGTCCCCCCCACCATTATGTCTTGACAAAACACCTGACCCACAGGATGACCACACATAGTAAATGGTTGCTGTTTTAATCCACTGCTGGTTTGGGAGGGTTTGTTATTCAGAAATATATTCCAGAACCTAAATTTGGTACTGGAAGTAGGTTTTTTTGTTATAACAGAAATGTAAAACACATGGCTTTGGATTTAGGACCACATGTTGCGTGGCAGTGTGAAGGACCTCAAGTAGACACTTTGTGGCAGTGGAACGAAACTGAGAAAAGTGTTATTGAAGGCTGGAGAAAAGATAAATTGTGTTCCATAGTAATAGAAAATTTAGCAAACCTACTGACTGAGTTAACGTAGATGTGGAACTTATAGAATATGTCCACAAATTCTTAGATACTCCCCCTTTTAAGAGGTGAAGCTTAATTTTCCTCTTTGAGTATGTCTGACCTTAGTGATTTGCTTCTACTGGAATGAAATGGAAGTGTATGACTTCAGAAATTAGGTCATAAAAAGAACTGCAGATTCTTTCTTGTCCTCTATTTTGGAGCATTTACTCTTGAGGAAACATCTGTGATGCTGGGAAGACTCCCAGGCTGTCCTGTGATGCTGAGGCCTTCTGCCAGCAGTCAGTTGAAGTGTTCTGCCAATACCCTCTAAGTGAGCTATCTTGAATGCTGATTCTCCAGCTCCAGCCATGCTATTGGATAGTTGCAAACTTTGCTGACATCTTGACTGCAGCTTTATGGGAGATCCTGGGCCAGAACCATCCATCTAAAGCACTTCCAGATTCCTGATACTCAGAAAATGTGAGAATATTACTTTTGCTTCATATTGTCTTAAGATGCTAAGTTTTGGGGTATTTATTTTACACAGCAAAAAATAATATAGAAGGAAATATAAAGTAAAAATGTGCCTATGAACTCGAGGATCTGGTTTAGCAGATGTTTAGCAGAATGTTGGAAATGCCAACTGTTTTTTTAGTTATGTATAATGAAATATGGCTACAGAAAGTTGAGATAAAGAGGGAATTGGTCACTTTTCAATATGGATTTTGAGGATCTATAAAGGAGCCAGGGCTAGCTTCAGATAACAAAAGATCCTCAATTTAAGGAGCAGCCTCAAAACAAGGATCAAATTCAGCCCCTACCAGTAAAATGTGACCTCTGTGCCATAATGGGATGAAATCTTCAGGGAGAGGGTAAGTGTATTTTGCATGTAAATGGGATGTGGGTTGCTGTGGCCAGAGAGCAGAATGTGAAATATTACATTGTCCCAAAGATGACAACAACATTATCTCTAAAATAATTTTCTTCTGCAATGTGACCTTCCTAATTCCTAATTAAGAAGTGACATTTACATCCCCACCCCCTGGTATCTAGGCTGACTGTGTGACTACCATGACGATATGAATACAGGAGAAGTGATGCAGCACTGGTCCTGGGTGTGGCCCTTGATTGGCGAGGGAGCTTTCTTTTCCTGACTCTTGGAAGCCATATACAATGTAAGAAATGTGATTATCCTGAGATCACCATGCCATAAGAAATACAAGCTATATGGAGAGGTTCTACAGGATGGCACATCATGTGGACAGAGAAACAGGCAGACCAAGAACAAGTGAGGCACCAGTCATGTGAATGAAGAACCTACCCTGGACAACCCAGCTGTGGTAGGTACCACCTACTTCAACCCATCTCTATATCCTGATCCAAAAATGAATCAAATAAAAAGGTTGTTTTAATATACTAAGTTTGTAGTAACTTGTTAAATAGCAATTCCACATGACATTTCAATGTTGCTCTATCAAGAAAGCACAAGGCCAACCAGGTGACTTTATTCTAGTAAATAAAACACAGTAGCAGTGATGGGATGCCACTTTGGACATTAGGTTATAAAAAAGACATTGACTTCCGTGTCGGTATGTTCTCTCACCCTCATTCACTCTCTCTGAGGGAAGCGAGCTGCCATGTGGGGAGGCTGTCCTGGAAAGAGTGCCATGATGACACTCAGGCAGCCTATGAGGCAGCCCATAGAGTAAGGAAATCAGGCAAACAGGCAGCCGTGTGAATAAGCCTGGAAGATCTTCCAAGGCCTGCCAATAGTCACGTGAGTGAGCTTGGAAATAGACCCTCCCCCACTTGAGCTTTGAGAGAACCATACCTCAGCGGACAGCTTGGATGCAATCTCTTGAGAGACCTTGAGCCCGAACCACCCAGCTATGCTGCTTCCAGATTACTACCACAAAATCTATAAAATAATAAATGCTAATTGTTTTAAGCAACTAAGTTAGGGATAATTTGTTATGCACCAATAGATAACTAATACAATCCTCTTCTTAGATATGGAAAGGCCTGTTTTTGTCTAATTCTTGCTCCTTTTACTTTAACCTTTTTCTATGTTTAAGATTTTAATCTTTATCCCTTATCAGCAACTTTACTGTGCTATGTCAGGTACAACTTTCTTTGTATTTATCCTGCTTGAGGTTCATCGTTATTCTTTTTTATTTATTTTTTTAACATCTTTCTTGGAGTATAATTGCTTTACAATGGTGTGTTAGTTTCTGCTGTATAACAAAGTGAATCAGCTCTAGTATACATATATCCCCATATCCCCTCCCTCTTGCATCTCCCTCCCACCCTCATCCCACCCCTCTAGGTGGTCACAAAGCACTGAACTGATCTCCCTGTGCTATGTGGCTGCTTCCCACTAGCTATCTATTTTACATTTGCTAGTGTATACATGTCAGTGCTACTTTCTCATTTCAACCCAGCTTACCCTTCCCCCTTCCTGTGTCCTCAAGTCCATTCTCTACGTCTGCATCTTTACCCTGTCCTGCCTCTAGGTTCTTCAGAACCACTTTTTCTTTTTAGATTCATATATATGTGTTAGAATAAGGTATTTGTTTTTCTCTTTCTGACTTACTTCACTCTGTATGACAGACTCTACATCCATCCACCTCACTACAAATAACTCAATTTCATTTCTTTTTAGAGGTTCATTGTTATTCTTGAGTTATTATTTTCAAAACTCTAATGATTTAGAAAACTGCAGCCATGTCTTTCCACACATTGCTTCTATTCCATTCTTTCTTCTCTTTCTGGGACTCCAGTCACACATATGGTAGCCCTCCTCACTGTAACTCCTAGGTATATCATGTTATTTTGTGCTTTTTCCATCATTTTTATTCACTGTACTTCTTCACACAGTGTTCTGACTTATCTTCCATTTTACTAATGATATTTTCAGGTGTTAGTAATCTGTTGTGAAACCTTTCCATCATATTATTAATTTCAGTTACTGTGCTTTTCAGTGCCCAGATTTTCATTTTCTTAAACACTATTTCTTTTCAGAACCTCTCAATTATATCTATTTCTTTGAAAATATTCAGGATACTTATATTAAAGTCATTGTGTAATGCCATTATCACACATATTCAGGATATTATTTTGAAGTTATTATATAATTTCATTAACTGAATCCTTTATATGTCTGGCTCTATTACCCATATTTTCTTTTTAAAAAAAAGAATGTTCCTTTTTCCCATATGCCTGATGATTTTAGTTTGGATAACATAAATTGTATATAATTAAGCCTAGTGTTATGTCTTTTCTTCCTCGAAAGGGATGTATGTCTAGGGAACTAATAACCTTCTATGAATTTAGTCTAATTGTAGGAAGATAGGTGATATGAAGTTGGACTTCCTTACCCTGTGAGAACCAGACCATTTCTAGATCACACTAACTCCTAGAGTACAGTCCTTATCATGTGTGCTTATAGGCATTGCTTCCTTGGCAGGCTCTGGACTTCAGCTGTGTCACTCTGAGCCCCATAAGAAAGCTCTGTTCAGCTTCTCACTTGCCTTTTGGCATTTTCCATTTACCAGCCTTCTCTCTCTAGGTTTTTTCTTCTTTAAGACCTTGGTTACTAATTTTTTAGTGGCTTGTTGCCTTTATGATACCTTCAAGTAGTTTTTTAATAATATATTTTGATTAGGTTTTCTATCTGTTCATGGTGGGAAGATTGGCCCACATTTCCTAGTCACAATGCCAGAAGTGTATATCCCCTCACACAGAGTTTTTGCCTCTCAAGTGAGAGAATTTATATACTTTGGAGAGATGCTTCTCTTTTGTTTTAGGGGAAGGAGAAAAAAGTATGTGTGTGTCTGGGTGTGTGTGTGTGCACACACTCACATGTATTTGGTTTCAACAAATACTCTCTTTTGAAAAGGAGAAATTCTGTGCACACATTTTGTCACTGTATTTATTTTTTTAATCTCTTGTGTTATAGCACCGTGTTTATTACAATTTTGTTGAACCGTGGAGAGGTTATGCAGGTGTGGGGGCAGAGAATATATGGAAAATCTCTGTACCTTCCTCTCAATTTTGCTGTGAAACTTTAACTTCTCTAAAAAATATTGTCTTCATTAAAAAATGTGTTAGGGCTTCCCTGGTGGCGCAGTGGTTGCGCGTCCACCTGCCGATGCAGGGGAACCGGGTTCGCTCCCCGGTCTGGGAGGATCCCACAAGCCGCGGGGCGGCTGGGCCCGTGGTGGGAGGATCCCACATGCCGCGGAGCGGCTGGGCCCGTGAGCCTTGGCCGCTAGGCCTGCGTGTCCGGAGCCTGTGCCCCGCAACGGGAGAGGCCGCAGCAGAGGGAGTCCCGCGTACCACAAAAAAAAAAAAAAAAAAAAAAAAATGTGTTAAATTATATATCTTAACCACATTTGGTGAAAAGTAGAAGTGGATCCTGTTTCTCTTCAGTTATCAAGATGGCAGTGGCCAGCTATGATACAGTAAGAGGTGAACTGCTTTGGGAAAATGGACTAGTGATTATGTCTCTCTGTCTAAATTCAGAACAATATATATAAAAGAATATTAAATCAGAAACACTAGTGGACTGAGAGTAATGGGATTTTTAAAATGCTGAAAGTAGAGATATAAGTACTACTCAGGGTCACCTTAACATTATCTTTTTGTTACTTGTTTTTCTCAGTGAGGATGTGGCCTTGCTGACACTGAGTATCGTTCAAGCACCAAGGAAGCCTAAAGTTTGTAAATATTCCCTTTTAAAGACCATGAATTAAATATAAATTTTACCATTTGCAACAAGGTGGATGGACTTGGAGGGTATTATGCTTAGTGAAATAAGTCAGAGAAAGACAAATACTGTATGATATCACTTATATGTGGAATCTAAAAAATAAAACAAACTAGGGAATATAACAAAAAGAAACAGACTCACAGATATAGAGAACCAACTAGTGGTTATCAGTGGGGAAGGGGAAGGAGGGAGGGGCACCATAGGGGCAGGGGATTAAGAGGTACAAACTATTATGGATGAAATAAATAAGCTATAAGGATATATTGTACAGCATAGGGAATATAGCCAATATTTTTAAATCACTATAAATGGAGTATAGTTTTTAAAAATTGTAAATCACTATGTTGTACACCTAGAACTTTTATAATATTGTAAATCAACTATATATCAATAGAAATTTTTTTTAAGAAAAATGAAAAAGAAGACCATGGCTTTTGTGTAAATTCTTCTTGAATAATGACTAAATCAACAGATAAAAGAATATTGGATTAATAAGAAATAGAACCTCTTTGTTCCCCAAAGTTCTTTAACTTGACAAATCCTACGGCCAACTCTCAACCTTTTGTCTTATCAAAGTCTCTGTGACATTGAGTCTGAAAGAGATTGTGTCAGTTGGCATTTATTGTATCTCATTCTCTTATTTTTCTCTTATCTGTCTGTCTACTCCTTCCGAGTCTCCCTTGCTAGTTTGTACTTCTCTGCTGCTATGTCTCAGTTCTCTTTGTTTCTCTATCTGTACTCCCTCCTGGGGTAATTTCATTCTGTCTCATGTTTTGAAATATAGTATCTAACACAGAATCCCCAAATTGAATCTGAAATCTGTCTAACATCTCCCTTGGGCATCTCAAACATAAATAGTCAAACTAGACTCATGTCTTTACATACATCCCTAACTCTTGCCAAGTATTCTCCATCTTGATGAATATTTCCATTAGTCACTTAGTTGCTTAGGCCTAAGAATCATCCTCAATTTATTTGTTTTGAATATGCCACATCCAGTTAATCTGTCCCAATACCTTGCTTCATTTCCTTACATTTTTATTGAATCTAGCAAACCTTATACATTTCCACTGCTACTACCAAAATTCATGACTCCATCATCTATTTTCTTGAGTACAAACTCATTATTGGGTTCCTAGCTTCCATGCCCACTGTCATAGTTCAATCTCCACATACCTTCTGCATGAACATTTTTGGAATGAATGTTTACAACAATAAATGATATTTGACATTTTTATATCTCTTCAACAGGTTCTACACTGGAAGCTGAAAACTCCAGATTCTTTTGTGGCAGCAAAAGCCTTACATAACCTTCCTGCTGCATAACTCTCTGATATAATCTTCTACCATTTTTCTATGTTTCACTACGTTATAGCTACTTTGACATTAATTTTGTGTCTTAAACAATCAAGCTTTTTTTTTTGCCTCAGAGTATTTGTACTTGCTGTTCCATTTGCCTGGAATACCCTGCTTGCAGATTTTCAGAGCGTTGATCTCTTTTCATTATTCTTATTTCAAATGTAAAATACTCAACAGGCAGTTGACAACAGAGTATTGTTAGCGAAGGGGCCAAAGGGAAAATTCTGTGGTGCTAAACATGGTCCATATCTTGATCTACATGGTGAACATGTAAAAATATGTCCCTCCCAAAATATAAAGCAATGCCTAAAAGGTTAGTGATTTTTTATACTTTTTTGTGTATATTTATACCTCATTAAAAAGTTTTAAAAAGTTAAACTATTCATAAGTTCCCCATGATCACCTATCCAGACAGCCTGCCCAAGCCCTACTACCTACCTGAGTCTATCCCATTACTCAGATTTATTTCCTTTATAGAATTTAACATTTACAGAAATAACCTAATCTCTTTAAATGTTTACATTTATTATATGTCTTCCCCATATAGAATATAAGATATTTAGGACATACATTTTGCTTGTATTTTTCACCATTATATTTCTAGGACCTTAAACAGTACCTGCGACATAGAAGGAGAAAAATAAATGTTTGCTTAAATACATTAAAGCAGGGTCTTAGTATATTTTGTTCATTTTGTCACTATACAATATACAAATAACTTACAGAAGGACATCTCCACCTTGGTTAGATTCAAAAGAACTGGTCACAATCCATTAATTCCCTCTGTTCCCTAAAGAAAGAAGGAAAAAAACGCCACATGATGCATGCCAGAAGATCTGCATAACATCTCTTTCTTTAAAATTTCTCCTTCTCCTCTTTCTTAGTTTCACTGATTGAAATTCTAGTCATTTTCTTCTGAAAATTTTCCTCTTGAAGCCTTTCACAATCCCCCTCTGTCTCAGATAGATATTATCTCTCCTTTTCAATCCCTCTCATAAACATTCTTCTTCCATCCTATCTGTATAAAGATACTTGGGTCCTGAATGTTTCCAATTTAATAAAAAACTTCTTGAGAGGAGAATATATCCATGTTTATCTTTTATTCCTCTACTTCCTCATAGTGCTGTGCACATATTATCTTAAATAAATATTTTAATCAAATTTACTCTAAAATATCTCAGGTAGATTAGCAAAAGGTAAGACCATTTATGATGAGAAGAAAGTAAATAGGTTAATAGGAAGAAGAGGACTTAATTAGGTAAAGGGGTCATTAGTGCCAAGCCCTCCTGATTCATTTCCTTGTCTACTATCCCAAATCTTCTAATCAATCCCCTATACCAGACCCTAATAAATCCATAAGCTTACTGCTTAAAATACTTCAGCGAATAAACACTGGCTTCAGAATCAAATAGAAGTTTCTTAAAATGTCATACAACAGTTGGCTTATGCAACCTACACATCATCCCACCACCACCTCCCTATTCATATGTAGCTCAGAATATGTCATGTTCACTTTATGCTTGTAGGGCGTTGCATATGCATAGAGCACTGCTACTTCCCTCTATCCACTTGGATTATTCATTTTATCCTTCAAGACATAATTTAACTGCTACTTCCTCAGGAAAACTTCCTGACTTTCTTAATTCAATCAGGTGCTCTTCTGCTATGTTAAAATTGTCTTGAGCAAAATCCTATCGTAGGGCTGCCTACTGTAATTCTTTGATTTTTTTTAATCTTATTAAGCCAAAAGATTGTGATCCCTCCCTCAGAAAAGGGCTCTGGCTTGTTCACCTCCGTATTTACAATACCCAGCAGAGTGCTTAGAAATTAATTTGGCGTTAAAAAATCTTCCTGTTAAATAAGTGGGTGAATGAACAAGTGAATGAATGGATGTATAGGTAGATATACTGATGGCTGAATAATATATTAGTTTGCAAGGATAGTGGGTTTCCTTTTTTAAAAGAACATTATTCTTGGGAACTTTCTGCTACTGTTTGTTATATATATATATATCATCCAAAATGAAAATAAATAAGGAAACACAAGCTCTAAATGATACATTACACAGGATGGACTTAATTGATATTTATAGGACATTCCATCCAAAAACAATAGAATACACATTTTTCTCAAGTGCTCATGGAACATTCTCCAGGATAGATCATATATTGGGTCACAAATCTAGCCTTGGCAAATTTAAGAAAATTGAAATCATATCAAGTATCTTCTCTGACCACAACGCTAT
>NC_041214.2:107051183-107065827 GCF_002837175.3 Physeter macrocephalus | reverse complement strand
GGAGAAACTAACACACTATTGTAAAACAGTTATATTCCAATAAAGATGTTAAAAAAAATAAATAAAAGTAAAAATAAAAATAAATAAAATAAAATAAAAAAAAAAACTAAAGAAGTTTGAATAAAGCATGAACTTGAGTAAGGTATCAATATGGGTTCATTAATTGTGACAAATGTACAACATTAATATAAGGTGTTAATAGAAGGGAAACTGGAAAAAAAAACAAAACAAAAAAACAAAACAAAACAAAACAAAAAAGAACATTATTCTTGGGAAATTGCTGCTACTGTTTCTTATACTGATTTTGACAAATAGGAAGTAATATATCTTGGGGATAGAAATATGCTGTGAGGGAGAGTGAACCTAACACGAATGACCTGAGACTAAATAATTAGCTTAGCGGCTCCAGGAGATGAATGTTTAATACACTCAACCGCTTAGTCATTCTTTTTTCATTGTCATTTATCATTGTCATTCCTATATCTGATAGATATTATAGATGCAAAAAAAAAGAGAGAGACATTGTGGCATATTCAGTGTCAAAAGCATATTTTGAGCTCATGTCTCAGTGAAGACATTGTCTGATATTAGGTATCTGGGTCAGGGCTGCTCCCCTAAACCATGAACTCTTTGCTTTTCTTGGGCAGGATGCCAGTTCAACTTGAAGCAAAGTTGAAGTCTGCAGCACTGAAAGCTATTTGGGGCACTGTCCCTGAAAGCCTCACCTGCTATCTGCTGGGCTTGCGTAACATTTCACTGGGGCATTCCAGAGAACAGAAATATTAAAGCTGGCCTGTAGCCTAGATGATGACTTATTCATAATATTTCAAAGGGAACTTATTTTGCCAGCAATGCAAAGAAACACATGGCCAACCGTTTTCTAAGTGACCTCTTCTCTTGGAGCCTTGATACTTATCAGTCTTTGGGCAAGAATTCTCTTTATGAAATGGCTTGTGTATATGTTCTAGTATATCTGAAATGAAAGATCATGGTACAAAATATAATTAAACACTAACTTAATAATGTTCTAAGTGTATAAAATCTAATAATGTTCTAAGAGAGCATATTAAGGCAAGAATAGCAGGGGAATAAGTGGCAAGTGAATAAGTGTGGTAGGAAGGTAGAGAAGAGGGAACGATATTTCCAGAAAGATCTATTGCAGAATAATTCAGACACAGAACACTGGATCTCACAGCATTGGCAGCCATCAGAAACTGGTCTTCAGCAGTCAAAACAGCATGATTTCACTGATTATCTGTCCCATAAGACTTGAGGACAGGCTGTCATTTTATGGTACAGAACAGAGTGTGTTATGGCTTTGATGCCTCTTATTCCATGGGGAAGCCATTTTGAATTCAAGATCCAAACAAGAAGAGAGTCTCACTGATAAAAATGTTTGAATGATTTTTTTGTGACCCCTCTACCATTTCACAAGAACACTGGATGCAACAACTCAGGTCAGAGTAAAAACTTTCCATGGTAACTTCCCAGGTTAATCAGAAAATTAATTCGAAAAAGAAAAAATCTACAAGCAAAATGTGGACATCTCAGCATGGGACAAGAACAATATAAAACCTGCAGAACTGGATCTAACTGGGCTATACCCCTTAGTTACACTGAGAGTTACCATCAGTTCCTGGTGGAAAAGATCTGGGGAACGATGTGTAAACTCATAATAGTTTTTGTATCTGTAGAGTGAGCTGATTTTAATCCTTCTTACAAGTGTAGATTTAGACATCAGTATCAACAAACTCTTTTGCCAACTTCATGAAAGCTTGCATTAAAGATGAATTAAAAATGTCCTGTTATTATATATGTTGTATGTAGGTGTTCTAAAAGGGTTGTACATATATGATAATTGGAATTAAAGTTCTGTTGTCCAATGTGGACAAACTTAAGGTGAAGCCTTGTGGTAAGGACTAAATGAGTTAAAATACATAAGAGTCAAAGTGCCTCGTCCATAATATGACTCATTCCTGCTTTGATGGTTATTATATAGTTTTGTCTTGAATCTTCTTTGTGTCTAGATATGATTTATATAAAATGGGAATAATTAAATTCCTTTGTGATTTAATTTATAAAAATATATTTATATATTGTCATTTCACACATATTAGCTCAAGAAATAATGACCATTTGGGGGAACAACTGCCAGTCTGTTATTCAGAAAAGGACAGTATTTATTGAGCTACTATTATGTGTGATGTATCATGATATATACCACAAGTAGAAAGAGATAAGCTACCTATTTCAACCTTTCAAGGATTTATAGTGAAAAGGACAAATTATTAACTCCCATTTTACAAAAATAATTGAAGCTCTGGGAGATTATATTGCTCAATCTCACATAAAGATAATAATAACAAAGAACATTCAACTACGAAATTCCTCTGGAAACTAGAAGGATAGGGTTTTGCTTTAACAAGAGAAGGAAAATGTGCTTTGCTAAGCAAGGAAGGGGATGTGGAAGAGCATAAAGAGAGCACAGGGAAGGAAATAATGACCATTTGGGAGAAACTGAAATCGCAGCATTACCCTCATACATGCTATTGTTCTAGTATTTCTTCTCCTTCCTTCTTCCTTTTTATTAAAAAAAATAATTTTTTTAAATAAAATTTTTAAAATAAATTAAAAGAGCAGATCATTTTTTCTCTAATTTTATCCCTGTCATTTTCTGAATAAACTACAAGGTTTGATGAAAACGAACACTGCATGAAGGCAAAAAATAGATCAATTCATAAGGAGGAAGCAATCACCCTGGTTCCCTCTTTTGAAATAGTTTTTTTTATCATTGGCAATGGAATTTTGTTTTGTCCTAAAAGCCATTCTTCCAGTAATATTTAAGAAAAAACAATATGAACTCAATACTAACTGTGGGTTCACTGCTGTACTTTTGGTCCATAACGTTTGAAGCATCAATTATCTCTTTTGTGAGAAAAAGAGTGAATTTATGACCCATGACAGCAAAGACAATCATTTGTCTTTCACAGCCATCTGCACAAATGTATTTTCCTTACTGGATCCTTTAATTGTGCTTCTTTTTTCTTTTTTAACATCTTTATTGGAGTATAATTGCTTTACAATGGTGTGTTAGTTTCTGCTTTACAACAAAGTGAATCAGTTCTACATATACAGATGTTCCCATATCTCTTCCCTCTTGCGTCTCCCTCCCTCCCACCCTCCCTATCCCACCCCTCTAAGTGGTCACAAAGCTTCTTAATCAGATGTTCAAACCCTTAAATTCTCTCAAGTCCCCCGCTCTCTTTTGCACCCCCTCCTGCCCTTCCCCAAGAGGCAATCAATAATCACTAGAGTAAGTGCCTTTTCTTTGTAAAACTGTTAATGCTAAAATCTCCATTTCAGAACTTCTGATTATTGTGCTCTGCAGGTGGCCTTTCCTGTTTCTTTTCCTTTCCCAAAACATCCTCTAAGTAACTTATGCTAATTAACTATAGCCTAAAAGATAAAACTTCAAATTATGCTTTACAGAAAAGAACCTTCATAATTGTCCAAAGGAAAAAAGGCATTGGAATCAAGTTTCTTTTAGAATTTCATCTTTTCAAAAAAACAATATCTTAATGTTAAATTATGTCCTTAAATAGAGATCTTGTTGCATTACCAATGTGATTGAGTTAAAAACCTGTTCATATAATTTTTTTTTCTAAATTAATTACATAAATAAATGGGTTCCAAAGTGGTGTATTGGGATGTAGGATGAAAACAATAGAGCTTCTCTTTCTACTTATTTATTTTTTAAAAATAAATTTATTCTTAATATACATATTGGCACTCACTCCACTTGGTTGTCACAATGATATATGCATAATTCTGAAGGAAACATGGGATAACACTAATGTAGTTAATTTTATAGAAACAAGACCTCTAAGTAGTAAAATCTACAAAACTTTGTAATGTTATCAAATGTGATTATGAAAATATTCTGTAGCTTATGAATTTTCATAAGCTAACTCACAGCAAAGACCATAAAATAGTTGTTAAATTTAGGCATTAAATAAAATTTTTTCTTTTACAAAAAGATGAAAATTTCAAATTTTTAACCTTTACCATAGCAAGCAGCTATGGGTAGGAATCTATTAAAAACGTACTTAATTTGTGCCTTTAAGATAAAGGAACATATTGCTCATCACAAAATGTTAAACCAAAATTTTCAAAATTATTAAAAACTATTCCACCGCTAATTGTATTATTTAGTAAAAACATAGGGGTCTTTTGTTACATTAATAAATAAAATTTAAAAGTATTTTTGAAATAGCATTTAGTTGTTTTTATCCTTATTAATATTTTCTTTATTTCTAATAAACATGAAAATAACTTTTTTTACATGTGTAGATATATAGCATGAGGAGTAATTATTTTTGATTGATAAGGTTGTATAATCACAAAAATGTAAAGGAAAAATATGAACAGAAGATATAAAATTTATCAACTCTAAATCTCCCCTTTTTCATAGATTAAAAGACACCAGGAGTTAATTTACCGGCCCGGGTCCCCAAAGCTTTTTAAGTGCAGGTCGGTCTAAAACTCAAGTGTCTTGACATCTAAACCTCAGTCTACTCAGAATGCCACCCACCAGCCTGTATGATGTGGCTTTTCTTCCTTTCCAAACTTATCCCTTAATATCCTAGGCATACTGAGCTGTTCGCAGTGCCCAGTATACTCCATGAACTCTCTTCCCACATCTTTGTGCCATTTTGTTTTTTCAATCTCACATGCCCTTCTTCAAAATCCTTGTTGTTTTTCCTAAATTATCTTTCAAAGATTCATCTCAGGCATTACCTTCAGAATATAAAAAGATCTACATGATGAAAAAACAAAAAAGTTTTAGCAATATTGTCTACACTCTCATTTTATAAGTAAACAAAGACTCAGATAAGTGATGTGCCCAATGTGACCCAGTAATCTGGTACCATAATCCAGGGGTCTTTCTACTGCTCCTCTCTAGTTTCCAACTGTGATAAAATGGATGAGCAATAAAAATTATTGGTCTAATTACTGACTATTTTATACCCAGCTACTTAGTACAAATGCCTTAGCATTATTTGTACCTAAAATTAATTATGGAAGAGAAAACAGATTAGCTTATTTTCTAATTTCTTTAAATTAGCTCTTAAAGTACTAATAATCAGAAATGTTTTATTTTCATGCCTTATTAAATATTTCTTACAACATCTTTAAAGTGTGATTTATATCTATTCTATTATTTATACTGGAGCAAAGCAAAGATATTAAAAGGATATATTTAGTAACTCAGGGCAGACCTGAATAAGTACAAGGGGATGTTTTGCAAGTGAAATGGAGCTTAAATCACCTATCATAGGACAAATATGGGATTAGGTTTCTTCTACTGAGCATATCAGAAGTATTTTTTACTGGACGGGGCTTTGAAATGGGGGATTTCAAAATGCAACTATATTTTGGAGAAGATTTGCCAAGGTAAGAAAAGTTCCAGTTTTGAGTTCCAGGGAGATACGTGTTTTTCCCAATTATACCTCCTCCTGTTTCTTCTTTAACTACTAGTCAGTTGGAGTTTGATCTTCCAAAGTTTGGAGCTAGTACTTTGATTAAAATATGGCCTTTGTTAAAGTTCTAATTTGATGTTTCATTTTGTTAGGTAAATATAATTAAATATGTTAAAATTATGACTTGTAAAATAATAATAGCTAGATAGTAAGCACAAGATTTTAGCCACACAGTAGGCTTATGGTTAGGTGACTTTTATCTATATAATTGAACTCGGCTTATTTTAGAACTTCTCATTTTGTTCAATACCTCTCATCTTATTTTTAGGTAATCAGTTCAGTTTCTATGTTAGGTACTTACATAACTAGTCAGTCAATTATGGATCTTCCTCAGTAGTCTTCTCTTTCCTTTTTTCCTTCTCTTTGAAGTGATCTAAGTTTGATGAGCAGGGTTAGGGTGGCTTATTTATTGCCCTGGCATCATGGGGAATTTTTTTCTACCATTCTTTTTCATCTGCTTTGGCCTACACTGAGAGTAACTCATTCTTCTTGGTCTGCGGCATTGTATGCTGGCGTCTACCGCTAATGTTCATGATCGTCCCACGACCTCTGGTATCCAGGTCTAGGCCTCATTGTGCTTCCATGTGTATCTTTGGTTAGGCTCACTTGTTCTCAGCCAGAACCATACTCTCTAACTGGACCTAGGGAACTTTCATAGACACTCCCAGATAGTGATGGAATGCAAGGACCCTACAAATCTGACTTAAAGCCCATTCCCTTTGGCTCCACCCACGTCCATTGCTACGATAACCACTCAGGATTCAGTCTGGACATGGGATCACTCTAAGAGAATCTAATATCTCACACTATCGCCTAGGAAGGGAGACATGTCTGTCTTAGACCCCACTAAACTTACTCTCACACCCACCTTTTGCAATCTGCCCTAGAGAAGATGTTAGATGCTTTCCAAAGGACTCAAGAAGCACCTAAAGCTCTAGCCATATCTTTTCTAAATCTCTCCCTCTCTCTCCATCTGATTGGTTCTACTGTTTTCCCCATTTACTATAGCAGGAAAATGCGCTCTTATATAATTCATAGATTTCATTTGTGATGTGGTATAGGTATAATCTTTCTGTTCTGAGGTCACTAGTTTTTTTAACATAATAGAACCCAAATCATTTTGTCTACAAAAATTCTAGTATTTGCAATAGAGACTCAATTCTATCCCAAGACAGTTCTATATTTTAAAAATGTGTTCAGAAATTCAATAGACTCCTTCGTTTTATTCTGTGCCAACTCTTTCCCAGAATAAATAAATGCCACTGAGTCACTGGGCAAATGGCCTCAGGACAATGAGAAAATTTTGATCTCTGTAAGAAAATTTAAAACTCTGTTATCATCTCAAAATATTATTAAATTAAATCTTAATTTGCAAATTTAATATTCTCTTGGCAAGTAAAATACATATTTTCTGGGTGGAGACAGAGTCTGCCCAACTATATCAATTATTGCCAGAAACAATAAACCTGGTCTTTTGTCAGAAATAATGATATTAACCTTTAATTCCAAACAGTCCTCGGACCTTGTGTTCACACCAAATAAGATAGAATATTTAGAATGCTACTGTTGTGGGACCTGACTAAACCAGGTATAAGGCAATTGAGTTAGTGGGTAAGGTTCTTAACATTTCAGGCAGGGACATATTCTGATCTGTAATTTATCCAAATCTAGGTAATAATATGCTTGACAATGTACGTGAGTATTCTATCCTTAAAACTTAAATTATGTTCTACTCTTAAAATAGAAGAACAAATTCCATTACAGCCAAATGCTATCACATGAAACTTTCAAAAGTGTACTTATTAAATATGGTTGGCCAAAAAGTTCGTTCGGATTTTTCCATAAGCTCACTCTAGCAGTGCTTAGTTGTCTTTAATTTCATTTGAAACAATTTTGTTAGATTGTATTGTGACAGCTGTCATATCAGAGTGCACTAAAAAAAAAAAAAATCAAAATTGGTGAATTTTTGCGTGGCCATTTTAATATTGAAGATAGAAGAAAAAAAGCAACATTTTTGGCATATTATGCTTTATTATTTCAAGAAAGGTAAAAACACAACTGAAATGCAAAAAAAGATTTTTTTTTTGCAGTGTATGGAGAAGGTGCTGTGACTGATCAAACATGTCAAAAGTGGTTTGAGAAGTTTCGTGCTGGAGATTTCTTTCTGGATGATGCTCCACGGTTGGGTAGACCAGTTGAAGTTGATAGTGATCAAATAGAGACATTAACTGAGTACAATGAACATTATACCACGCAGGAGATAGCTGACATACTCAGAATATCCAAATCAAGTGTTGAAAATTATTTGCACCAGCTTGGTTATGTGAATCGCTTTGATGTTTGGGTTCCATGTAAGTTAAGCGAAAAAAACCTTCTTGACCGTATTTCCACATGCGATTCTCTACTTAAATGTAACGAAAACGTTCCATTCTTAAAACAAATTGCGATGGGCAATGAAAAGTGGATATTGTACAATAATGTGGAATGCAAGAGATCGTGGGGCAAGTGAAATGAACCACCACCATCCACACCAAACGCCTGTCTTCATCCAAAGAAGGTGATGTTGTGCATATGGTGGGATTGGAAGGGAGTCCTCTATTATGAGCTCCTTCTGGAAAACTAAACGATTAATTCCAACAAGTACTGTTCCCGATTAGACCAACTGAAAGCAGCACTCAGTGAAAAGCGTCCGGAATTAGTCAACATAAAATGCATAATCTTTCATCAGGATAACGCAAGACCTCATGTTTCTTTGATGACCAGACAAAAACTGTTACAGCTTGGCTGGGAAGTTCTGATTCATTCGCCATATTCTCCAGACATTGCACCTTTGGATTTCCATTTATTCTGGTATTTACAAAATTCTCTTAATGGAAAAAATTTCAATTCCCTGGAAGCCTGTAAAAGGCACCTAGAACAATTCTTTGCTCAAAAAGATAAAAATTTTTGGTAAGATGGAATTATGAAGTTGCCTGAAAAATGGCAGAATGTAGTGAAACAAAACGGTGAATATGTTGTTCAATACAGTTCTTGGTGAAACTGAAAAATGTGTCTTTTATATTTTTACTTAAAAACCGAAAGAACTCTTTGGCCAACCCAATGCAACTGAATTAAGTCCCTCAATACAATGGCTGGATTTGAAATAAAACTCAGTAATTTAAGAGTATAAGTTTTATCTCATGCATCTGAATTACATCCACATTTTAAGATGTAAACATGGCATCAGCATGACCAATGCTCTGGCTAGGTGGCTCTTAATTTTTTAACAGAGTATACAATGTCACTGAACCACTCTTTCATTTGTGGTATACCATCAATTGATCATTCATTCTACACATGTATTTACGAAAGAAAAAAATTGAAAATTGATCTGATCTGACTATATTTTGCCATGGATTGACAATCTTACTATAGATCTTAAAGTTTCCCTCTCAGACTCTTTGATATATATCTTAATGGTATTGTGTGGCCATCACTTACACTGTATGTCCTGCTGATAATCAATCTGAATTGGGAATGAACCAGCTTTCTTATCATTATTAAGAGGTTCCTTAATTAGTGTGCAGCTGCGGTCAATACTGGCATTCACATTTTTTAAAGAACACTTTCAAAATTTTATTCCTAGTTTTACTTTAAACACTTAACAGAATCAAGATGAGTTCTGTAACTCATCTACCTTCCTAAAGTAAAAATGGGAAAACAATCATGGAATATAGTCTCATTGTTTCAATTTGTTTCTTTCTCTTTCATCTCTCAATAATGACTCCCTTCCTCACTAAGTAGCTCTATTACATTTACCACTCTATTCTAAAATTGTCCTTTTGTTCTTGTGAATTGTTTAATTCATTATGAGAGAAGCACAGTCATTTATAAGAGCCTTCATTATATTATTTTCAGTATGTTGGAAGTGTAAGTGGCATCTTTTGTTCTTTTCCATCTGCAACACATATGCCATCACTCTCTCCTGCTTGAAATGCATTTTCTAAAGTATGACTTTATTAGAATATATGCTAAGCTTTAAAATAATCTCCCAAATAAAGCTAAACAAATAACTATATAAAGCTGCCAGTTGTAATTTTAGTGAGTTTAATTTTTTTTGAGAATTTATTTCTTTCCACCAAACCAAATAAAATTCAAATTCAAATACAATTGTCTCTAAATGCAAAAGGCACTACACTGATTACTACAGGAGACACAAAGATGATTAACACTCAGTTTTTGCCCCCAGAAGAGCTAAGATCCATTCTAATGGGAAGGACAAACCCAGTACAAAATAAACAGAAGCCCAGACTTTTTCAAGTCAAATGAGACAGGTGACAGATCTGTTTAAGGAAATTCAGTAGAACTAAGCGGAATCAGGGAAGGTTTTATAAAAGGGGTGTCCTCTGAGATACACTTTAAAGCAGATGTGGCAGAGAATGCTAGCTGCTTACCTAAACCAATGTTCTTACTTTTCTGGACACACATCTAGCCTACAAGTCCAACCTCCCTTGCAATTCAGTTATTTGACTGAGTTCTAGGAATTATGAAGAGGACCACATGCCAAACATCTGATTAGCCTGTGAGGAGAGCAAGAAATAAAACTGTACTGTGTTAATCAATGGTAATTTTGAATTTTCTGTTACAACAACTAGCATTATTTACTTTAAAATATTCACTATCTCTATCAAATGAGAACAACTTAAAATTTGAGTTCTTTAATCTTCAGCATGTTATGTTTAGCTTTCTGAGGTTTTTCTTCTTTTGGATTATTTTTTCAGTTCTTTCCTTGTTCATATCTTTCATTGTTTTTCTTTTTTTTTTCTCCTGACAATATTCTCTGGGGAAAAATCTTCAGGTTCTACACATGTGTGCTTCAATTTATTTTGTTCATTAACCACTGTCCTGTTTGAATTGCATAGGCCTTCCATATCCCAAACATCTCCCCAGTTCCAAATTCGGGTTTTATAAATTACAGTACATGTAAATCCAGTCTGGTCTTAAAACTTTCACAATTTCTTAAAATTTGCAAACTCTTCATAATTATCAGAAGAATTTTAGTTTTAAAATATGTTTTTACTTTTTTTTCTACTTATCTTTCTTTGTTGCTTTAATAATACACTATGTGAAAATAGTAGTGAAAGTAGAACTGCTTGTCAGAAGAATATAGGAGAGAAAATGAACCTCACATGGATTTCTTTTGTGAGCACACATAAATTCAAGCAGTTTTTCTGTTGAGCTATTCATTTGGAGGGGTGATAAAAATTAAACAAAAACAAAAACTGAGAAACAAAGCAAAAAAGAAATCTTACAGGAACTTTGGTCCACATGTCCCTAATTCTCATTTGCCCTATCTTTGTCCATAAGAATATGGTAACTCATGCAAAGCTGAATTAGAATCCTCTTAATGTACACATACATTATAAATATTAAGATTTAAAAATGTAATACTGCTAGCATTCTCATTTCAATTACCCAAGGTACAATACAAAGCAATTTAAGCTTTCAGTGATAACTCCATCTACTTCTTAAAAAATATTTATTTATTTAGGCTGTGCCAGGTCTTAGTTGCAGCACTCGGGATCATCGTTGCAGAATGCTTAGTTGCAGCATGCGTGATATTTAGTTGCGGCATGCATGTGGGTTCTAGTTCCCTGACCAGGGTTAGAGCCCCAGCCCCCTGCATTGGGAGCACAGAGTCTTACCCACTGGACCACCAGGGAAGTCCCAAACTCCATCTACTTTGAATAACAGCAAACCTCGAGTTACTAAACAACCTAAAAACCAAAGATGTAGCTGTAATGCAAATAAAATATTGATAGTTGTTATACTGAAGGCATGTCCAGAGTGATGTGATAGCTCAGAGGAAGGCACATTGGAGGATAATCTATTAGGTTGCACAGTAGCTTTCCAGACAGAAAAAGAAGAAAATCTGTCTAGGTCCGGAGTATAAAAAGGAATGGTTTTCTCTGGATATATGTCTAGAAGTGGGATTGCTGGGTCATATGGTACCTCTATTTTTAGTTTTTTAAGGAACCTCCAAACTGTTCTCCATAGTGGCTGTATCAATTTACATTCCCACCAACAGTGCAAGAGGGTTCCCTTTTCTCCACACCCTCTCCAGCATTTATTGTTTCTAGATTTTTTGATGATGGCCATTCTGACCGGTGTGAGATGATATCTCATTGTAGTTTTGATTTGCATTTCTCTAATGATTAATGATGTTGAGCATTCTTTCATGTGTTTGTTGGCAATCTGTATATCTTCTTTGGAGAAATGTCTATTTAGGTCTTCTGCCCATTTTTGGATTGGGTTGTTTGTTTTTTTGATATTGAGCTGCATGAGCTGCTTGTATATTTTGGAGATTAATCCTTTGTCAGTTGCTTCATTTGCAAATATTTTCTCCCATTCTGAGGGTTGTCTTTTCATGTTGTTTATGGTTTCCTTTGCTGTGCATATGACCCAGCAATCCCACTCCTAGGCGTATATCTGGAGAAAACCATAATTCAAAAGGATGCATGCACCCCAATGTTCATTGCAGCACTATTTATAATACAACAGCCAGGGTATGGAAGCAACCTAAGTGTCCATCGGCAGATGAATGGATAAAGAAGATGTGGCACATACATGCAATGGAATATTACTCAGCCATAAAAAAGAAATGAAATTGAGTTTTTTGTAGTGAGGTGGATGGACCTAGAGTCTGTCTCAGAGTGAAGTAAGCCAGAAAGAGAAAAACAAATATCATAAAATATCATTTATATGTGGAATCTAGAAAAATGGTACAGATGAACCTATTTACAAAGCAGAAATAGAATCACTGATGTAGAGCACAAAACTTATGATTACCAAGGGGGGAAGGGGAGGTGGGAAGAATTGGGATATTGGGACTGACATATATACACTACTATGTATAAAATACATAACTAATGAGAACCTACTGCCTAGCACAGGGAACTCTACTCAGTGCTCTGCGGTGATCTAAATGGGAAGAAAATTTTAAAAAGAGGGCATATATGTATACATATGACTGATTCACTTTGCTATACAGCAAGAAACTAACAGAACATTGTAAAGCAACTATCCTCCAATAAAATTAAAACAAACAAAGAAACAAACAAAGCTTAGAACCTGAAAAGAAAGGGATGGTAGTTAGAGAAATAGAGAAAAGACTAACCATGGTCAGAATCAGGGCCCATGTGAAGCATCAGGAAATGAGGAGACAAATTACACAGATGGTAAATTGTAGGACAGTGTAAACCTATGCAAATATGAGCAATGGTGAAAAACTCTGTAGAAGACTGTGGCCTCTGCATCTCATGGTATAGGTGAAGTTGCCAAAAGTCAGAAGGGCAGTTAGGAAGTAAAGGTGGACATACAGTGGAACAGAAAAAGAGCAAAGTAGAACTCATGAAGGCAGACTAGAACCAACAGGCACAAACTGAAATGCATGTCTGTTTCCCACAGCCTCCGACCATGATGGTATAGCTGACCTGTAGGTGAAGCTGGAGACCCACATGGTGGAGCTGCATACTCAGCTGGCCCAGGACTTAGAGAAACTGTAGGAGATCAAATGGGAGCTGGAGCGGCTGTGAACCCCCAGCTGCTGCCTCCGGCCAAGCAGGAGAGCCGGCTCATCAACAGCGGGAGCAGTCTGCACCAGCACCCGGTGCCCTTCACCGACCTTCAGAGTAGAATGGCTATTGCTTCACTTCTGCCCTACAAATCTCATGCATATTTCTCTTGTGGCCAACCATAAACCCAAAACCATAATGAGAAAGAGGTTCTAGGAATATAGTTCCAACTTAACTACATTGATACAGCACAGAACCACCACCACATGCTCCTCGTAGGATCAGCTGAACACATATTTTTACAGAGACCTCACACAGACTTCAGCTGAGCACACATTCTTACCTTGATGTTTCTTCTGCCCATTCTGTTTCCCAGACAATCACAGGTTTCACCTGGAAGCATCACTTCAGCAAATCAATTGTGCAAGAACTCTGTTTTGGTCTCTACTTCTAGATAACCCAACCTAAAGCAGGCCCCATCATGCTAATGAGTTGTGACTGTATTTCATAGGCAACAGGGAGATGCTGATGGCTATTTTTTTAACTGAAGTTAAGCTAATTAGAAAAGGTGACACAAGGTAATTACTGAATTACTGAACAAAGATGCCAAAGGTTTTAAGGTACACTGAAAAAAAAAAAAACCCACTAATTAACCTATAAAACAATGCTTACTGATCACTTTATTATTTTATAGTTTGCTGAAAGAGCTATTTTTAGAATTAAACGTTGATTTTTATTAGTTATAACTTTCGTGCATACGTTTAGAAAGGATATTACAATGGAAATAAAATGGTTAAGGTATTTTCAAAACTTCTTCAAAGAAGAATGTATTCATATGAAATACTGCGTCATTTTCAACTCAGAGTGGTCAATATCTGTGATTTTACATTCTAAATCTTTCTTTGTTCCATCAAGAATGCTGGTAATACAACATTTCTTAAAGAACTGATGAAGAACTGAAAGCCATTAGTGCTTGAAAGTTAGGTGTGCAGTCATATAAAGCTAGACTACTTTTGACTTTCTCTTTAGGAATGTTGTTCTACCATTATTCTAGGTTTGTCTGTTTGTTTTTAAGTCGCTGACATTCATGCAGGTTATGATACTGGGACACTTGATGTTTGGGTGAAGACACTAATAACCTCATCATGACTACCATCTGGCTGACAGTGATTGTAAGAAGTATTCTAATTTCAAAGAAATTTAAATATGAAAAATTGTGTACTTAGAATCAGTAAACTATGGTGACTGAAGAGGAATTGAAAGAGGATAGATAATAATTAGGAAAATAGGCTACAAGGCATCTGTGTTGGTCAAGGAAAAAGATGACAAGAGCCTATACTAAAACATTAACACTAGATATATGAGACAGAATTCGAGTTGCATTTAGGAAGCAAAACTAGTATGGATAGTTAAAATAATAAAATCCTAAACAAAGATACTCTCTTTTTTTTTTTTTTTTTTTTTTTTTTTGTGGTATGCGGGCCTCCCTCTGTTGTGGCCTCTCCCGTTGCGGAGCACAGGCTCCGGACGCACAGGCTCAGCGGCCATGGC
>NC_041214.2:107012987-107051068 GCF_002837175.3 Physeter macrocephalus | reverse complement strand
CGCGAACCCGGTTCCCCTGCATCGGCAGGCGGACGCGCAACCATTGCGCCACCAGGGAAGCCCCAAAGATACTCTCTTGATACATTTTATATTAAAGGTTCTAGAGGCTATTAAAGGTTATTTTATACCGAATAACACAAATTTACAAATCTCTATGTATATAAAGACTGAAGCTCATAATCATAAATTCGAAGAATTTTTTATGATTTCACAGTTCTCAACAAATTTGTAGATGTATAGATTCAGTTGAACCTGTTGCCGACATTAGGGTATTATTAGGGTATGCAAAAAGAGTAACTCTCACCCAGTTGATTTCCATTTGTTAATTAGACGTTGATATTGGGCCTCAGCTTCTGGCTATGCTACTATCTACGAAGAGCTTAAGGAGTCTTGTTTTAGAACAATACACTCATGAAATATGATAGCACTTTACAGTGCAATACAAAATTGTTTTTCTATTCAGTTATTGATTTAGATTTATTCTCTTTCACTTCATGATTATATAGACAAATTTTACCTTGAAATATTAAAAAATATTATTTTTTCTCAGGAAAGAATCCTTAATAGAACTAGGTTATGATGACACAGAGTTATGAGGCAGTCATTGCAAAGATTTTGATAACTCTGAGTAAATACTCGTGTTAGTGTGCTAAGAGATAGAATTTGGAATATAACACTGAAATGTAATTATAATAAGGTACAATGGCATAAAAATTTTAAAAGAAAATAAAGTATTAACCATGAAAAAAAAATTTTTTCTGGCTATGCATTTTAGTGGGTTAAAGAAAACATCTTATTTGCATTAACAATATCTCCAGATATGCATATATGTCTAATGTCAATTACCAAGCATATCCCTGACATTGGTTATTTTAATATTTTATAATAAATAAATGCAACCTTTAAAAGTTAAAAAAGACATTGATTGACATAGTATTATACTTCAAAGCAGATCATTTGACAAAAACATAATTTTATTAGCAGTATCTATTACTAAGACAATTTTTAAAAAATTACTTGTAATTTTATTTTGCACCATGCTTCACCACATATTTTAATATAAAATATAATTCTTTGAAGAAACTGCATTATCAAAATTTGAAACACAAAACTTATCACTGGTTAATATATTAAGACGGGATGATGAATTCAAGTCTCTCATCAACCCCTCATATCATTTGTGATTGCATCCTCCAGGTGGGCCAAGTAGATATTCATAATATTAAACAAAAAATAAAGCTGAATATAGCCTCATATTTGGAATTGCCAGTTCTTGCAGATATCTTTCATATAGTTTTAAAAATAAACTGTAAAGCATCTGTTAAGAATCCATTTCCAACTGTCATCACATGTCTGTCATGCATATATTTAAGTTTTTTAAGTTATCACAGAAAATTTCAAATATACATAAAAGAGAGAATAGTGTAATAAACTTCTGTATACTCATTGTCCAGCTCCAACAATTATCAACATTTAGCCATTCATATTTTAATATGACAGTTTCTACTATAACTATTATTAACTATCACCACCACCATTTGAAGACTACTACTATGTGCTAATGTTTCAGTGAAAGTTCTTGGTTGTAAGCAGTAGAAAAAAGCTGGCTAATTTAAGTGGAAAAGATTATTTAATAAAAATAAAATAATCCATGGAAGGATCAAAAAATTCTTGAAGATAAAACATTCAGGAATGCTGCAGAAAGTCACAGTGAAGCTTCCTTAATTACCATTGGAAATTAAATGTAGCTTCTACCTTTACCATAACCCTTACCTAATAAATTCGACATAGACCTTTATTTTATAAGCCTCTAGCTTCAGTGATGTGATTAGCAACATCCAGTACACATGCCTGTGCATAGCTGCAAGGGAGATGAGGAAAACCGGTAGCTGGCTTCTGTGGTGGGAAGTATTCTAAGAATAACAAAATAGGACATTTCTCAAATATAGACAAACAAAATACTGTATGATATCAATTATGTGTGGAATCTAAAAAATAAAACAAATGTATATAGCAAAACAGAAGCAGACTCACGGATATAGAAAAAAAACTAGTGGTTTACCAATGGGGATAGGGAGGGGGAAGGGGCAAGATAGGGGTATGGGATTAAGAGCACTGCACTAATTGTGAACTGAAAGAGATTATTTACAAAAGCCATCTACTACAATCAAATTCATCATCTTACAATAAGACAGTGAAGACCAGGGAGAATCTTCAAGTGACTTATCCCAAGTTCTACCACCAGCAACCTCAGACAACCTTTGTAGCAGATCAGACTATCTGGTAGGATTGTGATATATGATGGTGCTTCTAATCAGGTATGCTGCCTTATTGATTGTGGGGAAACTGGCATCCCCAAATTCAGAGTCCATCTTCAGTATTAAGTTATTTTGGAATACTCAGGATACCAGAACTGTAAATGATAGACATAAAATGTCTAAAACAAACAAACAGACAATCACAACTCCACACAAAGAGAAAGAAATGGTAATGGAACTTAGAGACTGACAAGCAGAAAAACATTCATCTATTCCCAAGGAAGAACATTTGATTTGTTGCTGCATTTGCTTGAAATCAATCTCAGACACTAAGGCTGAAAGAAAAATTCAAGAAAGAATCAGAACAATTTAATGAAGTTCATATATTTGAAATTATGAATTATGTCAGGGGCTTTCCACATTGCACTGTTCATACTTTTTAGTGTATATTGACAGCAAGTCCGTATGGAAATGTTGGTCGCTAGAGTACATAAAAATTCGGATAAAAAATTATCTGAAAATGGAGCTGGAGGAACCAGGCTCCCTGACTTCAGACTATACTGCAAAGCCACAGTAATTAAGACAATATGGTACTGGCACAAAAACAGAAATATAGATCAATGGAACAGGATAGAAAGCCCAGAGATAAACCCACGCACCTATGGTCACCTTACCTTTGATAAAGGAGGCAAGAATATACAATGGAGAAAAGACAGCCTCTTCGATAAGTGGTGCTTGTAAAACTGGACAGCTACATATAAAAGAATGAAATTAGAACACTTCCTAATACCATACACAAAAATAAACTCAAAATAGATTAAAGACCTAAATGTAAGAATAGACACTATAAAACTCTTAGATGAAAACATAGGCAGAACACTCTTTGACACAAATCACAGCACCTTTTTTGACTCACTTCCTAGAGTAATGAAAATTAAAACAAAAATAAACAAATGAGACCTAATGAAACTTAAAAGTTTTTGCACAGCAAAGGAAACCGTAAACAATACAAAAAGACAACCTTCAGAATGGGAGAAAATATTTGCAAATGAAGCAACTGACAAAGGACTAATCTCCAAAATTTACAAGCAGCTCATGCAGTTCAATATCAAAAAACAAACAACCCAATCAAAAAATGGGCGGAAGACCTAAATAGACATTTCTCCAGTGAAGACAAACAGGTGGCCAACAAACACATGAAAAGATTCTCAACATCACTAATTATTAGAGAAAAGCAAATCAAAATTACAATGAAGTATCACCTCACACTGGTCAGAATGGCCATCATCAAAAAATCTACAAACAATAAATGCTGGAGAGGGTGTGGAGAAAAGGGAACCCTCCTACACTGTTGGTGGGAATGTAAATTGATACAGCCACTATGGAGAACAGTATGGAGGTTCCTTAAAAAACTAAAAATAGAGGTAACATAGGACCCAACAATCCCACTACTAGGCACATACACAGGGAAAACCATAATTCAAAAGAACACACACACCCTAATGTTCATAGCAGCACTATTTACAATAGCCAGGACATGGAAGCAACCTAAATGTCAACTGACAGAGGAATGGATTAAAAAAGATGTGGTATATGTATACACAATGGAATATTACTCAGCCATAAAAAGGAATGAAATTGGGTCACTTGTAGAAACGTGGATGGACCTAGAGACTGTCATACATAGTGAAGTAAGTCAGAAAGGAAAAAGCAACTATCGAATAATAACGCATATATGTGGCATCTAGAAAAATGGTATAGATGATCTTATATGCTAAGCAAAAATAGAGACACAGACATAGAGAACAAATTTATGGATACCAAGGAAGAAAGGGGTGGGGTGGGAGGAATTGGGAGACTGGGATTGATACATATACATTGTTGATACTATGTATAAAATAGACAACTGATGGGCACATACTGAATACCACAGGGAACTGTACCTAATGCACTGTGGTAACCTAAATGGGAGGGCAGTCCAAAAGGGAGGGGATATCCATATGTGTGTGGCTGGTTCATTTTGTTGTGCAGTGGAGGCTAACACAACATTGTAAAGCAACCATACTCCAATAAAAATTAATAAATTATTATCTGAGGAGATTTTTTGACCCTAAGAAATTTCCATTATCGAAAGTATATGTACAAAGATTACCTTTTCACATGTTCTTGAAGGACCTATGACTGCATGAGGTGAAATAAAGTTAAGAATAATTTTTTATTGTAAGTATCTTTTTTCTATGGTACAAATGAACTTATCTGCAAAACAGAAATAGAGTCACAGGTGTAGAAAACAATCTTATGGTTACCGGGGGGGAAAGGTGGGGGGGATAAATTGGGAGATTTGGATTGACATATACACACTACTGTATATAAAATAGATAACTAATAAGGACCTACTGTATAGCACAGGGAACTCTGCTCAATACTCTGTAATGACCTATATAGGAAAAGAATCTAAAAAAAAGGTGATATATGTGTATGTGTAACTCATTCACTTTGCTGTACAGCAGAAAGTAACACATCGTAAATCAACTATACTGAAATAAAATTTTTTTTAAAGTATCTTTTTTCTTATTACTTACAAAATTGTTAAAGTCATGTTGTTATATACTTATAATTTTTACACTTATCGAGTGACTTGCCTAGGAGGGAATATTCCTAAAAATGGAATTTTGAAGTACAAAGAAATGCATTAAACTTTTGGCTCCATCATATCCTCTAGAGTTATACAAAATTACAGTGTGATAGTTGCATATGAAAATGTCCATTCATATATACACTACCAAATGTAAATTAGATAGCTAGTGGGAAGCTGCCGCATAGCACAGGGAGATCACCTCTGTGCTTTGTGACCACCGAGAGGGGTGGGATAAGGAGGGTGGGAGGGAGGGAGATGCAAGAGGGAAGAGATATGGGAACATATGTATATGTATAACTGATTCACTTTGTTGTAAAGTAGAAACTAACACACTATTGTAAAACAGTTATACTCCAATAAAGATGTTAAAAAATAAAATAAAATAAAATAAATTTTAAAAAAAGAAAAGAAAATGTCCATTCTCCCACACATTATTGCATTAACATTTTCCAGTATAATAATTTAAAATGAGTTTAAAGTAACATTTCTTTGATTTCTCTTGAGGTAACATATTTTATAATTTATCTAACGTTATTCATTGAATTGCCTGTTGACGACCTTTCCCATTTTTCTACTGGAGTGCTCGCATGTTTTGTTTTGTTTTTATAAAATGAAGATTTATATTTAATCTCTTTCAGCTCTATGATTTTCTAAATCTGATGGTACAAAGCTACAGTTACTGCAAAGAAACATTATATAAATGTTTTTTATTATTGTCTAAGAACATTCTATGTATCAAGAAATATAATCTTTTGGTGTATATTGCATCATTTTCCTATTTGTCTATTTTATGTTTGTTTGTTTATATACTTTAATTTGGTGTGAAGATGTTTTAAACACATGGTCAATTCTAACACTTTCTCATTAGAGATTCAGTCATTAATCTTGCAAATGAAAAAAGTTATCCCTACCTCTTAGGTTATATAAATATCCACTCATAATTTCTTCATATTTCATGAGTTAATTTCTTCATTGAAAATTATAGTTTTTATAGAATTCACTTTTATTTCAATTATATATTCGTGTGTATAAACTGTATATATATTTACAGTTTCCCAAATAGTTGGCCATTTTTCTCTCCATCATCTAAATGATATAATATTTTCTATTTGACCTATTATATTTTAAGTTCTCTTTTCTCTCCTCTTGTTCATCTTTTAGATTGATCACATATTACTATTATCAAAAATTCCATTTTTTAAACTTTCTATTAAGTTCTTAAGTATGCATTCTTTTCCTGGGTTACCTAAATATTACAACAAGCATCCTTGACTTATTACAATCTAATTACTTCTTATAAATAATTACTTCTTTAATAATGCTAATATTTGTTTTTAAAGAAATATGCAACAGGTTGCCTTTGAAGAAATTAGATAACTTTTGAGCATCCAGCCTGCTGAATGTCTCTTTTGGTTTGTTTAGTTTTGTTTTATATTTTTTTTAAAATAGTGTATGTCCATAAATTATAGAACAGATTAAAAGATAGATTTTTTTTTCTCCATGAAGAAAATATTTACCAATTAAAATCTGGAAATGCAGAAAACTATTTGTCCATGGTTAGTGAGAATAGTGGATGTTGAAAATCATATTGTGAATAATAGATAAAATAACCGGTTTCTTAAAAATTGAGACAGATCATATATGGAAGATGTGGGTGAATAAGATTGAGAACAGTAATTGTTTCTATTCTAGAGAAAATGAGAGTGTGGAATGTGGGCTCAGCTGACCAGTACTAAATAAGTTAATGACCAGTTTCCAAGTCATCACAGGGCTGGGACTGAAACATTAGTTTTTCAGAGGGTGTGAGTGACTGATGGATGACAAGGTCTTACTTTTACTTATAGTTCACTGAGAGAGAAAAGAGAAATTGTAGCTCAAAGGGAAAAATTAAGAATTTCTTTCTCATTGTAAATCAATTTCAATTCTTCCAAATCAGGCTTCTTTTTCTATCATTGACTGAAAGAAGAATAAGAATTTACTATGGCATAACCTATCAGAGCTTCATAACACAGATTTCAGTATGTTTTAACAAGAGAGTACAATCTGTACAAGCTAAAAAAATCATTTGAGAAACGCTTTGCTTTTACTTACTGGATGAACTTGTGATGTGGCCAATGCTGAATTCATCTTTGTTCTGAGCCTGTTTTACATGTAAAACACTAAGCCACAGTGTTATATTTAAGGGTTGAGCATAGTTACTATACCTGAGTTTGCAATGTACTGTTAAATTAGACATTATTCCATTGGTTCTTCTTGTTGACTATAACCACATGAAAATTTGACTTAATTTTCCATATTTGCATCACAAATCTACAGTTGCAAAGTTATGCAGCAATATGTTTAATAGGTTATTTAGCCCCAAGAACACTCACATGAACATATCTTCTTTGCCCTACTCTCTACATCCCAACAAAATAAAAGTCTCGTACTTAGAAATCATCTTTTACTTATTTTTCTGTATAAATTCCTGTACCTATTCAGCTCTTAAGCTCAAATTTCTCTTCAAAATGTTTTTTCTCCATTTTCTCACATCAGCTCCGCCTGATTTTTGAGATATCCTCTTGGCCAATTTTACACTGCTCTCTTCATACTCCAATCCCAAAATAAGTCAACATGTGCCAGATTTTCTCCTCAAAAATCACTATTAAAACATATCCTTTTTCTCTCCTTCCTTCCCTCCTTCCTCCCTCCCTCCTTCCCTTCCTTCCTGCCTTCCTCCCTTCCTCCCTTCTTCCTTTCCTCATTTTGTCAAAAGTCATTAGATGGGCAATAAAGGTTGGAGCTCATATAGTAGATGGGTGTAGCACTAGTATCTTTGTTGGGTTTGGAGTTAAAACTTGAGTAGGGTAAGGAGGACATCTACACTGAGGAAAGAAAGGGCTCCCTCATTATAAAGTTGGTATGAAGCATGAGAGATTGATCAAATAAGTAAGTATATTGAGAGCAATGAGGTACAAATATGTTAAAGGGAATGGTTACAATAATCTGTGTGGTTGTTTTAGAATTGAAATTTTTCATTGTGAATGCGTGGTTAGATAATCGATAAATAAATAAACTATATTGTATATTTTAGTACTGGTCCCTGAGAGGACCTCAAAGTAGAGACCTATTATAACAAGGAGATCATCTAACATCTTAGTTTTTAAATATCATTCACCACTAATAGAAATTAGGGTTTCTTGGAGAAATGGTTGATCCCAGGCATGCCACAGGAAAGTACAAGATAAGCCTGTAAATAAGGACATACTCAGAGAATTACTGGAACATGTTGTTCCATTTATCTATTGCTGCATGACACATCACTTCAAAGCTTAATGGTTTGAAATAATTTATTATTACCCTTCATGGTGGTAGAAGCTCAGTTGGGTGTTTGTTGCTTGGGATCTCTCAAATGATTGCAAACAAATGGCAGCTGGTTCTGGAATCACCTGATAGTCTGAGATTAGGTATTCAGCATAGCTTACTCAAATGACTGGTGATTGATGCTGGCTGTTGTGTAGGAGCTCAGCTGGGGCTGAATGTCTACATGTGTCTTTTCTATGTGGCCTGAGATTCTTAGCTAATTTTTTTGGATTTTGAGAGGAAGCATTCAAAGAGCAAGCATTCCAAGAGAACAATCCAGAAGCTACAAGACTTCTTATGACTTGGCTTGGAAGTAAGGGTGTCACTTGTGCTGCATTCTGTTAAGTACCAAAGGCAAACTCAAATTCAGTGTGGAAGGGGACTCTACAGGTGTGTAAATACCAGGAGGCATGGTTTGTAGGCAGGCCACCTTTAGATTCTAGATATAACATGTCTGCCCCCTGGCTTCAGTGACTTACATCCCTCCCACAGGCAATACACTATGCCCCAATGACCATCGCCCCGCCCCAATCAGTATCAGGCTCAGTTCTGATATCCTGGTTTAAGTAGACATCCTTGGAGATGGTTGCTCAAGTGCATTTCCTAAAGTGCAGGTTTCCAGCATAATAAACACTAGGTTAGGTAAAATATGAGATGACTTTAACTGACTGACTTTATATTACAGCACCAGAATCACATATGGTAAACTGAAAGAAGTACTACCAGACCAGAATTCAATCAGAGATATTTAAGAAAAAGGAAATAAATTCATAGCAAAATAAAAGCTGGAAGCACATTATAGAAGAGCATAGAAGATAGATCAGTGGTTGGCAAACTTTTCTGTAAAAGGCTATATAGTAAATATTTTAGGATTTACGGGCTACATACAGTCATTGTCACATAATTCTTTTTTTCTTTTCTTTTTAACCTCTAAAAATGTGAAAATCATTCTTAGCTTGTGAGCCACATAACAAGAGGCCATATCCAAGTTTGAGATGCAGGTCATAGTTTGCCTACTCCTGTGTTAGACCAATAATTAGTAGATAGTAGAATTATGAAAGAAACACAGCAACGTTAGTTATATTAAGTGGGTTTAAAAAGCAAATATTGAGTGTTTACGAGCAAATTTCTGTGTTAAATATTTCTTAGTTGTATATGAGATCTATATTTTAAATACATAGATACTGGAAATATATCTGGTTATTATAAAATCCTTGCATCAAAATATGATTTCCAGTAATTATAAAATTAGTGTATTGCAAGTTCTTCAGAAAAGTGCCCTTTCAGTTTTTTTTTCGAGAATTGGAAAGGCAAATGTAAGGGTAATACTTTCTAATATCAAGTCTAACCATAACATTTTCTGTGATACATTTCTCCAATGTATATAATTTGCTTTCATACTACTCCCTGTTTAGTTACTAAATATTTCACTTGAACTGCCCAGGGCTGCTCATCTACCGGGCAGTCTGCTGAGGAAGCAGATGCAAATTGTGCTTGGTCATCATGCTCCTGGACTTTCTAATGAACAAACTATGAAAGTTATTCATGCGGAGACGTGTTTTCCTACTTGTTATTGAACCTGTAGTACTGAGTACTCCCTGAGTTTTAAGAACTAAACTGTTGGAAAAAAAAAAGTTTTGCAAGTCATTTGTAGAGATGGAAATCAATTCTAAATACAATTACTTATAGGACGTTTCTACAGCGCTGGACTTCATGTCTGAATAAAAATTTTCCCTCTGGGGGAAAGAGACAGATGAACGATAGTGAACACAAAAGATCTTACTTGTTATTATCAAATCAAAGATTGATGTGCTTCTCCTGAGGCAGAGTTGCACTGTAGCTAAAAGCACAGGTTCTGGAGGCTAAAGACTTGGGTTCAAAACCTGTCTCTATAGCTTTGCCACTTGAGAGAAGCTGGGCAAATTATGTCTTCCATTTCCTCGTCTGTAAAATAGAGAAAACAATACTATCTTACATAGGATTCTTGAAAGAATTCCATTAGTTAATACAGAAAAACTTAGAAGAGTGACTAAAATTTCACAGTTTAAAAATGAAAAAAAAATTCGTAGGCTAAAATGGTAATTGAGAGCTTCCCAGATTGCAGTCATTCATGTGCAGTTTTTATAATTTCTGTGTACTCCTATGTCCCACCTTCTTTAATTTCCCTCTTAATGATTGCTACATATATTGTTATTTACCTGATATTTTTCTGTGTATGTAAGTGAAACATGATTTAAATATTTAAATATTAAAATTGGGTGATTGTTTAACTTAATTAATGCTACATTTGAATATTATTTAAATTAATATTATCATCCTAAAGAAACACCAGTATGTTTACCATAAATGAAAGGTAACAAACAAACCTAAACAAAATAACGTTATTTATTTCTAACTAGATAATGGTGACTGCCAAATGCACTGAGTTCTCTCCCTGCTTTTTCACTGATTAAAAGAAAAATTATTAAATGTTAGAGTGATGTTAAAAACCAAAATTTGTTTAACCAAACTGAGGTCTTCTCCTCAATAAAGTTAGAAAGAGTGAAGGAAATAGAAAAGGGAATAACTTTTTTAACTAAATAATTCATGTTCTTTTGATGCCTTTCTTTTAATGCACCACTTAAAATTATGTCCCCCACACTTTGGAAAACACTACTATGCAGGAAGCTTTAGGGAGATCCTTAGACTTTAACTGGACTTCAGTATGAGGCCAGAGTTCAGGTAATATCTGAGCTTCAACTCATTCTAGAAAAGGGAACGGTGCAAGCAAATGCACCAAATCAGGCACGTTGACCAGTACATTGTCACTAAATCATTGGGTTTGTGAGGGGGTAAAACAGCTGGAGAACTCTGTCATTCACATTGTACACAGGGCCTCAAACTCTAGGCTAGGTGAGGCAGACTGCAAGCAATAACCACCATAGAAGGATTCTGAGGTTGGGCTAATGTGGATAGCTTATGAGGCTCAATTCAACACAGAACATGGACTCAAGAAGGCAAAACCTGGTTGCAGGGAAACCAATACCTTGGCAGTTACTGTGGCAATGAAAAGGAATCTATGTGTCTTTGCCATAAGAGCCAAATGTTGAATAGAAAAAGTGAGGAAGAGGAGAAAATGTGTACCAAGTTTCAAGGTTGGATGACAAGGAAACTCCTGGTACCATGTCAGAATAAGAGATAGGGGCTTAAGGGGAAACACAATGTTTAGTCTTAAAAACACTGAATTTGAGAGGATGATGTGGTATTCAAGTGATGATACTCAGTGACAGAAGTAGATTTTACACATACAAGTTAAATCACAAAGAGAGATATTAGCCTAGGAAACACTCTAAAGGACATACAGTGTAGAAAAGAAGAGACAGGGAAGCACATAATACATCAGGTAGGGACACTGAACATGCTGATGATGGAGGCTGCATGACTCGCATAGTGGTGGAGGGAAGGAGATGTCAGAATACAGTTCAGTGTCTTGGTACCAAAATGGAAAAGAGAATTTCAAAAGATTGGATTCTCTAGTGCTCAGTGCTAGATAGAGATCAAGCAGATTAAGAAAATTCAAACACTGGATTTGACAAATAGGAGGTCATTTAGTAACCTTAGAAGACACAATGATAGAGGCATATAAAGATTAAAGTTAGGTGATCAATCAGAGAAAAGGGAAGCAGAAAGTATAAACTATCAAAAATGACTAATTACTTTTGTATCAAAGTTCTAGCTGCCAAACTAAAGTTTAAATTCCTTATAGGCAGATATCAAAAATAATAATTACATATTTCCCCACCAATCTTACATGATGCCTTAAAAATGAGAAGTACTCAACATCTCACCATTGATTTATCCATTCATCTAATTGATATTCAGTAAGTGCTTACTGTTTGCCTCTCACTCTGTTAGGTGTTGGAACTACAACAGTTTCGTAGGACACAGATCTGCTCCCTCCCCAGGGTCTCCCAGACTAGTAGTGGAGAGAGCATAGTAACCAATTAATTATAAAGTGTGAGAGCTCCCAACAGGGTTATAAAATCTCTAAGGAAAATGAACTCAACCCTGTATCTTGAAAGGTAAGTGAAGACTTCCTAGTTGTGTTCTAAACATTCGTTACTAAGGTGATTAGAAAAGCCAGTAGTTGTTCAGATCTCTGTTAACAAGACTTGGAAGACACATATGGTTGGTAGGATTAAGCTCAAACTACTATGACCTGGAAGCCAGGCCTCCACAGTCAAACTCTAACATATCCTTGCAATTTTCCATCCCAGTGCTCCTGTCCTTCTGTCTCTGACACCAATTTTATTGTTCCTTGCTTCCATGATTAATTTAACTCACCTTTCTTCCTAGTCAAGTCCCACCTAATCTCCCCATACATCCAGTGAAAATTTCTCCACAAAATCTTTTTGGTCTACTCCAATTCTAAATGACCTCTTTCTCCTCCAAACTCCTAAATTGCAATGAGCTATACAATTTGGTGATGGGAATAACAAGATCATGAATTCCTTTGTAGTCATAAAACAGTGGCTAACTTTTATTGAGTGGGAATTTCTTAATACCCACCTTTGTTTCCCAGGCCCAAACCTCCTGCACTTCTGTTCACTCTCTTCTACCCTCCATTTTATATCTTTTATCCACAAAATACTGTTCAATTTGTGCACCAGCTTTTTTTTTTAAGTTTGCCCTCTATCAAACCAGCCTAAGAACTCTATTTTATCCTCAAATAACTTATTAAGATTTTATTTTAAACCAGTGTTTAAGATGAACTCTAGCTACAGTTGCTAAAATTTTACAAACTATATAATTTTATAATTATGTACAAGTAATAAGTCATATAATAAATTATCACATATATATGTATTAACTTGTTCTTAGAACTGGTCAAATAATAGCACAAAAGCAAATGTCACCCTCACAACAAAAGGCAGCCTAGATTTTGAGCCTCCATATACAAACCATTTATTACAATTATAGTGCTCACTCCTCTCCAACGCGTTGCTCTCTACCAGATGAAAGAAAGAAAGATTTCTCAAGGACCTTTGTCTCTACCTAACAACCAATCTCCCAAACAAAAAACACAATTCAGTAATGTAGCTTGGAAACTTTCTAACCACAGGAGGACACTTTTCCTCTCAAATCAGTGCTGGGATGAGTAGGTCTCTACATTCTATTTAATTAGTGAGCCTTGTTTAGGGTTTTTCTAGGAGCAGGTAGTTATCTTTCAGAACAATGTGCTACAGAGCTGACACAAGTAGATTTCTACAAGGGGATAAGTCTTGACAAAACAGTAAACAGCAGTTCAATTAACCTGCTTCAGGGGAGCCCAATGTAATTTAAGAAATACAATCACTTCAGCTAAGGTTATAAGGTTTGAAACTAAGTTTATTGTCTGAAGGTAAATGCATCAGTGCTAGATGTTCCTTTGGCCACTAAACTTGGAACAAAACTAAACCAACAAAATGATGAGTGATAATTGACAATAGAAGAGTCTAGTAGCTCTCTAGATTCCCAAAATTAAATAGTGATAATAATAATACTCAGAAAATCCAAATCAATATAAAAATGTTTTCACCCTTGTTTTTTGATTTTAAAACATTAAAGAGTAAGGAACGAGGAGTAAGAGGATAAAAGTCACTAAGTGTCAGGTTTAGGAAAGACAAGTTTGACTGGGTATATGTACACTTGATTATGTGACTAGAGAAATGTTTAATTTTCCCTATGAGAAAAGAACTCTTTCCAAAAGGAAAACGTAAAAAGGGATAGGGCATTCTACAAAATAAACTATTACTCTCTTTGCAAGTGGACGTTACCATTCCAGGCTGCTAGCGGCTGTTTTAACCTTTCAGTGTTTCATACAAACCAATCCTGTAGAGTAACTTTCTGTATGCAGGACAATGAAAGAGCAAGGGAAGACCTACTGATGCACCTCACCAGTTCAGTCGGACTGGGTACTCCTTGAGATTTACTAGGCAAGAGCTATTCCTGGCCATCAACAAAAAGTCTACAAACAATAAATGCTGGAGAGTGTGGAGGAAAGGGAGCCCTCTTGCACTGTTGGTGAGAATGTAAATTGATAGAACCACTATGGAGAACAGTATGGAGGTTCCTTAAAAAACTAAAAATAGAGCTACCATATGATCCTGCAATCCCACTACTGGGCATATATCCAGAGAAAACATAGTTTGAAAAGATACACTCACCCCAATGTTCACCGCAGCACTATTTACAATAGCCAAGACATGGAAGCAACCTAAATGTCCATCAACAGATGAATGGATAAAGAAGATGTAGTACATATATACAATGAGATATTACTCAGTCATAAAAAAGAATGAAATAATGCCATTTGCAGCAACATGCATGGACCTAGAGATTATCATACGAAGTGAAGTAAGTCAGACAGAGAAAGACAAATATCATATGCTATCACTTATATGTGGAATCTAAAAAAAAAAAAAAAAAAGATACAAATGAACTTATTTACAAAACAGAAACAGACTTACAGACTTCTGAAACAAACTTATGGTTACCAAAGGGGAAATGTGGCGGGGAGGGATAGATTAGGAGTTTGGTATTAAAATATACACGCTACTATATATAAAATAGATAATCAACAAGGACCTACTGTATAGCACAGGGAACTCTGCTCAGTATTCTGTAATAATCTATATAGGAAAAGAATCTGAAAAAGAATGGATATATGTATATGTACAACTGAATCACTCTGCTGTACACCCGAAACTAACACAACATTGTAAATCAACCATATTCCAATATAAAATAAAAATTAAATTGAAAAAATAAAATGAAGATAAATAAAAAATTTAAAAAGAGGTATTCTGACCACCATCACCAGGGGTAGACACCCCACCCTGCCAACTGCATTTTTTTCTAAAGTACTAGGTTCCCATTTAATAATTTATTTCTTTGTAATAATAACGAACTGAAGAGCACTGTAGCATACAAATATCTTTCTCGCCCATCATTTCACTTGTTACTCATAACAACACTCTAAGTTCGTTCTCACATCATTTACAAATAAGGGAAATTTAGTGACTTGCCTAGGGTCACATAGCTAGTAAGTGGGATCTGAACTCTGGATTCTCAATTCTACATTATTCTTGTTCTTTATCACTGTGTTTTACACAACTGCACATATTTCCACTGGAAAGGCTTAGAAAAGTAATTTTTTTTTTCTGTAGTTTCTGAAAACAGCCAGAGAGTATTTTCTCCTCATCTAAGGTTTAGTAATATCAAATCAAAATTTTAACTCTGAGATTTATGATAAGACACATCATTCATATTTCCTTGTGAATGAATAATATCGATTTACTGAAATTAAGCAAATGCAAACTGAAATAAATGCAAGATACTATTTTCACTTTCTTGATTGGCAATTTGTAAGTTTGATAATAACAAGACTTTATGGAGGGAATAAGTATTTGTATGCATTGTTTGTGGTAGTATAAATTATAATTTTTTTTTTTTTTTGCGGTACGCGGGCCTCTCACTGGGCTCACGGGCCCAGCCGCTCCGCGGCATGTGAGATCTTCCCGGACCGGGGCATGAACCCGTGTCCCCTGCATCGGCAGGTGGATTCTCAACCACTGCGCCACCAGGGAAGTCCCAAATTATAATATTTTTGCAGGGCAATTTAGCAATAGCCATCAAAATGTAAAATGGATATTTCATTTGACTCAGCATTTTCACTCTAATGATTTACTTTATGTGTGTATAATGGTAAAAGTTTACATATATACGTACTATACATACATATGTACATATATATACACACACATAAATACACACCTGTATATACATACACACAAGTATATTTATTTTTACATTGCTTTATTAACCATAACTTTGGGAATAAGGGGAAATGGCCATCATTTGAAGAATGGTTAAATGAATGATGATCTATGCACATACTGATGTATCTCCAAAATAAATAAGAGGAAAAAGCACAATTTTAATAAAATCCCATTTACTATAAAAATTATGTAGGTATTTGCATTTTTTTCTTAAAAGTTACGAAGGAAAGTGAGAATAATGCTTACATTTGGGGAGAGGTATCAGGGGAGTGTGGGAGAGATGCTTACTTCTCATATGGTATCCCTTTTGTATAGTGATGAATGGTAATTATGTGCATTTATTACTCCCTAGCTATTGTCATTTACTTGCAACAATCCTTTTCATAATGAATCTTTAAGTTTGCCTCAGATTCCATGATCTACTATTGAGCAGTAATAAGATAGTCCACACCATGTTAAATTGTATCTTGAATATTTGCATTTTCAAGATTTATGGACTATGCCATCTGATGGGACTAATAAATTTACTCTTTTGACTGGGAAACTCATCTTTGCATTTAACAATCCTAAGCACAAAATGGTTAGAAACAGCTGCTGAGTGTAAAAGTAAGATAGGTATCTGAGTCATTCAAAATATACCTTCAAATATACCTTCAAACAAACACCATAAATATGATTGCCTCCAATAACACTCCCATGACACCCAGCAATGTTCAATCTAGACATGATGCAAGATAAGATAACTGCTAGAACTACATCTCCACTTGTTTTTTGTCTTTGCCTTCATGCCTTGCACAGGAAATTGTTACACAGATTCTCCCCCATGAAACCCTGAAAAAGAACATCACCAGAACTGAGGGGGAAAAAAAGTGCATAGAAAGGTCAGTAGTTCAAACTGTAATCACTACTTTGGAGACAATTCCTTGCTACCCAACAGAAAACCAAGTTCCAATATGAAGTAAAGCTCTTGGAAACAAATTTGGGGAAGGAGTGAGGCAGATTCGCACACACAGCTGACGGAGCGCTTGGAACCATATATCTGCCTGAATTTGTTTCCCTTTTTACATATTTATTCACCATAACACACTCGCTAAAAAGAATCAGTTGTACCGATACACTGAGAAAATGAATTCAGGGATGATAATAGGGAGAAAATCTGAGAAATCAATTTCTTTCTTATTTCTGCTTCTGGAGAAAATAAAGAAATTAAAACCAATTTACATATAGAAAAAAGATGTTTGTGATTATCAAGATGTGGATGGATTTCAAAGGGTTATATGATTGAGAAATATAGAGAAATCAATGTTTTTTATAGAAACTTATTATGTAAATAAAACTAGCCATCTTTTATCTATTTATTGGGCTTTTAATTGAAAGAAATGAAAATGAGATAGGAATGCACCAAGTGTAGATGTTGGACCTTAGATGATACTCCTGAGGAAGCAGTTATAGCACATTCACTGCCATGCTAAATTTCCTCTGTGTTATGCTAGAATATTAAAGGAAGAGCAAAAAAATAAATGGTTTTAAAAAAAGAGAGCATTCCGAGTAATTTTAATTGACTGTATTGATTTGTTTTTAAATCAACAGCTTATTAAGTAGTCAGAATAGAAGCTATCTGGATCAACTGCCAATCTTCAATGATGTTAAACATCTGAAAGACTAGTCAAATAAAATCTAATGCATACCACAGAGTAAAAGGGCAGTTGTTCTATCATTTGTACCTTTTCAAACCAGCAGAACAATGTTAAGGTTTCACAGTCCTAGTAATTCAATCAAAGTATCAGCCTTTAGGCTTAGATAAAAGCTCACATTCTCTTAAATGCTTTGCTAATGTCTGCAGACAGAACACTGTTCTCCACTTCTGACACACACAGAAATGTATTTGTGCTTTTTTCCATATATATATATGTACATATACATATGTAAAATCATATATGTTTGCCTAGCTCAATCCCTACCTCATAAGATTCTTGTGTTGGATACTGTCTGTTAACCTCTGTACACCTTCCATCCCTTCTATGTCCTGCGATGTATGTTGTCACCTCCATGGACCATGCTACCCAGGCTCCCTTTACCTCTTGTTTCCAGTTAGCTTTCACCAGGCTCTGGCAGGACACAGGAAGGTGGAAAGACGGAGAGTTAGGTGTACTTCTTTCCCTGACTCCCTCCTTACTTGTCCATAGTCCTGGGAATGGTTTCATTCTCTAACGTCACATCCCTTGTTAGATGGATCCTATTCCATGGCTTCAGCTCCTCTCCCTCCTGTCCTTAGGGCAGGTAGTATCTTCCCCCTGATGCTAGCCCTTGGGTCTTCAACAGCGCTGCTTAGGTCTCTGAACCCTGTGTCTTAAGTGTTTGCTAAATAGTTCCTTCATCTAATGTTCTCAACTCTTCTGAGTGTGCAGTACTTTTCCTACTTCAATCTTACCATATCCTCCCAAAGGGTAGAATTTAGGTGTTCATTAACTTTATGTTCTCAGTGTTTAACACAATGCCTAGAAGAGAGCGGGCACTCATTAAATGTTTTTGGAGTGCACGAATGAGTAAATGAAAATGGTATTAGATTAGCTACTGTGTAAAAGAAAAAAAAGTATAAATGATGGTCTTTATTGCAATGAGGTTTACATCTAAGGAAAAAACAAGGGGCTTCCCTGGTGGCGCAGTGGTTGAGAGTCCGCCTGCCTATGCAGGGGACGCGGGTTCGTGCCCCGGTCCGGGAAGATCCCACATGCCGCGGAGCAGCTGGGCCCGTGAGCCATGGCCGCTGAGCCTGTGCGTCCGGAGCCTGTGCTCCTCAACGGGAGAGGCCGCAGCAGTGAGAGGCCTGCGTACCGCAAAAAAACAATAGACAGGTGTACAAATTCAAGTAACTTTTCAAGCCTACATGTGGTAAATAATGAATCACTGGCTTCCATGTTCAGACCGCAGAAAGGGTGCAATTCTTTACTATTAGTAGAGAGAAGCTACCTAAAACTGGTTAAAAAAAAATAACATTCAGCCATATGACAAATTCCCCATAAGGTAAACAAAGTAAGATAAAACAACAACAACCCAATATTTCTCTGCCTCATGGGTATGCTGGCAGCTTTGATTATTTAATATTTATAAAGCACTTTGAAGATGAAAAGTGCTAAACGTTATCTAACAGCCATGTAAATGCAAATGTGTCAGGTCTTAAGAAATTTAACAGAAATTAGAGAGTGACAAACTACTCATGAACAAAAAAATGCTCAACTAAGGCTTTGCATTTAAAGATGCCAGATGGGGGAGAAAAGACTTTTTCCCTAGCGCAGAGAATCAAGCTAATCTATACCCCACCCCTGCTCCCATCAACACACGCACTGCTGAAAAGCTTAATTTAAAGCCTGAAAGATGATGTACTTTGTAACAGCATGTAAATCAATGTTTTATTAAAGCCAATGAATTACTATGCAGAAAAATGCAAATCACAATAAAACACATCACGAGCAGATTCAACCCTGCGCTGTTCTCAGTGGAGCAATTATCAAGCCTTGCTTTGGCGAGTCAGGGTAGAATTTAACTAGGGGTGCGCAGTTTTACCTCTTGCTTGCTTGCGGAAATTGCAGAATCTCCCAACCGTTTGGCGTCACCTCCAGAAGTACAAATAGTCAAAGTTTTCCCCACTGCCATTTTTTAAAGTTGCATTTTTAAAATGCTTATGCTTTTCCATCCATTGATTTTAATTACACTTAGCCTAAGAGGCTTGCCTGGACAGATAACCTTTTTACACAAAAGAGAGGAACTTACACACCATAGCATTTCTCTCCAGCTTGTCTATCAGTTAGAAGGCTTGGGTTTAATATATTTAAGCTTGTCTGTTTGCAGGCCGATTTTATTTATTCAGAATTTATATATAAACTAGACATCCAATTAAAGAACCAGAACTACGGCCTTAATTCCAGCGTGATTTTTCAGCTGTTAGGTCAGGACATGCGCTGAGGTTTACTGAGGTTGTTTTGTTGTTGAAAGGAGCAGGCATCTGGGTGACAAATCCTTTTTAAAGAGTACTGAAATGGTGATAAATAATATCCACTGAAATTGAATGCAAGCATAAAGAAAAAAGGGTTAAAAAAGAAAAAAAATGGAACAAATGCATTGCAAAATGAGTTCTAAGAAATATTGTATGAAAAAATATATTAAGAATAGAATAGTAGATCCATTCTTAAACTGCCTTGAAAGTGCAAGTTTTCAGTTACTAAAGAAAGCAGAGAGGAAGAAGCAGAAGCTATTATTGCCATTATAATCCATAATCTTATTTTATATCTGGGACTTGTGAAACTATTTCATTTTAAAGGAGGCCTTAAAAAGCTTCACTGTGGCCTTCCCTGGTGGCGCAGTGGTTGAGAGTCCGCCTGCCGATGCAGCGGACACGGGTTCGTGCCCCGGTCCGGGAAGATCCCACATGCCGCAGAGCTGCTGGGCCCGTGAACCATGGCCGCTATGCCTGCGCGTCCGGAGCCTGTGCTCCGCAACGGGAGAGGCCACAACAGTGAGAGGCCCGCGTACCGCAAGAAAAAAAAAAAAAAAAAGCTTCACTGCTGTGCATTTTGTTAAGTAAATATAGCAGAATAAATAAACCACAGACAATAATGTACTGTGCAAGCTCTAAAGAGTTAGATAGGTCTTTAAGGCTCAGTGCATTTAAATATATTAAGTAATCGGATGTCTGTGACAAAATAAACTGGAATTGCTACAATTTCATATTGCTGATACCTTGAACACTTAGTAACGAAGTGAATTTCCAGTGGATATATTTTGTGCTATTTATGAATAATAGAATACATATGATAATCAACTTTCCATTTCTTAAGCATTGGGCTTTGAAGATCAAATGAGACACTTGTATATGAAAGTGACTTAAAAACTAACAAATGCAACAAATATTAGGTCTTATTAGCTATGTCAAATGATGTAAGACCTTTGAAAAAAGAATAAAATACTGATCTATCCACATTGGATTTACAAGCCAGTGATATTCATCATCATCATTATCCCTATTTTTTTCATGAACTAATCAAAGACACTTTCAATCCATCTGTTCACATTAAACAACTTATAAACAAAGACCCCATTTAAGAAAATTTAGTCTAAGAAGGGGAAGGGAACGTTTCTTGCTGGGCATCCCTGATTTATGTCTGTTTTATTCAATTTGGAACTTTTGGGGAGTAGGTAATAAAGATATTTTATCTTATGCAAATACATATTTCTTTAGAATATTCATCCATTTAATAAGTGAGTAATTCCCCCAAGTGGCTATCTCCCACGTAATGTCCCCCTAACCTAAGAACTACAGTGGTTCTTAATGTTCTAATAGAATTATGGAAAAAGATAAAATCCTGGTATCCTAAGTTGTTATTGAAGTGCATTTTTTTGTATAAATGGCATTAGGAATTGTGGCTACATGTATTTAAAATACTTCCATTGACTGCATGTATTAAATATAGATATGATTGTTATCTTTTTGAGGTTAATATTGAGGAAATTATTATAAGCATACCTTGTTTTATTGGTTTTTGCCTTATTAAGCTTTGCAGATATTGTGTTTTTTACAAATTGAAGGTTTGAAGCAACCCTGGATTTAAAAAGTCTATTGATGCCATATTTCCAACAGTATTTGTTCACTTTCTGTCTCTGTATCACATTTTGGTAATTCTGGCAATATTTCAAACTTTTTTATTATTATTATATTTGTTACGGTGACCTGTGATCAGTGATCTTTGATGTTGCTACTACAACTCACTGAAAGCTCAGGAGATGATTAGCATTTTTTAGCAATAAAGTATTTTTAAATTAAGGTATGTACTTTGGTTTTTTTTTAGATATAATGATATTGCACACTTAATAAACTACAGTATAGTGTAAACATAACGTTTATATGCACTGGGGAAGCAAAAAATTCACTTGACTTGATTTATTGCAACACTTGCTTTATTGTGGTGGTCTGGAATGGAACCTTCAATATATCTGAGGGATGTCTGTGTTTAAAATATTTGTTTATATAAAAATTGTTGTCTAATCTGAAAGCAACTCTTTACAAATTAACTTTTTTGTATGTTTAACCCATTTATAAATTGAGAAATATCTATTCAGTAAAATATATTATAAAGATGCTTTGAGCATCATAATTCTGGTTATTCTTGGGTCAGACCATAATTTAAGGAGCTGGGGTAGGAGCATAAACAGAGCTTCATGCTCACTAATATCTGTTTCCAACTACAATGTCTTCTCCATTGACCTTACGGTACTTCTTTCTTTAGTTAGTGCTCAGATCCTGCAGAGGCTGCATGCCATAGTCAATACTGTCTGTATTCCTCAAATGCAAATTAACATCTGTTCTCCTCACTGAAATATGACCAGGTAATAAGTAGTAGTTACATCTATTCCTCCAACATCAAGTTATAACAGTCTTCTCCTTAGTTTTGCCTATATGTTCAAAAATAAAATTTAAAATAGTGTAAAATTAATATTGTTTTAACAAATTAAAAGAAGAAACCAGATGAAAAATCTGATTATGATGTTCTTTACATTAGATTACATTGTATGTCTTTACAAAAGCAAGGAAGACCTACATACAAATTTTATCAGTGTAACTAAAATGCATCATAAAAGAATAAGAAGGTCATGCTTACTGACTCTAAAAATATTTTAAATGTTATTTAAAATTTTTTTCTTCTCATTACTTTAACATGATTTAATAAAGTTGCTCTCATATTTAATGTTTGATTGTTGATGACCAATGTTTCCTTACCTACAGCCTTCTGCTGAAGTTAGCTATAATGATGGATAGATGATAGCTAGCTAGCTAGCTAGCTAGCTAGCTAGATAGAGGTTGATAGCATTTTTACAAATGCATATATATATGTGATTGCTCTCTCACATACATTAGAATAAAATCATCTACTTCTGGTAAGAATGAAAGTCGTAAAATAATAAAAATAGACACAATTGAATTTCACTATGAAATATTGCTATTAAAAATCAGAAATGTCACATAATAATTTCTGCTTTGGCCAAGATAGAGTAACCCTTCCACCTGAAACAATAAAAATACACAGATATTTATGAAACAATCGTTTTCAAAATACTGGACATCAGGCCACATGAGACAGTATTCCCTGAGAGATGACCAACAAATGAGTTCAGCTCTACCACTGTCCCTCCTTACTGAACCTAGAGAGTTTCCAGGCTGCAACACAGGGGAGGGAAACTGAGGCAGGGCCCAGCATATAGCATGAGTTGAGGAGTCAGAGCTGAAAGTCTCAGGTGACCAAGGGAGCCTGGGTTCTCATGAGAGAGTACTGAAAAGGAGAGAACCGCACAGGAAGAACTCTAGAGACAGGCAGAAGGACCCCCTTGAGTGTTCAGCAGAGATATTATTAGTGCTTGTAGGTGATGAAACTACCTGAGGCTCAAGAAAGAATCACCCAAAAGGTTTTGAGGGAGCCATACCCAGCACTGACAGTGAGCTGGAAATAATGCCCATTCCCACAAGCCAGACTAGAAAACTCCATAATTCATTGGCATTGGGCACAAATCAGACTTCCACTACACATGACTTTGGTCTTGCCTACCAAATCTTAAGGGCAAGACCAAAAAGGATTAAAGTCTTTACAAGTTACTTAAAGTCCAGAAAAAACTGAAGCATATACATAGAAATACAGAAATATTCAGAACCCAAAAAGAGGAAATTCACAATAATTGGCATCCAATTAAAAGTTACCAGGCATGCAAAGAAGCAAAAAAATGTAACCCATAATAAGAAGAAAAATCAAACAATTGAAGTGAGCCAGAACCAACAGAGATGCTAAAATTAAAAACAAGCACATTCAGACAGTGATTCACTCTAAATTTCACATGTTGAAAAAGTAGACACGAGTAAGATACAAAAAAAGACCAAAATCAAAAATTTAGAGATTAAAACTATGTCTGAGTCAAAAAAATACAATGAGTAGAATTATTGGAAGATTAGACATCGTAGAAGAAAAGAATGGTGAAATAGAAGACATAGCAACTATCTAAAATGAAATACAAAGAGAAAAAAAGAATTGAAAGAAATGAGCTGTGGGATAACTGCAACAGCCTAACATATGTGCAATTGGAGTCCATGAGGAGGAAAGACAGAAGGTTATCAGAGAAAGTATTTAAAGAAGAATAGGTAAATATTTTCCAAATTTGAGGAAAACTACAAATCCACAGGCACAAGAAGATCAATAAACTCCAAAAAAAGAAACATCAAGATAATTACTCCATAGCACATCACAGTCATTTCTCAAAATGAATCATAGAAAATCTTAAAAGCAATTAGAGAAAAAGAAACATTATGAACGGAGGAAAAACATAAGTATAATTGTACATTTCTCATCAGAAACAATACAAACAAGAAGACAATGGAATAACATTTTTAAAGCATGTAAAGCAAAACCTAGATTGAATAAAAATATTTTTCATACTTGAAGAAGAACTAAAGAGTTTTTCATACATAAAAAATGGAAAGTATTGTCACAAGCAGATGACACCTACAAGAAATGTTAAAGGAAGTCCTCAAGCTGAAGGAAAATTATAATAGACAAAAATTCGAATCTACATAAAGGAATTAAGAGTACTGAAAATAATTAAATTAGTAAATATAACGAAGTTTTCCTCATTATTTAAATCGGTTTAAAAGATAACTGTTAAAAACAAAGAGACAACATATTGTAGAGTTATAACATGTAAAAATGAAATGGAACAAAGCACTGGAACAGAGTCTAGGAGACATACAAGTATACTGTAGGAAGGCTCTTATTCCACATGATAAGTGGTAAAAGACCACTTGAAGTAAACTGAAAGTTAAAGATGTATACTATAAATGCTAAAGCAACCACTAAAACAGTGAAACAAAAAGTTACAGCTGGGCTTCCCTGGTGGCGCAGTGGTTGGGAGTCCGCCTGCCGATGCAGGGGACGCGGGTTCGTGCCCCGGTCCTGGAAGATCCCACATGCCGCGGAGCGGCTGGGCCCGTGAGCCATGGTGGCTGGGCCTGCGCATCCAGAGTGGCTGGGCCTGCGCATCCAGTGCCTGTGCTCTGCAACGGGAGAGGCCACAGCAGTGAGAGGCCCGCGTACCGCAAAAAAAAAAAAAAAAAAAAAAAAAAAAAAATTATAGCTAATAAACCTACAAAAAAGAAAAAAGTCATAAAAAATACTGAACTAATCAATAAGAAGGCAGAAGAAGAGAATAATGGGACAAATAAGAGATGAAACAAACAGAAAACAAAAGAAAGATGATAGATGTAAACATAACCATGTCAATAACCACATTAAAGATAAATGGTCTAAACACCTCAAATAAATGTGCCAACTGTTGTGCCCAAGTCCTTTAATGGATTATCTCATTTAATTCTCAAAAAGAAAAAAACAAACTATGAGGAGATTGATGTTCTAATCTCATTTTACAGATGTTCAGTGAAATTATATTATTTTGTTTTCTTTTTGTTAGAGGTAACCAGCAACTCCAGAGCCTAAAAATCAGAATAACCCTCCTTCCTCTGGGAGATAACACTTTGCAAATGTTAAAGACTATAACAGTCAGTTTCAATGATCCTGTCGTAATTTTTATCACATCCACAGTACATAGTTCTTCACACTGATAAATGCACACCCTATGGGAAACAAAAAACCTTACTGGTTTATTTATTTGTGATTTTAAAATTATGTTGCCAAATCTCTAACTCTAAATTTGCTATTTACACAGTCCATTATTTTCTAGAATCAATCTTCCCACACTGAATGAATTTCTCAAATAATTGTGGCCTTACTGATCAGTATCATCACAGACAATAAACTCAAAATAATCCTCCACCTAATCTAGTAAGAAAAATTAGTGTCCATATTTTCTAACCACATTCTGCTCATGCATTAATGCATTTATTTATCTTCTTTGACTTGAAAACTGAAGATAAGCTAGCAAGTGGAATTTAGTTAAAAATCATGTGGGTGGGCTTCCCTGGTGGCACAGTGGTTAAGAATCCGCCTGACAATGCAGGGGACACGGGTTCGAGCCCTGGTCTGGGAAGATCCCACATGCTGCGGAGCAACGAAGCCCGTGAGCCACAACTACTGAGCCTGTGCTCTAGAGCCCACGAGCCACAACTACTGAAGCTTGCGCACCTAGAGCCTGTGCTCTGCAACAAGAGAAGCCACTACAACGAGAAGCCCACGAACCACAATGAAGAGTATCCCCTGCTCACCGCAACTAGAGAAAGCCTGTGTGCAGCAACGAAGACCCAATGCAGACAAAAATAAAATTAAAAATTTATATATATTAAAAAAATCAATAGGCTATTGAATACAAATTCAGAATTGTTATTAAAAAAATCATGTAGGTTAGGTAAGGAGTAATAAGCAAATCCTTAAGTGAAGACACAAGGTATGAGGTCAAAGACATCAGGCAGAATGTAGTCAAATGTCTTGATACTAGAACAGACTCTGCAAAACATCATCTTTTAAAGTAGGAAACTGATATTACATTTAGACTTTCTACATGGTGAGCAGTGTGCTGAACATTGCACATTCACTGCCTCCTCATATTATTACAATGTAAGATACTTCTGAAATATTAATTGATAGGATTTCTATTCTCCATAGTTCCTTCTACTTTCTGGCCACTTTCTCACTGAGTCAGTCATTTCATGTTCCCTACTCATGAAAAGTATGACATGAGGGATCATAGAAATAAATACACAAGGATTATTGGATTTTAAACATCTAATTCTCAAGAGAATGTGAGAAACTCATACTATATAAATAAGTAAAATTGAAGAATAAGAGAGAATTTATCCATCCAGGGACTATAAAAGAGGGAAAGAGATAGGAAGAGATGTTAAGGTATAAAGAGAGAAATGGAGATTGGTCAAGATGAGGATAAGGGGTCCAGATACAGAAGAAGCTTGTAGAAAGGAAATGAGTCACCATTCAAGAACCTCTAACCTCTGCTCCAAGGCACACCACCTATTGCCAGTGACAAGGAGCTCTGTAGGAGCAGAATTCATGTTCAAAACTGTCCAGACTCCATCTGTGTGAGTACATGTACCACTGGCACCTAGGAAATACATTAATCGTCCTTTCTAGTGGCTTCCACTGAGGATTTCTCTTTGATTGCATCAACATGGTACTAGCTGACTGTCCAGAAGAGTTGATGCCTTTAGGTTTTTCTATACTTTGCCCCAAAGATCCCAGCCTAATTTACCTACCACTTTTCACCAGCAAAGTATACTTCTGCATCTACATTACTCCCTTCCATGGAGGATTGGATTCTGGACTTCTAGAGGATGACTGAAAACAAGGAAGGGAAAAACTCTTACTTTTGTTCTTGTATTTAACTTAATGAATCAGTTTCATTTGTCTCTTGATTCAAGTTAGAGGTAAAACACATCATGTTATAGTTAATACAGCCCCACTGGGTAGTGGTGGTAATTATTATAAGATAGAGAAAAAAATCTAGGGTTCAGACGGTTAAATTACAAATGAGTAATTTAACTCGAACATTAAATTACGAACAAATTCTGTTCTGAGAGCACTTGTAAGTTCAACTTGTTCATAAGTCCAACAAAGTTAGCTTAGGTATCCAACTAACACAATCAGCTATATAGTACTGTACCGTAATAGGTTTATAATACTTTTCACATAAATAATATGTACATAAAAAACAAACACAAAAAATAAAGAAAACATTTTTAATCTTACAGTACAGTACCTTGAAAAGTACAGTAGTACAGTACAATAGCTGGCATGCACGTTCTCATCTTTGAAAGTTCGTAACTTGGAGGTTGGTATGTAGGGGATTTACTGTATATACCCAGGAGTGGTATTGTTGGGTCATATGGTAGTTCTATTTTTAGTTTTTTGAGAAAGCTCCATATTGTTTTCCAGTGGCTGCATCAATTTACATTTCCACCAACAGTGTAGGAGGGTTCCCTTTTCTCCACATCCTTACCAACATTTGTTATGTGTTCTTTGTGATGATAGCCATTCTGACAGGTGTGAGGTGATATCTCATTGTGGTTTGCTTTGCATTTCCCTGATGATTAGCAATGTTGAGAATCTTTTCTGTTGGCCATCTGCACGTCCTTTCTGGAAAAATGTCTATTCAGGTCTTCTGCCCATTTTAAAAACTGGGTTGTTTGTTTGTTTGTTTTGCTGTTGATTGTATGAGTTGTTTATATATGTTTTATATTCACCCCTTATCGATCATAACATTTGCAAATATTTTCTCCCATTCAGTAGGTTGTCTTTTCGTTTTGTTGATGGCTTCCCATTGCTATGCAAGAGCTTTTAAGTTTAATTAGGTCCCATTTGTTCATTTGCAAAAAAAATATTGCTACAACTTATGTCAAAGAGTGTTCTGCCTGTGTTTTCCTCTAGGAGTTTTATAGCTTCCTATCTTACATGAGGGTCTTTAATTCATTTTGAGTTTATTTTTGTATATGGTGTTAGAGAATGTTCTAACTTCATTCTTTTACATGTAGCTGTCCAGTTTTCCCAGCACTACTTAATGAATTAGTCTTTTCTCCATTGTATATTCTTGCCTTCTTTGTCATAGATAAATTGACCATAAGTGCATAGGTTTATTTCTGGGATTTCTGTCCCACTGATATATGTGCCTGTTTTTAGGCTGGTACCATACTGTTTTGATAACTTTAGCTTTGTAATATAGTCTGAAGTCACTGAGCATGATTCCTTCAGCTCTATTCTTCTTTCTCAAGATTGTTTTGGCTAATCAGGGTCTTTCGTGTTTCCATACAAATTTTGAAATTATTTGATCTAGTTCTGTGAAAAATACCATTGATATTTTGATAGGGATTGCACTGAATGTGTAGATTGCCTTGGGTAGCATCGTCATTTTAACAATAATTAATTCTTTCCATCCAAGAACATGGTATATCTTTCCATCTGCTTGTGTCGTCTTCAATTTCCTTCATCAGTGTCTTCACTGATGAAACATCAGTGAACACCAGTTTTCTGAGTACAGGTTTTTACCTCCTTATGTAAGTTTATTCCTAGGTATTTTATTCTTTTGGGTGCAGTGGTAAATGGGATTGTTTCCTTAATTTCTCTTTCTGATAGTTCGTTGTTAGTGTATATCTTTTCTGGTATGTTCTGGTCTTTTTCATTGATGGTTGTTCTGCAAATAGTTAGGAGTTTTGGTGTTCTCATGAGAGGAGGTGAACTTAGGGTTTCTACTCTGCCATCCTGGCTGATCTCCTTATCATCTTTTTTTTCCACCTATAAAGCTATGCATGTTTATTGTAATATATAAAATGATAAAAAATACATTTTGAAAATACATAAAATTACAAGAAGGGAAAAAAATCACCCATAATTTTACCATCTCTATAAGCAGTATTGCCATTCAGTGCATATATTCCTAGTTATTTTTCTAGATTCACTTATTTTGTTGACTTTTATATTGTTAGATGCTCTCCTACTATAACTTGGGTACTTCAGAGATGTTAAAACATGGGTCTGTGTATTTTGCAACTGAGCACTAAGTCTGTTGAATATGTTCAGCCTCGTTTATAAAGTATGAACTGATGATTCTGTGGGGCAAAAGTCAGTAGTGAGTCTCACTCTGGGGATAACTGGACAGCAAATTCAGAACATGCAAGCATTTTTCTATATTTTATTTTTATTTAGTTCTTATTAGCATCTCTCTGCTTACAAACGGCTTTATTAGAAAACAGTTAGAAATAAATACATTTTAAATTCATTCTTTTTTATTTTTGCAAATTACACAAATTATTTCCTGTTGTCATTTTATTTAAGTAGAAAAGGCCAAATCCTATTTCTTTTTTCTTGGATACAAGTGAGTAAGCCTCATTTAATGACACACCCCTGAGAAATGATTTGCAATAAATAACAGCTCAGGGGAACTAAAAAGCCCCAAGTAGAATTCAGAAAACAACTCTGTTGTCTTGTGCTAAACAACAAAGTTTGCATGTTGTGAAAACACCAGAACTGGTGTTTATGTTCATGGCTCTCAGTCCTTAATTCATTTGATCAATTTATTGTGTATTATGAAGCATTAAAAATAATTTATGTTTATATATCTGACAAATTGTGATAGAGACCATCGGTTCTCACCAAACATGGAGATATTTCCTACATTTTCCCTGCCCCAAGGCTTCTAGGTGTGGTCATGTGGTGAATTCTTGCAATAGAACATCAAATGGAGGGATGTAGGGCTGGGTCACGTCCACTAAAATAGTTAAGAATGAATGTTTCTCCCTCCACCGTTCTCTCTCTCCATAATTAGAAATAAAAAAACACATGGGTCTTGGAGTTCTAAGAGGAAGCAACCCAAGTCCCTGATTCACCACTTGAAGGAGAGTTGTGTTGCATAAAGTAGGATAAACATGAGTAAGAAATAAATCTTATTTTTGACAAACCACTGAATTAGAGGGGTTTATTTCTTATTGTAGCATGGTCTAGTTGTACATTTAGCCTTGTCTTATTGTTTTACAGGGGTTGAAGTGTGCATATGAGAGTGTAGGTGGTAGCTGAGTAGCTAAAGGAACAGCCTGGGCCAGTTCTAAGTTTATTCTCAGCCTCTCAGCTCCACATTCAGCTCCTACCTGCTCCACCATAATGACCTGGACTCCAAGCATTTCTCCTCTACTATGAGCATGATGTTAAGCTTTGTCAGTATAGGGTGCTGAGGGACATTGAAAGGGGACTCTCTTCCTGGTTCTGGAATGCTGCCTTTTTGCTCCTGCTGTAACAGTCCATCAGTGTGTATGTGTGTGTGTGTGTGTGTGTGTTCACATCCAGTGTCATTCTGCGCCAACTACACATTCAGAGTGTACAGTCCCTCAGCCATCTTGCAGCCCAGGTTGGGTCACAGTGACCACTGCCAGTGTCAGGCCTGTTGCTGGCAACAGCACGCCAGTGTCTCCCTCTGAGCCCCTGCGCATCAGCCTCAGCTCTCCTGGGCTGGGAGGGTTGTTTCCTCCAGCCCTCCTGACACAACCACATTGATCTCCAGGCCACATGCCACTGCCAGCAGTCAGGCTCCTAACAGCTGAAACTTTCTCCATGCCTGCCTACCCACAGATGTGCAGATCTGTCTGCCTGTACCCAGATGGCTGTTTCCTGCTTTCCTGGCAACTCCGAACCAGTTCTGGCCTGGACAACTCAGCAAACTTGCCTGCCATCCAGTAGATTATAACCACCATTATTCCAATGAGGTCTGAACCCCAGCTTTGGGGAGGGGGGCCCTTCTAAATTGCCCTTCCTTATGTGATCTTATCTACACATAGATATTATATAATTTATATTTTAAACATTTATATTTATATTTTAAAGGAGCACAATAGTTAAAAATATTTGAGAAATAATGAACCTAATAAAGAGAATGAATAGATGAATGAATGAATGAGGTGACTGGTAAGAAAAAACTAAACTGGGCGTATCTGAGAAGAGTTGGCCTATGTCACCAAGAAGAATTATAAGCAGCAAGTTTATAGCAGGAGAAGATGAAAATTTAACAGTTTCTTTACGTGAGTTTTTTTCTAGAGTTTGTCCAAGGAAAGTTAAAACAACAAACTATCTTACTAAAATTAGGAGAGGAACTACAATTGAGTAGGAAATGCAACCAGCATATAAAGGTTTTTCTCTGGACCTTTGCACCACCTTAAATATATATATCAGGTCTAGAGTCACGAGCACTATTCAAGATGAATTTTCAGCACTAAATTTGGTTTATCTACAGCAGAAAATATACCAGGAAGGTATTCAATAGTTTGCAAACTCCCTTCCCAGATGAGTCTACCTCTATGAATCTCTAAGAAGCATTAATCCCATTATCAGAGACAGATTTTCTTGTTCATTTAGGAAATGCCAACATGTCTGGTATCAAAAATAAGTTATCATAGGGAAACTAGGCTCAGAGATGCAGCTAAATCAACAGTAAAGAAGGATATTTTCTTCTGTTACATTTTAATTTCACTCTCAATCACTAGGTAGGCTGTGCTGTTGTTTAGAAATTTTCATATTTCAAATATGAGATTAAAATATTTTAATTTTAAAACACTTATAATGTAAAATAAATGTCAGTTAACCTCTAATGTCTTTACTAGGATGCATTGGTCTATATAATTACAAAAGTGAAAATTAATAGGAATTCCTTTTGTAAAAATATCTGGGTTTTCCATATTCCACTAAATTGGGTACAACTTTTTCCTGTTCAGAAATTTTACCCATACACATGCAGAGGACTGCATTTCTGCTGAGTCAGGTTAGATAAATCATTGTCTTTGTTCAATCTTCCTTCTTAATAATACACAGGGGAACTATAGATTACATGCAGTCATTTTTAATGTCCAGTTTTTCACTCTCATATTTTTCACATACCAATCATTATTTTTCTTGCCATTGATTTTTCTTCCTTGCACCACATGAATCATTTTTATTTTCCTGATGTTAATATTCAGTGTTTAAGGATTTTAGCAAAATTATACATATTCACATCGATAACAAAAATAACCTCAGATCTTCCCTGTCCCTATATCCATATTTTTTTGTAATGTGACTTTGTAACATTTCCCATTAACAGGTAAAGTTCATTTCTCTGCCACTGGGTCTAGACTGAAATTTTGATGCGCTTTGGACGGTAACATGTCATTATGCCAGTTCTGAGTCAAAGCCTCATGAGGCCTTGTTCACTTTTACTCTTTTTCAACTGCCATTTCAACAAGCCCAGGCTTGTGTGTTCTGTGATGGGAGAGAAAGTGGAGCGAAGATGTGCCATCCCAGCGAAGCCATCATAGACCAGCTCGCCTCCAGCCAACTTGAGAGTTGACTGCAGTCACATGAGTGAGCCCAGCTGAGATCAGAAGAACCAGAAGGCTGAGCACAGCTCAAATTGCTGGCAAATAGAATATAAGCTAAATGAATAGCTTTTCCTTCAAGCCACTGAGTTTTGGGGTGGCTTGGTATCCAGCAAGAGCTAACTGATACATATATCCTATACTTTCACCATTTTATCTGTTAGAATTCAGATTCTCCCTCACAATGATATTCATTCACATTAGAACTCACATTCTGATTTGGTTGGCCAAAAATACATTAATATTTTGGAACAAATGTAGGCAACTATACATAAATTCCTGGGTGGTATCATAAATAGCTATGCTGTTTGCTTGCTTTTTCATGAAGACACATACATCAAATAGCTTTAGAGGATGTTCTGTTTAAAACAGTAAAAATAAAATGTAGCCCCTGCTAGAGACTACACTAAACACTTTATAAGCTGTGTCTCAATTTTACCTTATAGCCTCCCACAAGATAAAATGAATACCATCACTGTGTGGGTTTTTTTCTTCAAATAAGAGAATTGAGTCTTGGAGAATTTAAATAATTTTCCCAAAGTCTACCCAAGATGTAGAAATGAGATTAAATGAATAATCTCTGACTCTAAATCCTGAGTGATTAACCATAAAGTATGTTGCCTACAATGTTCCAGAAATGTAAAGAAGGGGCAGCCTTTGATATGATTTCAAAGCATTTCCCATTCAACCAAATTCACCTGGAGAAATTAAATGTGAAAAAGCAGGTAAAGTTCATGTTCCTATAGTTCAACCTAAAGAAATTTACTAGTTCTCAATCAACTCAATAAGTTAGCAACCCACCTGTTTAACCCACTGTTGTTATGTCACTGTAATATACATAAATTCAAGTGAAGACAAAATGTTGGTGGACAGAACAATCAATCTTACTAACTTGCTCTTCTAAAGCTAATGGGCTTACAGTGGCATCACATGAAAGTGCAAGGTGCAAATTCATGTCATGTAAGAGTAAAAACAAGTAGCAGAGAAACTAAGTGCAGTTACGTTTACAAATTAATAAGCTGTCACTTATGTTGTTGCACAATCCTATATCTATAGTTTCATCAACCAAAACACTCTAAAAATTGAAAAAAAAATTTGTTAACATACAATGAGTGTATACTCATTGAGCAAGAAAATCTGGACTGAAGTGATGTAAAAATATTTATAGTCTCTGTTTATATTTCGCAGTATGATTATTCATACATTTTACTGAAGAAATTTTTTGACTACATGGTTTTGCCTCAGTCCCTGCTGGAAATGCTATGTGATTTAGAATATATGCTGTGTGCAAAACTTCTACAGTTCAAAAAGTCTTAACTGTAAAATAATCTGAATACAAGAACTTTAGATAAGTGATTGTAAACTCAAAATATGATTTGAGCCTGAAATTCGGCCAATAAGTCTTCATTCCTCATGTTTATAATGGATTTAATCAGTCATTTCCATTTTAGTCCGAATGAGTAATCAAATACTTTTTAGGGAGCATATTTTGATAAGAAGAGAGGGGAAAAAAAAGAAGAATCTGAAGTCTTTTTTTTTTTTACTTCCTCCATAGTTGGTTTTTAAAACAGAAATACATCAACACAGAAAAAATAAAATATGACTTCTGAATAGAATCTCAATGTTATAAATCCTCATAATGTAAAAGAAAAATTGTTCACATAACAGAAATTGGGAGGTGGTTAGTAGATGTAAAGAGGAGAGCAGGAACACAAATATCATTTCTCATGGTGGAGACTCAGGAGATATTGTCTAAGGTTGATGGAAGAGAGCATTGAAAATTTTGTGTATTATTCAAAGTTTAAAAGCAAAAAGAAGAAGTAAATGATAATAAAATTATCGACTTTGGGAGTTAGGGATGAGGGAAAATTAAGAGCGATGCAAATAAACGGAAGTTCTTTCTTTCAACATGAGAAGTAAACAGATATGACTAAATTTGATAAATGATGAAATATATATCATTTAGAAATAAAAAGCTTACTATGAGAAGAAAGCAAAGCAGAAATGGTTCCAAATGGGTTGCTTCTGGGGAATAAAAGGAGGACAGAGGGGTAGATCAGAGGCTAATTTTAATGACTGTGGCACCATTTTAAAAATAAAAAGTAAATAAAGCAAAACTATGGTAGTGCTAGTTGATTAAAGTAAAAGAGTCACTAGAAAATAAGTGAGTGACGGTCACTTTAAATAGGGTGGTCTGAGAGTGACTTATGAGAGGGGGTAGCCAAGAGAAAATCTGGAGTAAATGTGCTCCAGGCAGACAGAGCTCCCTATCCAGAGGTGCTCAGGGGGAGTGAGCTTGGCATGTTGGAGGAAGAGACAGGAGGCCTTAGTGAGCCAAGGGAAGCACCACGCTAGAGAACAGGGAGGTGTGCAGCAGCCAGATGGTGCAGACCTTATGGCTCATGGCATGAAGTTTGGGTCACATTCTAATTAACATGGGAAGCTGTCAGAGGGTTTTAAGTAGTGGAGAGACAGGCTCTACTTCAGATTTAGAGAGACTGTAGGAGCTGCTCTGCTAGAAGTAGACAGCAGGGGGTAAGCATGGACTTACCCCCTGGTAAGGCAGGGGGACTGGTTAGCGTGTTCCTGCCAAGGGTCAGGGAGAGAAAATGATGAGTTGATGACCAGTGTTTAAGGTTTGAGACAGCCTTTTGGAAGTAAATCAAACAAGGCTTACTCATAGGTTAGATGTAGAGAGTGAAGAAAAAACAGTGGAGAGACTCCAAGCAATGGGATGAATGGTAATTATTTTAACCATCTTGATTGGGGTCACAGATGTTTTTGGAGCAGAAACCCAGGGTCTTTTTTGTGCACGATCAGTTTGAGATGTCCCTTAAAAACTCATATGAAGATACTACACAGGAAATTTGATATATGAATCTTGAGTTAGGGACCGGGTTAAACTGCTGATATAAACTTAGTAATCATCAGCATACAGGTGATCCTTAAAGCCAGGAGGGGCTCACCTTAGGAAAGAGGGTAGATAATAAAAATAGCTAGTGTTCATTACATGCTTACCATATGTCTAAGACTCAGCTAAGTGGTTTTTACATGCTATGCTGGGCGGTCCCCAAGGCCACCCCAGCTTCTGTGATTTGCTAGGAGGACTCACAGAGCTCAGCATATGGTCATAATCACAGCCGTGATTTGTTACATCAGAAGGATACAAAGCAAAATCAGCAAAGGGAAAAGGCACCTGGGGTGAAGTCTAAGGGAAACCAGGTCCTCTCAGTGGAGTCACACAGGACGTGCTTCATTCCCCCAGCCATGAGTGTGGTAACCCCTGTGAAATACTGCCAAACGGCGAAGGTTATTAAAGACTCAGTGCCTGGGATTTTTATTAGGGGCAGATCACGTAGGCAGCCTGTGCCTGGCACTCGCCAAAATTCCAGACTCCCAGAGGGAAAGCTGGTGTTCAGCAGAAACCATATTGTTTTCATGAGCAGTTTAGGTGCAGTGAGGGCACCCTTATCAGTTAGGTGGTTAGGAACCCTCCTGAAATCCAAGTCCCCAAACGCCAGCCCAAGGCCAACCTCATCAGAAGCCTTTCTAAAGATAAGCAACCAAGACTGCTCTGTTGACGCTTTTCTGCACAAGTCTTAAATTATCTCAGACTCCAACCACCTTCTGAGATAAGTCCTATTATTATCTTTATTTCACAGATGAGGCAACAGGAGGAGAAAGCTCTGTCAGCTAATAGGTGAAGAGTTTGGGAATTGAAACCTGGCAGTTTGGTGCTTGTGAGAGAGCTCTTGGATACTTTGCAAAGGAGCCTCTTGCAATAGAGAACAGAAAACACCAGGGAGAAGGGTTGAAGGGCTGAGCCTTGGGTGTACCTACAGTTAGAGGTCCAATGGACAACGGGTCAAGACCAACCAATGAAATGGGCAGAAAGCCAGAAGGCCATGCAGTCTGTCTCAGGACTGAAAGAAGAGTTCAGAAAATGAGTTATTTGGAATCACCACATTGGAGGGGTGCAAAGATTGTTGCTGACAAGTTAAGTACATGAACTAACTTTAATTTTCCAGCTTTGTCTCCTACCGCACTGTCAAATACTCTACCTCTGACCACAGGGGCCAGATGCTTTTCCACAGGCACTACCATTGTTATTGAAGCTGCTATTCCTTTACACACATTCTCCCTATTACCTGAAATGTTATTCCACTGTTTTCTAGGTAGCACTTTCTAGTCATCTTTCAAGAGCTGTACCTAATAGTCCTTTCTTGGTAGAATATTGTTGCCTCTCCAAACAGAGTCATCTACTTTATCCTCAGAGTTCTTTTCTTCATACTTCTAATACAAATCTATTCTTATTAAGTTCATTTTATTTGATTACTTTTCAGCATCCTTCTCTAGCCTGCACCTGCACCTTATTCATATCTATACTGTCAGCATCTAGGGTAGTGTTAGAACATAGCAGATGCTCAAGAAATATGAGAGGAAGGAAGGAAGGAAGAAAAGAAGGAAGGAAGGAAGGGAGGAAAGAAGGAAAGGAAGTGGGGAGAGGAAGGGAAGAGGAAGGAAGATAGACTGAGGGAATTCCACTGAGGAGCAGAAAAGCTAAACAGGGAGATCAGCTCGGTGCCTTGTGACCACCTGGGGTGGGGGGATAGGGAGGGTGGGAGGGAGGGAGACGCAGGAGGGAAGAGATATGGGGGGATATATGTATAGGTACAGCTGATTCACTTTGTTATAAAGCAGAAACTAACACGCCATTGTGAAGCAATTATACTCCAATAAAGATGTTAAAAAAAAAAAAAGCTAAACAGAAGAAGCGTTTGGGGTGAATGTATATAATATTTCCTGAAACTCAAGCACCTGAGATTGAATTGGAAATATCTTATTTTATTTTATTATTATTAATATTTGGCCGCACCATGCAGCTTGTGGGACGTTAGTTCCCCAACCAGAGATGGAACCCGGGCCCTTGGCAGTGGGAGTGCAGAGTCCTAACCACTGGACCGCCAGGGAATTCCCTGGAAATATTTAAATTCTAGTAATGTGTGTATTGAATTTGCATTTGCCTAACTGGTGTTATGCAAACAAATCTATAAAACTTACTTTCGGGCTTCCCTGGTGGCGCAGTGGTTGAGAGTCAGCCTGCCGATGCAGGGGACACGGGTTCGTGCCCCGGTCCGGGAAGATCCCACATGCCG
>NC_041214.2:106973787-107012929 GCF_002837175.3 Physeter macrocephalus | reverse complement strand
TGGGCCCGTGAGCCATGGCCGCTGAGCCTGCGCGTCCGGAGCCTGTGCTCCACAACAGGAGAGGCCACAACAGTGAGAGGCCTGCGTACCGCAAAAAAACAAAAAACAAAAAAAACCACCTTACTTTCCATGCATACATAAGTACCTGAGAGATATAGATTGAAATGTCCTAGCCACTGTTTTTTTCTTCCTTCCACCAAAGTCTTTCTTGGACTAGCTAAAATGCAAAATTTCATGAGAAGAGCACAAGAGTAACATTTTAAAGGGAAGTTTATTTCCTAGTGTAAATGAATTTATCAGGACTTTTCCCAGGGATACATTTTTTCTTTGAGGAGAAGGAGGAAAAAATATGGGGATATGGGGACTCTAAGACAGGCAGCCATAAAGGAAAAAAATTATCCAGAACTAGGAGGCTAAGAGATCAGGGAAATCAAATTGTGTGCTTCACACAGTATCTCATCTTCTGAAATACAACCAGAAAAACTCCTATATGGAGGTACAAAGGGGACATGCGGATCCTGTTTCCAAAGGGGTTTAGAGATTGGTAGAGGAAATGCCAGTCATACATGGTAGTTAACCACATGGGACAGGGGATATGGGATACAGGCTCGCTCTAGGCATGGACCAGCTGTGAGGGCTGACTGCAGGCCATATTCTACTCCTACAGTGTGCTATGTGTTCAAGAACATTCCTCAGACTGGGGTGCATGAGACAACATGGAAAGTTGGCAGGGCCATCTGACCACAGCTCCACAGTTCTCCCCTACTCACAGATGTTTCCTGCCTTCCCCACGAAGTGCAGCCTCCTCTGAGGCCTCACCTCTGGGTTTTCTTGTAAATGCATCTGCAGTAGCCAGATCCTGTTTCAAAGTTTGTTTCAGGCTAGCTATCATTAAAAGGAGAGTCATGAAGAATTTATTAGAGGAAACACTGAACACAGTGAACTGATTCTATGTCTTTATGTCCCCTTTTTTAGCCACTCCATTTTTATTATGGATAAACTGATCTTTAACCTAACTGACTTTTTATTCAAGAAAAAAAAAAAGAAAGGAAAGAGAGAGAAGTGAATTTTGCATCCTATACGATTCTTTAAATGAGTTGAGATTTAATAGATGTTAAAAAAATGCATTTACAGAAATTAATAGCATTTTAGGTGCAAGTACTGGGGAGTGTAGTATATGTGTGTGTTTGTGTGTGAGGGTGTGTGTGTGTGTGTCTCTCGAGGGGGTTGCCTAACTGCGTCTGCTCCCTCTGAGCAACTAAACTAGAATTCTAACAGTGTAGGTGTTCATATTCACAGCATCTTTAAATAAGGACAAGATGTGCTGTTGGAATTGATTGCAACCACACTCTGTAAAGAGATCCACACTCAAGTGATAGTCGGTGAAGCCCATCCCTGCTTCACAGCTGCTGCAGTTGCCCTTGCTTCCTGCTGAACCATTTTGCTGCACATCTCAGAGCTCACCTCTCTCACCATTGAGGTCTGAGCTCAGGAGGCTTTCCCCAACGCCATGGGCCATGCGCCCACGCTCCCACCTTATCATCCTATCTGATTTCTTCTATCCTCTGTGGAGTGTCTATCACAATCCAAAACAATATGATGGATTGATTGATTGATTTACTCTTTTGGAGAATGTAAGCTGAGAGTTGGAGCTTTCTTTTCATTCTATCCCCAGATTGTCAGAACAGTTTCTGGCACTTTGGAAACACTAACAAGGTATTTGATGTGAAAGACAGAATGATTTCTAAAGCCTGTACAGTGGATTCTGATATTGTCTCCTCCAACTCCTCAATAAGAAACTCTTCATGAGCCTTAACCCTTTTGCTAAGTAAACAGTCTGTGTTTGCCACATGGGAATCATCTGTGTCTAACACTTCCTATTGCCTCTGCATATTCTAGTTATTCTAGTGGGTTCTGAATGCCCTTTTCCTGCCCCAGGTTCCAAATAATTCTAAAGTGATATTTTTATCATGTTTATTAAGTCTTCTTAAAGTCTGAAAACAGTGGAGTTATAACTCAGTTTCTCTCACTGAAGGATCTTGTCTGCTTTATCTGTATGCTTGCTCATTGAGACTAGTTTTAAAATTCTTTCCTGGGAAAGAGTCTCACTTGTTTTTAGTCAAACTGAAATTTCACACTTGCAAAGCTGTCTTTCATCCTTTTCCTTTGGAATAATAGCTTAGGATGTGATTGGTTAATCATTTTGGGTGCAATCATACTGATTACACATGCATGTGAAAAAAACCCTGAATCCGGCATTGCAACCTATTAGCTCATGGACTGACTCTCCCCCGAGATTTGTGTCTGGTCCATCTAGTGTTGACCAGTAAGATATTTAACTTTCAGCTATTAGCCAGCCTTTGAAAATGGAGAGCTTGCACATGAAATGTAACATTCCAAACTTCTCTTGAAAATCTAAGGATCTGGGAAAAAATAATCATCTGGACAATAATCTTCTTGGACTACTAGCACCTTCCTTTTTTAGGTGGGTCATGAAGCCTCTAGCTGCCCAAATCCTCAACCCTCCCTGTCGCTGTTCCAAATTAAACCAGAATCAGTTCCTTTTTTCATCAGAAGTCTATATTCTTTTAGTTATTTTGACTGCTTGAGAACTGAAAGATCTAAATGTCTGTTCACGGTCTAAAAAATTCAGTGAAGCTAGTATATTTCTTTATTTTAAAAAGGCAACCACAACTCAACAGTAAATATTAGTTATATATTCACTGTAGTCTCCATAAGCAAGCAATTTAGAAAAAAATATGTGGGATAGATTGGCCTCTGTAGTAGACTACCCCTGCAGGGGAAAATATTCTCATTACTAGGCACAGGAATAGTTTTTCTGGAATTACAAAGTCAGGGTTATGTTGAATAAAGGAATATCTTCACCTTTAATAGGAGTTCAAGGAGTAGAATGTTTTCTCTCAATAGATTCAAAGCTTCGTCTGTTAAAGGAGACAGAACTGCGTTTGAATTCTGACTTTTTATCTTCTGTGAATCATTGGAAAGTCTGTGAATATCCGATCTTTTAACTGTGGGATGAAAGGACTGTATGCACCACCATGAGGGGCAATAAGGAAGAAATGGTAATATACATAAAGTGGTTGGTCTTTCATCCAGCCAAAACAGGCTACCCTATGTGTTTTAATCTTCACCACGTCATCATTTCTTTAACCCCATGCTCTTTAGAAGGCATCTAAGCTGATGGCAAGATAAAGATGGAATGCAAGAAAGCCAAGGTTATGTGTTCAAACTTTTTCATCTAAAGATAAAGGATATATTTTTTTAACATCTTTATTGGAGTATAATTGCTTTACAATGGTGTGTTAGTTTCTGCTTTATAACAAAGTGAATCAGTTATACATATACATATGTTCCCATATCTCTTCCCTCTTGCGTCTCCCTCCCTACTGGCAGCAACATTCACGGTGCTTCTTGCGGGTGCCAGGGGCCCTGTGCTATGTGGCTGCTTCCCACTAGCTATCTATTTTACATTTGGTAGTGTATATACGTCCATACAAAGGATAATATAAATACTAAAATATAAATGCTTACAGACATTTATATAAAATATACACCGAATACATACCAAGGTAAATAATTGCCTACGGTTCTCAGATTTCTGGATTTCATGAGGCAGAAAATTTTAAATATAAAATTTAAAAAAAACACAGAATTCTTTTTTCCCTGATTAAGCTAACAAACAGCAAAAGAAAAAAGTTGCAATTTATCATTATTACCAACATTTTATGTAAGAAAGGACATTTAATTCTCCTCAGAAAGGGTAAGAAGGACAAAATTTCAGAATGAATGACAGCTCTTTAAATTGAATCAATGTAACCTAATGAAAAACTCACCAGATTACTCTTATTATTCTTATTTTTCCATAGACTATAAAAGTGTCCCTGAACCAAAGACCTAGATCAACATTTGAAAACCATTTGTGTAGACTCCGCTTAAAGTTTAAAGTTCTTGTTTCAGTGCCTAAGCTTTACTGTCACATATTTAAATTATAGTATCTGCAAAAATAAACCTGACCTAATTAGATGACTCTGTTCCTCAAACTATCACACAATCCTCCAGCACTGGGATTAACCAAGTGCTTGTAAGTTTCTGTGTTTGATGGGTTGTTTGGGGGAAGGAAAGAGACAGGTTGAATGTCTTCCCTTCCAAGTCCCTTTTCCATCCATCCATCCTCTGTCAACAAGTTTGTGGAGGGAGTGAAGAGAGTAATGGCAGAGACAGCTAGCTCCTTCCCAATATCTTTTCCCATCCCTCCTTAGGAACAGAACTCTGATTCTGTTGAAGCTGGCAATGTGTGCAGCTAAACCTCCTTCATTAATCAAGTTCCCTTGCAGACAGTGGTGGCTAGGTGACACCATTCTGACCAATGAGCTATTGTAGAAATTGGTGGTGAGGCTTGAGCAAAACACTCTTTTAAAGCAGGGGCTTGCTTAGCTGCCCCCTTTTTCCCCATGGAAAAAACAAAACACTATGGCCAGATCTGCTACTGGCAACAAAACTCAATCCGTAACTCATACAAATATAATAAATAGAAAAAGGAAGAAATACTCTTTCCTCAGTAACAGAATAGAAAAACATGGTAATTGGAAGAACATATTACTCTACATCTTAGTGACTGATGAACCATTACATATGTATCGTAATAAGTCAGCCTGTTTCCTTGGGAATTTAAAAGTAGAACATGGATAACCTCACTATTTGTCATTACATATATAATAGTAGACAAAAAAGCACGTATAACATGTGTTATGAGTTGAACTGTGTTCCCCCAAAAGATACGTTGAAGTTCTAACTTCCAGTACCTCAGGATGTGACCTTATTTGGAATCACAATCATTGAACATATAATTAGTTAAATTAAGATGAGGTCTTTCTGCAGTAGGATGGGCCCATAAGCCAAGTGACTGGTGTCCTTTTAAGAAGTGGCAAGAGAGACACACAGGAGGAGACTGCCATGTGACAATGGAAGCAGAGATTGGAGTGCTGTAATTGCAAAAGCTAAAGAACATCAAGGATGGCTGTCCACCATGAGAAGCTAGGAAGAGGAAGGGAGGATTCTGAATAATCAGAGGGAGCGTGGCCCTGCCAACACCTGGATTTTGGACTTCTAGACTCCAAAATTATAAGAGAATAAATATCTGCAGATTTACCTTACCCAATTTGTGGCATTTTGTTACAGCAATCCTAGGAATGAATACTACGCAAACCAAGATACTTTTACGCAAGAATGTTAATGCACTTTAGGAGTTATAATCAAGATAATTGTAGATCTTATTTGAAAAACTTTTTCTAATGATAGATTTTCTTATTTTTTGTATTAGATAATATAGAAACTTTTAAAGAAGAAAATAAATCTGTTTACAATACCACAAGTAACCAGTAACACTTTGTGGCATTTGCTTTCAATATTTTGTGTATGAAATTTGTGGGTGATATTTATATGTACGTGTAGAATTATGCCTGTGTATTTATTGTGTGTATATGAGAGAAAGAGAAAGACATTGTGTGAATATCATATTTCTCCCGCCCTCTCCTCCCTCCCTCTTTCATTTCTTTCTTCCACACATATCTGGGGAACACTCTGAATACCCAGGCACTCTCCTGGGTACTAGGGACACAGTGGTGAATATATCAGATAAAATTCCTCCTTTTATGTGTTTTACAATTTGGTTTATTATACAAAATAGCCTGGCATTTCCAAAACACTGTGTTAAAATGGAGCAGCGCAGAGTGTCATGGAAGCACATCTGCTGGTACTAAGCATACACTGGAGAGTTTGAGGAGGGCTTCCTGGAGGAGTTAGGTCTCAGCTGAAGACAGACGGAAGAAGAGCAGCAGTTAGGAAGAGAAGACCAGGAGTATTACAAGCAGAGGGAGAGGCGGATGCAGAGACCTGGGCAACAGAGAACAGGACATGTTTGAAGAATGTAAAGAAGTTCAGTATTCCCAGATTATTAGTAGAAGGGGAACATTGGCAAGAGATGCAGTATGCAAGGGCCAGACCATGAAGGGCATTCTAAAGGCTAGTTAGAAGTTGGACTATCTTAATATAGAGAAAAACAGTGAGGAGTTTATGCAGATGAAGTGAAATGATCAGATTTGCATTTTAGGAAGATCTGATTGGAAGCAATGTGGAAGATATACTGAAAAGGGCCAAGGCTACTGAAGAGATCCGTGAAAAAGATGATGGCAGCTCAAAACAGGGCTTGACAGTAAGGATTGGGACATTATCAAAAGGCAAAAGTGAGGACATGGTACTTATTGGCATAACAAGCTTATTAACTAAAAAACAGTGATGAAGAGGGCATGACTAGGGCCTAGTGGGTAGATGGCAGTACTGGTCATGAGATAGCATCAGGGATATGGCAACAAAAGAAAGTTTGGGGTGAATGACATGAACGAGATAATGAATATTTGACATTTTGAATTTAAGATGATCGTGAAACATCCATGTAGACAGACACTTGGGGAATATGTCTAATGCTCAGCGAAGAATTTTGAGCCAGAGACTTGCATTTCAGAGTTGTCAATGCATTTTTGATAATGTTGAAGCTTTGGGAATAGACAAGAGTGCTCATGAAGAATGTGCAGACTGAAAAGAAAGTGATTGACTGAGTTCTGAGGAACATTAGGATTTAAGGGGCAGGCAGAGTAAGTGTAACTTACACCAGAGACAGCAAAGCAGAAGCCAGAGTGGAGAAAGAACGAGGAGTGTGCAATGTCATGGATGTCAAGTGGAGATAGCATTTCATGGAGAAAATCAATACTCAGTTGTAGTGATTAAAACAATGCAGTTCAGGCATAAGAATAGGTAGATCAATGGAAATTACTAGGCTAAAATACCTAAATATATGTGAGACTGCATTCTATGACAAAAGCAACATTTTAAATTAGTGGCAAAGAGATAGATTATTTAGTAAATGGTACTGGCTCAAGAACAAGTTGTATGGAAATATATACATAGGAAATGACCTTTTCTTCTTTCTTTATACCAGTAAAATTTCTAAGTGTACCAGAAATGTAAATAATTACAAAGTAAAGTTGTAAAAATACTTTTAAGTGATATAAATGATACAGCGATACAGAGTGGGATGGAGAAAGTCATTCTAAGCATGACATGAAGGCTAGAAATCATAAGGGAAATATTGATACATATAGGTAACCTACAAGCTTAAAACTTTTCTATAGAAAAAATGTCATAAAATGTAGATAAACAAAATATGGGGAAAAACTTGCAATACAATATATAGAAAAGGAATACTATCCCTCCTGTACACAAGACTCTAAAAAAAAAAAAAAAAAAAGTAGTTAAATGCTTCTGTAGAAAAATATGTGGAAATGTGAGTATGCTGCACACAAAAGACAAAATATAAAAGGATAATGAATATATGAAATGTATTAAGAATCCCTAGCAATGAAGGAAATATTAATAAATGCAACGATAAAATAGCATTTATTGGCTATCAACTGGAAAAAGATTAAAGTAGATTGTCAAAAGCTAGTGCTAGGGGTGTAAATTGATTCAAATGTCCTCCCTGCTTATCAAGGGGCACATAACAAATGGGGTTTGGAGCCAAGCTGCCTGAGTTTGAATGCCAGCTTCACCTCTTTCTACTTGCGTGGCATCGGACAACAACCTCTTAATGCCTCGGTTTCTTCATCCATAAAAGAGGGTAATAATAATGATACCTACTTCATAGAGTTGTGAGCAGAAAAAGGCACTAATATATGTCAAGTACTTAGTGCTGAGCATGAACTAGTAGTAGTAGTGCTTATTATTATTATCATTTTCTTTTCTTTCCTCAGCTTAAATTTTCTTGCCATTATTTTAACATGTCTCTCATATCCAGAAATACCTTCAATGTTTCTGCTCCATTGCCCTTCTATCCTACTTTCTTGGGTTTCTGAAAAGTTTAATCGTCTATATTTCAATAGCATTCTATAAACAAATTTTATATAAACTTTATAAACAATTTTTTAAAGGACTCAAAAACTAAATTTCAATAATCTGCCTATGTAATTCAAACCATAACTGAGTTTAAGAATTTTCTTACTTTGAATTCCATAGTATGGTAAATAGAGGGTTTCCTAGGATACTATATTTTATAGACACTGAGGTCTGTTAATTTGAGTTCTTACTCCATATGAATCATTCCTCAAGAGTAATTTCGATACTTAGAATGAATACATGCTATTTCTGAAAGAGTTTCTAAAATATCCCCACCATGGTTCTTATATACAACAGGAATCTGACATCACTGATAATATTTATTCATTTAAAAAAATCTCTGGCAGGGGGTGGTGGTGGTGTGATGAATTGGGAGATTGGGATTGACATATATACACTAACATGTATAAAATGGATAACTAATAAGAAACTGCTGTATAAAAAAATAAATAAAAAACAAAACAAATCAAAAAAATCTCTTACAAAAGGGACTAACAAAATCCATGAAACCATTTTACAGCAATATTTATTTAGTGATTTCCAGCTTATTGAGCCCTTATAAATATTCCACTCTTTGAATCTCACAACAATCTCATAAGTAATCAAAACAGAATTGCTTAGTATCTCCATTTTACAAATGAGGATTGTAAGGCTAAGAGAGATTATGTGAATTGCCTAAGGTTGTACAGTAAGAAAATAGTCTAGTCTGGAACAGAAGTCTAAATTCCATTATATTTATTCCATCTATTCCTAGTCATTGTCAAAGGTATGTTTTTGTTCCCATGGCTGTGGTTACCTTTGTAAGGATAAGAAGGGAAAGAAGGAGAGAGAGAGAAAGAAAAGACAGCAAGACAGAGCAGTACTATATTGCTCCTTTTCTACATTATTCCATTATTGATCACACAGCACTGGAGCATCATTGCTTCCTGGCCATAAGATGCAAATAACATAGAATCTCTAATTTAAAAACATATTTATCATATTTATTGAGAACATGTTTGTCTTTTAGCATATATAACTAATCCCAAAGTAAGAGCATTTTGATGGAATACTTCAGAGTACTCAGAAGGATCAAGTCCCCACTGCTAACACTCTCATCCTCCTCATAAGCCTACGATTCTTAACACATATTAAGAGTAGTTAATGATTCTCAAACATAGTCATTTTGGCCTCTTTAAGTGTAAAACTCACAAAGGAAAACTATTACACTTTAGGAATTTGTTTTACCTTCACATTTCTTTTAAAAAGAAGTGCCAGGCATGGTAAAGGCAGTACTGATGGAAAAGCCAAAGAACATCCTCACTCCAGAAGGTCACAGTGTAATGTTAGTCATCAGACAGGTGAATCTACAAAGACAGTGGATGCATGCGTAATAGAGGAACACCCGAGGAAAGTAAACAGGGCTAAGTCATCTCCTCCAATTCCTCTGATACCTACCAAAAGACAAATTTGACTTACTACCGAGTATAACACTAATGCTAAAATCAAGCTAGAACTTTACCTAATTTTCTTCCTTCCTCAATTTCATAATTTTCACCCTACATATTTTTAAAATTTATTTATTTATTTAATTATTATTTTTGGCTGTTTGGGGTCTTCGCTGCTGTGTGCGGGCATCTCATTGCGTTGGCTTCTCTTGTTGTGGAGCACGGGCTCTAGGCATGTGGGCTTCAGTAGTTGTGGCACGTGGGCTCAGTAGTTTTGGCTCGCAAGCTCTAGAGCGCAGGCTCAGTAGTTGTGGTACACGGTTCTAGTTGCTCTGCAGCATGTGGGATCTTCCCGGACCAAGGACTGAACCAGTGTCCCGTGTGTTGGCAGGCATATTCTCACTGTGTCACCAGGGAAGTCCTTCACCCTATATTTTAAAGTTTATTCTCTTTCTTCCCTAGCATACATTTGCATATTAAGCTTCTAAGTAGATAATTGGTTAAGTCAAAATGTAGCTTTTCTTTCAATATAAGTAATTTAGGGGCAAATTCAAACCAATGCAACAGAAGGTTAAAAAAAAAGCACAGCAGACATTACCTACCCACAATAGATGGTCATTCTCTACTTTCCAAAGAATGTATGTTGAAATCACTTAGTGACAAGAAAGACAAGTAAATTTCCCATGGCTGCCAAGCCTAGAGCTGTCAATGGGATCTACAATAACACGGCCCCGTGTTTGTGGCTTTCTGACTGAGAGCCATGTTTTCAAGGCTTCTGATATCAGTTGGGTTAAATGCCACCTACTAAGTGATTGTGTTTTAAATTCCAAAAGCATGGGAGCATAACATTACTCACTAAACATTTTTCACACTCCTTTTTACTTCAGCATGGTCATCTACCTATTCTTGAAAGTATGCGTTCTTGCTTTCTAAAATTATCTTTTTAGCTTCACTTGAAATAAAGGTTGAGCAGTAATGAAGTAGTCAGGGCTGTTCACTAACCTTCATAGCTCACTGAAGGACATCGGTAACAGAGGTATAGCTAAATGTAAGTAGGGGAAAGGTGACTCTGTATGTGTGTGTGACTGTCTTTGTTTTCTAGGTACTTTTTGACTGGAGCAGAACTGCAACATGTGAGTATCAGCACAAAAAAAAAAAAAAAAAGAAAAGGAAGACACCTAGGCACCTAGGAGATAATATATTCTGGCTGATGAGGTGCAAAATTTCAGAGTAGTGGCTGAAGTACAGAAGCAGCTGCTTTCCCCCCCACTCCCTTAGTTTTACCTTCTTGAAAATTAATCACTTGTCTTCCAAACTATTTCATCACCCCTTCCCCCTCTACTGAATGTCACATCTCTAAATCCACATGATCCTCAAAAGTTCTTTTCCTTGGCTCAGGCTCAATTTTGCCCTGATGAAAATGTTCAAGTATGCCAAACAATGATCATGTAAGAATTTTCCAAATTCAAACATCAATCAAAAATTTAATAAGGCTTTACTCTGAAAACATAAAAATAAACAACTGTCAAGACATCTAATTTAAGATGCAATGAATGAACAATGCAATTAGTCTATTAAATTGTCAGACTATATATTATGATCATATATTTTACACACAAAAAACTATGTATCTAGGGACTTCCCTGGTAGTCCAGTGGCAAAGAATCTGCCTTCAACTCAGGGGACACAGGTTCGATCCCTGGTTGGGGAACTAAGATCCCACATGTCACAGGGCAACTAAGCCTGTGCGCTACAAGTACTGAGCTCGCGTGCCTCAACAAGAGAGCCCGCATGCCGCAAACTACAATGCCCACGTGATCTTGACCCCCGGCACCACAACTACAGAGCCCACGGGCCCTGGAGCCCCCGTACCACAACTAGAGAGAAAACCCTCGTGCCACAGCTAGAGAGAAGTCTGGCGCCGCAATGAAGACCCTGAGTGCCGCAACTAAGACTTGACACAGCAAAAAATAAATAAATAAAATAAATAAATATTTTCAAAAAGAATGTAAAAACTTTAAAAAAGACCTACATTACACTTAATTAAAAAAAAAACCTGTGTATCTACTGTGAAAGGATACACAAAAAAACTAACAAACATTGGCTATTCCATGTGGTAGGGACATAGTGAAGAAGAGTTTTCCTTTTGGTAGCCTAACTAATTTTATTTTATGCTTTGTTTTTCATATTATATATGAATAATGTTTTTTAAGCAAGACTGGAATACTTAAGTAATTTTTAAAAAGAAAAGCGATAGAAAAATTCAAGAATATAGAATCAGATAACCAAAGATGGACTTATTAATCATCATACAAGAAGGTACATAAAATTTTCCCTAGCTCATCTGATGAGAATTCCTAACCCTCAGGCTTGTTACAGGTGAAATTTCCAAATAGAAACAGGATTTCAATAAGAATGACAAGGAATGTTTAGGATTAAAATATTTGTATCAGTTCTGATAACACATAGGTAGCTAACAGGGATTACTGCTCCCAGTCTAACACAGAGCAGACCTCTGACTGAAAGGAAACAAGGCTGTTAAATATAAAGGCAGCAGTAAGAAGTAAGGTCCTTTAGAGTGTTCAGGGATGGTGAGTCACTCTCTTAGATATCTATGGCATCTGTATAAAGAACATTTGCTCCTTTTTCTTCCTAAACTGCATTAACTCTGAGCTTCAATGTAGGGTTGTTAACCTGGGGCCTATGAACCCCCCCAAAGCATTACTGAGTCGAGAAAATTCAGGAAATTTATTAACTTGGATGTGCAAAAGTTTTCACTTCTATTTTCATGAAAATCTCATTGAAATTTAACATTTCTTTAGTGACAGATGTTGGCAACAACAGCAGTTGCATCAGTGGTACCTTTAATTTTCCCACCAAAGCAATGACAGATATTTTTATATCACATCACAGTTGTCTATCTCTAAATATTATTTATGCACATTACACTTCAAAATTATAGTAGTTGTTATGTCTGCTGCTAGATCTTGTTATTTAATGTTTTAATAAAGCAGCACAAATGTGTTTTTAAAAATATTTTGACAATTGTATTTTATTATTCTTGATTCCCTCAAATTCCCACACATTTTATTATACAAATCTAAATATATTCTTCTATGAAGGGGCTCATATACTGCCAGAGTTACCAGTTCACCAGATTGCCAAAGAAGTCCATGGCACAAAAAAAGCTATTGCTGTGTGCTCCTAAGAGGCCAATCCTCTCTAGATGCCTCTCCTCTGGTTCCCATATTGCCCTGTGGTACCTCTATCCAACCCTGCCACCACATTGTCATCATCAGTCTCTCGTCTCGCCCCTACGACCCAGCACAGCAACTGACACAAAAATACATGTGCAAGAAAAGGTTTTGCAGGTGAAATGAAGAAGCAACATGAAAGCATTGGGTCCCTGAGGTAGATAGAAAAGCAATAGCGAAATAATTCACAGCCTTTTCTGGACCTAATCCCTATCAACACCATTAATATAGCTGAATTCTAACAGTTTGAAACTAATTCCAGTGCCCTAAAAATTACGCTAAAAATCTAGAATATTCTTATTCTTTCAAGTAAGCAGTAATCTTTTCCCCTTACATTCATAACATATTATCCTTCTATGATATTTAACATACTCTGCTTTGGTCAGAGTTGTAAATTCATGCATATACACATACATACCTGTCTGTGAGTATATATATATATACATACAGGGAAATGTGGTTTGGCCCACATTCACCTCTCTGTTGTTGCCTCTGTATATGCAAGCAGCCAGCGACCTGTCTATGGGACTAGCCAGAAGTAGAAGTTTTAGCTGTTTTCCAGAATTAAGTGATTTGAGACCCAGCTGGCAACTGGGGGCCAAAGAAGAAGCACATGACATCGAGGTACAGGAGGGCAGCCTGGTAACAGAAAAAGACCCACCCTCCTTTTGCCCGACATATGTTTCTAAAGTTGAGGAATACTCTTTGTTCAAAGGATATGGACACTGAAGATTTACAAAAAGGGTATGAGGTACTTTCAAGTGAGTAAGAAGTTGCCATTTACATTTTTGTCAATTGAATTTTTAGCACTTAGAACAAGAAGTTCTGTTAATGATGGAGAAGCTAGTTTCCCCTACAGAACCATGTCTCTTATTAAAAAAAAAAAAAAATCACTAGATCCACCATAATGTTTGGTACCACATTTTACACATAGTAGGTACTCAAGGTTTTTTCAAATGAATTAATGATTTATTGTCTGAACCCACTTCTCATAAATAAAATAGGATCACATGAGATAAATCTCAGTTACTCTATTTGAGATTAGACTTCTGAGAGGCATGCTTAACATGTGCAGAGTCATTTTACTAATCTAGTAATACTTTTGATGAAAAGGCTAATGCATTTTCAAAACAACTTAAGAATGATAAAACTTACATGACTGCACATGCAGATTATTTTTCAGACACACTTGCAGAATATTAACTGCTTTTCAAGAATTATCACAGCTTTTTAGTTTTGACAAATATTGTAGAAGATTAAAGTTTTAGATCATCCTGGACCTGGAAATCAAATTGTTATCTCCATATTTTTCTAGGAATTTGAATCTAAGTTTTGCAATAACACTGCTACTTATGAAGCACATTGTCCTCAAATGCACTGACTGGTTTAAAAAAAACTGAAATCAATTTAAAAACCTGCATAATTGGGTTCTAGTCCTAATTAATCAAGTGACAATATTTCTGTCTGCTGTGCGAACTCTTAGATCCCATTAGAGTTCTAAAATTCTATGAACCTGTGAAGTCAGCTATGGATGATCAGGTATGACAGCAACCCTGCCATAGACATCAGTCGTATCTGACTTTGTGCTGTCACAGATATCACTTCCAGCTCCTGAACGGCATTACTCCCAAGTCCCATTTGATGTCAGATGGCAAGACAGGATCATTAAAGTCCTAGATTATAACCAGTCAACTATTCCTAGAGCAATCCTCATTACTAAACAACTCAGTTAAACTGAATAAAGGCTGAAAGGCATCACCCTATGTAGATGCACATATTTTTTTGAGTGTGAGAAAAATTTTAAAGATGGAATCATAGTCAGTGTATGCAAGAGATGTGATAAAGAGATACTATGGAGCAGATACGTTTTTAAAAAGTATATATGTGTTTCTAAAAAACAGAGGGATGTACAGATTAAACTATGGTGCTAAAATTAAAGATGGTCTGCTTTAGTTAAACCTAAGGCTGGGGAGCAAAGAAGCATGATAACACTGAAAATTTTTTTAATGCAGCCAGAAACCAAACCAAAGATTGTCACTGTGTTGATCATATGGAAATGTGACCCAGTCAAGTGTCTATGCAGCACTCTGCCAACACATGTTAAAGCAGCAAAACCAGGAGCAACACCTTCTCTCTCCCTCAGGGGTCACTATCCCCTAACCTGGTGTTTCTCAAATTTTAGTGTGCATAAAAATCAATTTGTGAGTTCAAGTGTGTATTCCTAGTGCCATCACCAGAGATTCTGATTCAACAAATATGCGCTGAAGTTTAGGATTCTTCACTAGAAAGTATCCTCAGGTTATCATGACATGGGAAGCCTGGTGACCATATTTTGAGAAATGCCACTCAAGCATATGTTGGGCAAAGGGATGGTGGGTCTTTTCTGTTACTAGAGAACCATGTCTCTTATTAAAAAAAAAAAAAAATCACTAGATCCACCATAATGTTTGGTACCACATTTTACACATAGTAGGTACTCAAGGTTTTTTCAAATGAATTAATGATTTATTGTCTGAACCCACTTCTCATAAATAAAATAGGATCACATGAGATAAATCTCAGTTACTCTATTTGAGATTAGACTTCTGAGAGGCATGCTTAACATGTGCAGAGTCATTTTACTAATCTAGTAATACTTTTGATGAAAAGGCTAATGCATTTTCAAAACAACTTAAGAATGATAAAACTTACATGACTGCACATGCAGATTATTTTTCAGACACACTTGCAGAATATTAACTGCTTTTCAAGAATTATCACAGCTTTTTAGTTTTGACAAATATTGTAGAAGATTAAAGTTTTAGATCATCCTGGACCTGGAAATCAAATTGTTATCTCCATATTTTTCTAGGAATTTGAATCTAAGTTTTGCAATAACACTGCTACTTATGAAGCACATTGTCCTCAAATGCACTGACTGGTTTAAAAAAAACTGAAATCAATTTAAAAACCTGCATAATTGGGTTCTAGTCCTAATTAATCAAGTGACAATATTTCTGTCTGCTGTGCGAACTCTTAGATCCCATTAGAGTTCTAAAATTCTATGAACCTGTGAAGTCAGCTATGGATGATCAGGTATGACAGCAACCCTGCCATAGACATCAGTCGTATCTGACTTTGTGCTGTCACAGATATCACTTCCAGCTCCTGAACGGCATTACTCCCAAGTCCCATTTGATGTCAGATGGCAAGACAGGATCATTAAAGTCCTAGATTATAACCAGTCAACTATTCCTAGAGCAATCCTCATTACTAAACAACTCAGTTAAACTGAATAAAGGCTGAAAGGCATCACCCTATGTAGATGCACATATTTTTTTGAGTGTGAGAAAAATTTTAAAGATGGAATCATAGTCAGTGTATGCAAGAGATGTGATAAAGAGATACTATGAAGCAGATACGTTTTTAAAAAGTATATATGTGCTTCTAAAAAACAGAGGGATGTACAGATTAAACTATGGTGCTAAAATTAAAGATGGTCTGCTTTAGTTAAACCTAAGGCTGGGGAGCAAAGAAGCATGATAACACTGAAAATTTTTTTAATGCAGCCAGAAACCAAACCAAAGATTGTCACTGTGTTGATCATATGGAAATGTGACCCAGTCAAGTGTCTATGCAGCACTCTGCCAACACATGTTAAAGCAGCAAAACCAGGAGCAACACCTTCTCTCTCCCTCAGGGGTCACTATCCCCTAACCTGGTGTTTCTCAAATTTTAGTGTGCATAAAAATCAATTTGTGAGTTCAAGTGTGTATTCCTAGTGCCATCACCAGAGATTCTGATTCAACAAATATGCGCTGAAGTTTAGGATTCTTCACTAGAAAGTATCCTCAGGTTATCATGACATGGGAAGCCTGGTGACCATATTTTGAGAAATGCCACTCAAGCATATGTTGGGCAAAGGGATGGTGGGTCTTTTCTGTTACTAGGCTGCCCTCTTGTACCTCAATGTCATATGCTTCTTTTTTGGCCCCCAGTTGCCACCTGGGTCTCAAATCATTTAATTCTGGACAATAGCTAAAACTGCTACTTCTAGATGGTCCCATAGACAGGTTGCTGGCTGCTTTTGTATACAGAGGCAACAACAGAGAGGTGAATGTGGGCCAAACCACATTTCCCTGTATTGCTCCATCCCTTTATCCTCAACATCACCCATTTGAAGGCTGATCTATTAGATTTTCCAAAGAGTTAGTGGTAAATAATGGTTAATAAAACATAGAAGGAAAGAAATTCACTTCATTTGACTGTCCCCAAAATTCAAAAGAAAAGCCCACAAAACTGCTAAGTTCTTCATAGGAATTACATTTCAGACATATCCATGCTCTAACTTTGTTCTTCTTTTATTCATGACTGCCCTTTCCACAAGTATAGGTGCATCTCTTGTTAGAGAAACCATACCTTCTTCGTCAATATGATACACAGGACACTGCAATCCTCAAAAGTCCAAAATTTCACAAGTCTGGATCATGACATTAGCAATGACTGTGTCTATAGCATTTGCATATTGGTTGGATTGAATTGCTTTCCTGATAAATTACAATCTCTTTGAGAGCATGGATTCTACTACTTTCTTTTTTTAACTCTTATGTCATAAGCTTTCAAGTGTATAGATACTAGCTGATGGTGCGACTTGGTGTCCTAGAGATTTAATAAACATAAAAGCTAGGATAGGATTTTTATTATAGTTGGAGTTGTTATTGTTATTATTAAGTTTTGTTTCTAAAGAAATAATATTGCATCAGTGATGAGCCCTAGAAAATTAATAAGACAGAGTCCTTGGGTATTTCCATTAAAGTCACTTCAACAGAACAGATAATGATCCAAAACCAGCTTAAGTAAACAGCCAATCATTTTCTAAAATTCTGGCTAAACAGTAGAAACAGTTTAGTGGTTTAAATATTACTTTGAGGTTGTCTTATATTCACTTGGTATTTACAGGGAAGTCTCTGATACACAAAAGTGCAGGAAGAAACAGTATAACCCTTAGAGAACACTGACTCCTGTTACTGCTGGAGAAACCACTGGTCTCAGCACATTTTAATATAGTCCAGCAGGGTTTGCAGGCTTTGTCACACTAACACTGAAGAGCTGTTATGCAGATATTTTACTTTGACTTCAGTTTGTAGTCATTGTGAGTCTACTTGGTGAGTAGAATGCCAAAGGGAGAGGAAATAATTGCTATTGAGGTGTACATTTCAGAAAAAAATTGCATTATAGAATATGAGAATAAAAAAAATGTTTCACAGGCTAAGAGCCCTAGATTTGAAATAAGGCTTCATCTCACACCAGTAGTGTGACTCCAGGCAAAGATATATTGGTAATAATGGAATTCACTGAGCATTTTTTAGATAGGCCTTATGCTAAGGGCTTTACATATACTACCTTATTTGAGTGACCTGACTTGCTTAAATCAGCTTCCTTATTGGTAAGATCATTTCTATAAAAATTTAAATAAGACCATAAATTAGAACGTGCTAGATATAGTGTCTGAATCAAAGTAGGTGCTCAATAAATTCTATGTCATCTTCTTCATCAAATAATTTTTTTGTAATCTATTCCAGTAGGTTTTGTGTTGTTAAACTATGTATGCTTCTGGGAATTTATTTGAAAATCATTTCCACACAAGGAAAAATAAATACTGTGCTTTAATAAAGTTAGTGAGGGTAGATGGCTCTATGAGCCTTGGAAAACAAAAATATTTCACCTGGAAGATTCAAATAGGACCAATGTCAGGAGTATTTTGAGTAGAGAGTAACCTATATGGCACGACTGAAAAGGAACAGAAAACACTTCTATTTTGCTGCTATTCCCTCTGCTACCCTATCTAAACTAATCATAATAATAATCAACTGCTGTTGTACAACATGGCATTTACCATGAGTTAATCAGTCCTTCTCTTCTATGTTCCTTCCTTCCTCCCTCTCTTCCTTTCATCCTTCTTTGCTTTGAGTAATAGTTTCAAATACCCCACCACTAAGAGGGAAATATATTTAGAAGGTCTTATCCTTAGCCCTAGATATAGTACAGGGAACTCTGCTCAATATTCTGCAATAACCTACATGGGAAAAGAATTTGAAAAAGAATAGATATATGTATATGTATAACTGAATCACTTTGCTGTACACCTAAAACTAACACAACACTGTAAATCAACTATAGTCCAATATAAAATAAAAATTTTAAAGAAAAGAATTACCAGAGGTAATTTTTTAAAGTATAGGAAAATCAAAAATAATTTCTTACTAGTGTTTCTGTTCCAAGATGAAGACAGAATAGCTAGGTAGGTAGAAGCAAATGTATAATCTTTAAAAATACATATATTACATTTTATTTTATAGCTGACCATCTGTAGTCCCAATCTTTACTGATTTCATTTATGTGTGATGTTCTTCTTAAGAAATTCATATATTTTTGAATCCTGTATAATAGAATCAGTAATAGTTATATCTAGCCTTTCCACTTTTGAGAGATATAAAGCACAGAGCAATTAAAGAGTTGATTAAAACACCACTCGAAGGTGGAGAAGATACTAAAAACTTATGTTAGTATGAATAATAAGATGAAGGAAGTAAATTTACCTTAGGTGAAAAATCTAGCACATTCTTTCAGAATTTAAAAATGGCCCAGTACAGATCCGAGTTTATTCTAAGTAATATTCAGAAACAATGAAAAAAAATTGTACAAATCAACTGATAGCTGTGTGATTTAATTTGCCAATGGAATAAAATACAGAAAGGAGTAAAGTACCTCAGCAATTGATATTGCTTCCATGCTGCTGCAGACAGTGTTAGTTGGCCCCTGAGCAGCCTGTTGTTTCTTCCCCTTTTAGAGTGGAGCTCTCTTATTGATTTTGTTCAGAAGTGTATCAAGTGACTCAGCTGGGCGTGATATTTCTATGTGTTCCAATAATCTATTTAGAATTGGGCATATGGTTCAGGTATGTCCAATGATATATGAGAGAAGACCTGTTGGAGGACCCCTAGTTTGACTTTCTGTGCTCTTAAAAAGAGACATACGGGAAGAAAAGGCACTCTTCCTGCTGGAGCTTGTCATGTCTTCCTTGATCCTGGAAACTGGCATTCTTTTGCAACTGCTGGTGGAGTTAAGCTGATGTGCTAAAGATGACAAGGCGGAAAGAAGAAAGAACCTGGGTTTTTATCAATGTCACTGAGCTGCTGAATTAAGTAACCCTAGAACTGCTCTATCTCAGGGTATTTTGTTATTTATAAACTTTTGTATTCCTTAATAAACTAATTGACTTATTTATTGCTCACAGCATCCTGAAACACAACTTAATTATAAGAAATTGAAAATAGCACTACTATATGATCCAGCAATTCCACTCCTGGGTATTTATCCAAAAAAAAAAAAAAAGAAAACATGAATTCAAAAGGTTATATGCAAAAAGAAAGAAAGAAAACAGTAATTCAAAAGGATACATGCACCCCAATGTTCATAGCAGCATTATTTATAATTGCCAAGACATGGAAGCCACCTAAGTGTCCATCAACAAATGAATGAATAAAGAAGATGTGGTGTGTATATATGTATACACTACTCAGCCATAAAAAAGAGTGAAATTTTGCCATTTGCAGCAACATGGATGGACTTGGAGGGTATTATGCTAAGTGAAATAAGTCAGACAGAGAAAGACAAATACTGTATGATATCACTTACATGTGAAATCTAACAAATAAAACAAACTAGTGAATATAACAAAAAAGAAACAGATACACAGATATAGAGAACAAACTAGTGGTTACCAGTGGAGACAGGGAAGGGGGAGGGGCAAGGTAAGGGTAGGAGACTAAGAGGTAAAAACTACTATGTATAAAATAAATAAGCTACAAGAATATATAGTACAACACAGGGAATATAGCCAATATTTTCTAATAACTATAAATGGAATATAAAACTCACCTTTAAAAATTGTGAATCACTATACTGTACACCAGCAACTTACATATATTGTTCATCAACTATACCTCAATTTAAAAAAAAGTTTATTATAGGAATTTGAGCATGCACAGAGAAATCTAAAGATGAAAATATTTCTCATAAGCACTATTAATATTTTCTTTATTTATAAATTATATATTTTATATTAAATGTATATAATTTAGTATACTATTTTTTTATTCAATATTTTAAGGTTTTCTCTCATGCACACTTTTTTTCTCTCTTGTTGATATATCATACTCTTCCCAACCACTTTCCCATTTTTGACTACTAAATTCCTTTTATATATTTCCACATACAAAAAAGGTATAATAAAAACTAGGCTGTTGGGACTTCCCTGGTGGTCCAGTGGTAAAGAATCCGTCTTACAATGCAGGGGACGCGGGTTTGATCCCTGGTCAGGGACCTAAGATCCCACATGCCTCGGGGCAACTAAGCCCGTGTGCCACAACTACTGAGCTCACGCGCCTCAACTAGAGAGCCCTCATGCCACAAACTAAAGAGCCCACACGCTCTGGAACCCATGTACCACAACTAAAGAAGAGAAAACCCGCACACCACAACTAGAAAGAAGCCTGCACATCCCAACGAAAGATCCCGCATGCCTCAAGGAAGATCCCATGTGCTGCAACTGAGACCCGAAGCAGCCAAAAATTAAATAAATAAATAAATAAAAAATCTTAAAAAAAACCCCTAAGCTCTCTTATAGCTGAATTGTTTTAATGGATAGTCTGTTTCTTTATTTGTTGATCTAATAAATATCTATTGAGTACCTATGATATACTAAATACACTGAAATGCAAAGTTGAAACAAACAATTCTTGCTTATAAGAGTTTAAGTGTAGTACAAGACAAAACCATGAAAACAAACAAATGCAAAAGAAATTTATGTTTCAAGTGGCTTAGACAAGGTAAAATCGAATGAATCAATGGATAACAGTTTTTGTAAATTCATGCAAATTCAATGGATGAATAAATGGATAACAGTTTTTATAGCAGAAAAATAAATTTTATTAAAAAGAAAAATCTAGAAAAAAAGCAATAAAAAATTCAGATGAGAACAAGAGACCTTTATGATAAGTGCCTGTAATTGACACTGCTAACTGCCTTTGTTATATATTATATATTCTTATGTTATATATTCTTCAAAATATATAATTCCAAGTATGTTGAGGTATACACAGTTGTCTACGTAGCACAAGTGAGCAAAAAGGGGAACCAATTTAGGGTTTAAGAGTAGATTCTGATGGTCTAAAACCAACAGTTATAATTCCATCCCCCAAGCCAAGCATAGCATCACTCTGGTGAGTGTTTTTGACCCAGCAGTAGCTATATGACTTCAGCTGACTGAATTAGAACAGAGGAGAAAACATGAATATGTCATAATTGGTAGAGTGTGGTAGTTGGCAAAAGTAGGTGAACAAGAATGCATGTTGTCCCAGTTGCTGCTGCCAGCCATTGACATACCCTGAGTAAAAAAAAATGTGAAAGACAAAACTAAGACACAAAAGAGGACAGACAGAATTGAAGGACTATAGATGGAAGAAGTGGAAATACACACCAACCCCAACTGCTTGGTAAGCCAGCTAGATTCCATTTTCTGAAATTTGCAGCTAAAATCAACCTAATTATCCCAAAATATTTAGGAAAAATTAACAAAAGTTCAAATTACACAAAATATTTTGGAAAAACTTTGTTTAAGGAAAGAAATTTAAAGACAGTCGAGAATCCTTGATACTAGTTTATGTAGTACCTATGCTGCTTACTAGATAGTAATAATAGATGTCAGTTCACTTTACTTCCGTAATCTGTGAATAGAGAAATCTGAACTAGAAAAAAAATTAAGGCCTTTTCTACATTTAAGTATGTTGGATTTTATGTGTTCAAGGTGAAACCGAAAGACTATTTTTGTAGTATCGTGGAAATAGTGGAAATAGATGGGTATACCTCTAGATAAAAATAGAAAGGTGAATGGATAGGCGATCCCATGGACAGATAGACAAATGAATTGAGAAGATGGGAGGACAGATGAATCAATAGGCACACTAATGGATGGCTAGACAGAGGGAAGGACAGTAGGAAGAACAGATGGACAGACAACAATTCAGATAGATAAACATCCTGAGGAGTGGAAACTAATATACTTAAGGTAGAGAAATAATGTCTGATGTAGAAGGCAGGCAGGAAGGTATGAAGACAAGAAGGGCTTAAATCAGCCAATGCACCATGCTCTTTAAAGATCGTGTGTATGTATCTGTCTACGTATGTATATACTTTAGTGTGGCGATATATATTTTCACTTCCTTTACACATATGAGAGTAAGTCAAAATAGCTAGTGCAACTTTACCAGTGAAGTGACAGAGAAGGCGTAGGAACTGAAGGCTGACCACCTCCAAAACCGTGAGTTATGCCTTCATTCCATCAGGCATAACAACACTGCAAGGCAACACAGATGTAGGCATCACAGCAAAACAGCAGCAACAACAAAACCCAAGTGGCAGCAAACACTGTTAAAATCTATAACCTAGTTTTTGAAAATTATATTTAAATAAGAAAATAATCTTACATAGGTAGAGCTCTGATAAAGATCTAAATTAAATGAGGAAACCAAGCAACATCAAGCAAAACTGTTTATTTTGCCTTTGGAGGTAATTTCATTAACACATCGTACATTTTTTTTTTCTGGATAACTATATGCTATATTTTGAGAAACTCAAAACAGTTCACTAATCTTAATTCATTATTTGCTTGGTAATACCTCGAGATCTAGGTTAAGTCTCATGGGTAGCATCTCCATTTTATCACATTGTACATTTTTAAAAACTAGGTATCATTATGTTTTAGAACAGTGAGAGAAATAACAAATGTAGATATATGCCATATAATAAGAATTTCTACCCTAATATTAAATTACTCTAATATCCTTGGGTAATATGGTCCACACAGTTAGGGCCAATATATATTAGATTAATCTGTGTTTTGAGTAAGCATAAGCTAATTATAGTTAAGTCACACATTCAGTAATATATTATGAAAAAAATGCATGGAAGCTAAGCTAAAATGTTATTGGGAGAATTGGTTCCTTTGGCTCCTGTGGTTTACACCAACAAGAAGAATGATACTGCTGAGATTGCATATCACTGGTTACCCATTATTTGTGGATTAATATGTGGATTAACATTGGCTTTAGTTATGAGCCAGTCACTATAGAAAAGCACTTGCTATGAAATGCACAGGGCCCGAATTTCATTACAGAGCCACAAAATCTAATCTATAGACACTTTGCCCTTTGCTGTTTGAAAAACCTATTAAAGCACAAAGCTTATTACTGATATACTGTTACACTAAGAAGTATATGTGGCTCTGACCAAAAAACTAACACAGATGTGGCCAGTGAGGTACCTCTAATAAGTTTTACCTGAGATTCTCAGTGTTTTTCCTAATTTAGCATGTGGGACATATTGTTCATGAATATGATTTATTGCATGGATATATCCAGATTTGGATATTGCCTGCAGTATTTTTAAAGGACTGGGGTATAGGGTGAAGTCAATGGAAAAGTAAACAGAAACTGACATTGTAGTTTAGTTGCCTGTGTCTTTTAACTGCTACATTAATTAATCATCTGCCAGTAATGATCACCTGGTCTAGACAGTGGTGTGGGCAAGACAGGCTGCTTTTGCACAACTTCTGGCCCGCTAGCTTTGAGGTTCTATCATTTTCTTTCTTACTCAAAAAAAAAAAAAAAAAAAAAAAAAGCATATCAGGATGCAAGTAGTGGGAGTGATATTATCACAGAAATAACTTTGGATCCACTTTCATTTATAAAACTGTAAATTTTGCAAACTTTAGTTCTTTAACCAAGACACCACATTCTCCCTGCTTTTTCTTTGTCTCTGTCTTTCTTCATTTCCTTTGTGGATTATTCTCATCTCCCACCATCTGTGTCTCAGGACACAGACCTTGGACAGCTTCTCTTCTCTCTCCACACTTAATCCCTCATTCTTATTTCACTCTCATCTTCTCCCATGGCTTTAAATACTGTCTATATGCCAATGATGCTCAAATCTCCATCTCCAGCCCACACTTCTTTCCTGAGCTGTAGGTTTGAATATTCAATTGCCTAACCACTGTCTCCACCTGGATGTCTAATAGCCATCTCAAACTTAACATGCTAAAAACTGAGCTTCTCATCTTCAATGCACCACATTATATGTACTATATGCCAAACAAGCTTCTCTGGCCTCCCAATTGCTCAGGTCCAAATTTCAGGAATCACCTTCATTCCTTTGTTAAATCTATTATATTTTACATCCTAAATATGATTGTACCCACTACTGGGCATATACCCTGAGAAAACCATAATTCAAAAAGAGACATGTACCACAATGTGCATTGCAGCTCTATTTACAATAGCCAGGACATGGAAGCAACCTAAGTGTCCATTGACAGATGAATGGATAAATGGATAAATGGATAAACAAGATGGATAAACAGATGAATGGATAAACAAGATGTGGCACATATATACAATGGAATACTACTCAGCCATAAAAAGAAATGAAATTGAGTTATTTGAGGTGAGGTGGATGGACCTAGATGTCTGTCATACAGAGTGAAGTAAGTCAGAAAGAAAAAAACAAATACTGTATGCTGACTCATATATATGGAATCTAAAAAAAAATGGTTCTGATGAACCTAGGGGCAGGACAGGAATAAAGATGCAGACATGGAAAATGGACTTGAGGACACGGGGGCGGGGGGGAAGGGTAAACTGGGATGAAGTGAGAGAGTAGCATTGGTAGTATATATACTACCAAACGTAAAATAGATAGCTAGTGGGAAGCAGCCACATAGCACAGGGAGATCAGCTCGGTGCTTTGTGACCACCTAGAGGGGTGGGACAGGGAGGGTGGGACGGAGACACAAGAGGGAGAGGATATGGGGATATATGTATATGTATAGCTGATTCACTTTGTTATACAGCAGCAACTAACACAACATTGTAAAGCAATTATACTCCAATAAAGATGCTAAAAAAAAAATCTGACTGTAAATCCTGTCATCTATACCATCTAAATACATCCAGAATCTATACACTTATCACCCCATCCAGTGCTACTACCCTTATCCAAGCTATTATCATTTCTTTCCAGGTTTATTGCAATGACCTACTAATCATTTTCCCTATTTTGATCCTTGCTCCCTTCCAGTCTGTTGTCAACACAGCCGGAAGAGTGGTCCTTTTAAAACAAAAGTCAGATCATGACACCACTTTGTTCAAAGATCTCCAAAGGCTCCCATAGCAGTCAGAGTAAAAATCAAGGCCTCCCAATGGCTTACAATGTCCTATATATTCTGGTTCACTGTTAACGCTCTGCCCAAGTACACTATTGGCTCCAGTTACAACAGTCTGTTAACTGCTTCTTTTCCTCTTACAGCCTAGGTCTCTCTTTCTTCAGATGTTTTACACTCTCTCTTCCTAGAATGTGCTTCTTCTGGATATTTACAATGACCAAGTCCCTATCACTTCGTTTCAGGCTTTACTCAAATGTCACCTTCTCAGTTGGAGCCTTCCCTGACACCCTATCAAAAATGCAACACCTCATACACCCTAGCCCACATTCCCTGCCTTCATTTTATCCTTAAAACTTTACACCACCTAACAAAGTGTACGTCATATTTTTCTTGTTTATATTGTCTATCTCTTTACAATAGAACATGAGCTCCAAGGGAAAGTCATATCTTTCTGTTTTGATCATTGTTATCCCCAGCATTTAAAAACTACCTGGCACATGACAGAAGCTCAAGATTTGTCAAATAAAAAAGTACTAACTAAAGATTTTCAGGCTATCTCACAACTGTTGACAGAAATTGTTGTTCTCAAGGGATGGTCTAGACATGAGTAAAGTAGGTCAACATTGTAAGGACTGGACTCAGTTCAAAATGTTACAACTTTTATCTCAATTATCTTGCCCATTGCCAACTCAAGCTAGTGGAAGAGACAATAATTAAAGATTGAATTTTTGTTTGCTTGCTTTTGTATTTCTCTATATAGTTGGAGCAAGATATAAAGTTATATAAAGTTAAAAATTCCCTTGTGATGCTCTGTCATAAATCCTCTGCCCTTACCCCCTGGCTCAAGACAAGCACTGATCTGATTGCCATTCTTATGATTTTTGCCATTTCTGGAAATGTATAAATGAAATCATGCAGTATGTACCCTTTTTGTGTATGACTTCTTTCAGTTAGCATGATGTTTTTTAAGATTCATACTGTTGTATGAAAGTCCTAGAGTTGTTTGGGTTTATTTGTCTGTATATGCACAGGAATGTAGTAAAACATCAATCGACCACATGTGTGTGGTCTATTGATAGACATTCTATTCTGTTAGAGTAATCTACATTTCTCCTTATGCCATTACCACACCTTCTTGAGTATTACCACATTTTATTAAGTCTTAGAGTCAGGTAGTGTGAGTATGCCAACTTTATATTGTTTTGGTTACTCTAAGTTCTTTGCAATTTCATATAAATTTTAGACTCAGCTTGTCAGTTTCTATAAAACACACATACATACAAACACAGACATATGCACCCTGGTGAAAAATTGATTTGGATTGTGTTAAATTTACAAATCAATTTGGGGACAATTGCCATCTTAACAATATAGAGTCTTTCAATCCATAATAGCATGACTATTAATTTAGCCCTTCCATAATTTCTATCAACAATATTTTGTAGTTTTCGGTCCTGCACATATGTTATGGTATCTATTTCCAAGTACTTCATGTTCATTGATATTATAAATGGTATTTTAAAATTTCTTTTCCAAATTTCCAGTATATAGATATAAAATTGATTTTGCAGGACTTCCCTGGTGGCGCAGGGGTTAAGAATCCGTCTGCCAATGCAGGGTACATGGGTTCAAGCCCTGGTCTGGGAAGATCCACATGCCACGGAGCAAATAAGCCCCTGTGCCACAACTACTGAGCCTGCACTCTAGAGCCCGTGCTCTGCAACTGGAGAAGCCACTGCAATGAGAAGCCTGTGCACCGCAACGAAGAGTAGCCCCTGCTCTCTGCAACAAGAGAAAGCCCGTGCGCAGGAACGACGACTCAAGGCAGCCAAAAATAAATAAAATAAAAAAGTAAATAATAGGTTTATTTCACCTTGACTGTACATTGGTAAGGCAGTAAGTCAAGATTTTTAAAAATGTCTTCCTTGCAACCGAAATTGACTAAAATACTGGTGGTTCCATGAAGAAGTGAGATTAAAAATGTTTAACCGGGCTTCCCTGGTGGCACAGTGGTTGGGAGTCCGCCTGCCGAGGCAGGGGACGCGGGTTCGTGACCCAGTCCGGGAGGATCCCACATGCCGCGGAGCGGCTGGGCTCGTGAGCCATGGCCGCTGAGCCTGCGTGTCTGGAGCCTGTGCTCCGCAATGGGAGAGGCCACAACAGTGAGGGGCCCGCGTACCGAAAAAAAAAAAAAAAATGTTTAACCACTGGTAGGCAATATTTTAGAAGATGCAATTTCCTAAAATTGCCACATGCAACAAAAGATCAAATGAGGAAATATTGGCCTGTAGTGATATTTTACAGGGGACCAAAAAGGCACTGAACATTTGTCTCTTGCCCCTGACAGAGTTGGAGGCTGCTCAGAACAAAGGGTTACATCTGGTGATTGAAGCCATCTCACAGGTGACATGGCAGATTCATGGGCTAGTGCTTTGGCTGCTGGGTACCAGAACAACTCATCAAAAGTATCCACTTAGGTGACCTTGGGGCAGGGCAGTGGGGACAGGGATATTTGGATGGCTTGGGCAATGGTATTTACCAACCAAAATGAAAGCATTTCAATATTTTGAACAACCAATATAATTGCTTCGTTGTGAATATCAGTCCTGTTTACCTGTTAGTGTAGTCATATACATTTGGCAAATATTGAGTTAAATGGAGTTAAACAGATTTTTCACTGAGGGAATTCTCAGAGCTTTAATTGGTAGTATACATTGTGGGCCTTTAAAAGAGAAATATAGTATCTAGTATTTTTTCTAACTTACTTGGACATGGAGACTTTTTTCTATAGAGATTGCTTTTTTCTATACATCTTGAGATTGTTCTTTTTTGAAACTGTGTTAGTAAATTCTGAATTAGGCCTATGAATTAGAAAGGGTAATTAATGTTATAACCACCCTGAAATTTCAGTGACTTAACACGAAGTTTATTTCTACCTTAAATCACAGTCTAAGGTAGGATTGGGTTGCTCTCCTGGGTAGCTGTTCTCTAAATAGTGACTCAGGGATCTAGAGTTTTCTGTCCTATGCTTCTGCCACTCCCTAGGGACTCCTTGGGGTTCTCCACTGGTTTCCCTCCACCTGTCTACCTGACGAGGAAGAAAAGAAAACATATTGGATGTAGAGACCACATAGTGATTTTAAAATGTGTCTACAAATTCTTTTGCAATCCTCATATCAAAGGGTGGAGGCTAATTCTCTTTCCTGTGAGTATAGTCTGGAATTGGTGACTTGCTTTAAACTAACTGAATGGGACAGGAGTGATGGTGAGTAAATTTTGAAATTACGTCACAAAACACATTCAGCTTCCTCCTTGCTTCTCTCTTTCTTTCTTTGACAACATTCTCGGAAAAATCCAGATACCAGGCTCTGAGCACAGGGCTACCTTCGCAAGTGTATGTCCTGTGTAATCTCATAGGCCCCATACTTAGAAAGGTCCCATACTTGTTTAAATGCACAGTGGTTGCCATATTACAATTATTAATAATTTTTCAGGGACTTCCCTGGAAGTCCAATGGTTAGGACTTCGCCTTCCAATGCAGGGGGTGCAGGTCAGATCCCTGGTCAGGGAGCTAGGATCCCACACGCCTTGCAGCCAAAGGGCCAAAACATAAAATAGAGGCAATATTGTGGCAAATTCAATAAAGACTTTTAAAAAATGGTCCACACAAAAAAAGTCTTAAAATAATTTTCAACAAGAGGTGTCACATTTTCATGCTGCACAGAGCTCCACAGATTATGTAGCCAGCTCTGTGTGAGGCTATTCAAGCAGAGTTATGCAGAGGGCCTTGTGATAATGGACCTACCAATGGCCAGTGAAGAACTGAAGATTCCTACTAACAGCCATGTGAGTAGATTATCTTGGAACTGAATCCTCCTGCCCTAGACAAGCCTTCAGATAACTACAGTCAAGCTAACATCTTGATTGCAACTTCATGAGTGGTCTTAAGCAAGAACCACCCAGCTAAGCCACTTAGAGATTCCTCACCAACAAAGAATTTGAGATAATATATATTTATTTTTGAAACCACTAAATTTTAGAGTAATTTTTTGCAGCAACAGACAAACAAAATAGAGGGATTTTAGAGACTGATCCTGAGAGCAGCATTCCCTTCAACCCACGTACCATTAACCAAAGTCCAGGCACATGGATTCAGCCAACTACAAATGAAGGTGAAAAATTAAGACTTTTTTGTGCACTGGAAGAAAAGGAGATTGATGAGCAGAGAGTCATCCTCAGATGCACCCTGTGAACAAATTGTCATTCGCAAGTGGTGGAATCTTATTAGTTGTCACAACTTAACTATAAGGCTGACAAGAGTGTGTGGAATGGGAAGAGGAAGCCAGTACAAAATATCGGAGTCCAAGATCTTAAAGGCAACGTGCGGATGAAATACAAATATTATGTAGAATTTTAACCAATCCACCTTTGCTAGAAATGGAAAATACCCCACTTAAAAATATTATTTTCATCCAAGCTTAAGCACACTCTTGGAGACCCTATTAATATAACCTTGGGCTTGTAGCCAGAATGACTTTGGTTCCTGTCTTCAGTTTTCCATATTAGTCCTTGATCTCGGGCAGGCATCTTAATCATCCAGATCTTCATCCCTAAGATTGGAAAAAACGTGGGGCTATCTCAAGAGATGATTGGGAAGGTTATGTAATACTGTATAAAGAACACCTGTCACAGTGACTGGCATTTATTAAGTACTCAGCAAATATTAAGTGTTTTATTAAAACCAGAAAGACAATAGAATTGGTGAAGATAATAGGGAGTGACAGAGACATCAGGGAGTTAGAGGAATTAAGCTTTTCCTGAGAAACATTAAAATCATTTGATTAGATTCCCAAAGTCATGTATCATTCATTCAACAGGTATTTCTTCATTAGCTACTGTAGACTGCTATACACAGAGGCAGGTACTAAGATTTTGTAGTTCCTTCAGTTGGGGTTGCTTTTAGACAACACTTGAGAAGATAAGACAATGAACATGTGGTTACCAAAGTGAGTAGTAGGCAAGGGGAAATGAAACTCATTTGGAGGACTGTATGAGATAAAGCTAATAGGCTATTACAGTGCAGAAGGTTCCATACTACATCTAAGCTATAGACTGAAGGTGGAGTACATGTTCTCCAGACTGAGAATGTATCAGAGAGGGACAGCGGGAGGGTTGGAAGTCTTTTAGGAAGATGGAAAGGCAGAGAGAATGTACTGAAGCTGGGCTTCCAAAGGACAAAACAGAGAAGTTTAGAATATCAACAACAAAAGTAACTTCGCTGGGTTACTGATATGGTTCCGTAACCCAGCAAAGTCAAAATAGGAGGAGGTTGATGCTAGAGAAAATGTTGAAAATTTCAGAAAGGAAAGACAGAGTCGGAATCTTTGAGAAAGATAGAAGGTCATGGCCAAGAAACAGGATCTTAAATCAATTATTTCAAGGTGATGCAAAGTCCAAAGCATAATGGAGTGGATGGCCCAACAGAAGTGTGAAAGGAGTCACTGCATACACAGCATTCAAGAAATTGAGCCCGCATGAAAATTTCAGTCACCTGACCTCATGGGAGGACTTGGAGCGGAGAGGTAAACTATGAGCTAGGTACCAGAACATTAATGGGTGACCTTGAAAAAGACAAGGTGAAAACTGATGGTGCCAATAGTAAACATTTGGAGAGAACAGAGTTCATTTGTTTGCTTTGTTTTGTTTTTTTACAAGAGAATAATGATCTTAAAATAGCCCTTGGGAGCAATGAGTAGGAACCACCTTCTGACCCTGAGGTATGTAGAATGTGGAAGCTTGAGCAGCCGTCACCAAAGAAGAATCATGTCCTAAATGTTTCCTACAAAGTCTGTGATAGTAAACAGAATAAAGTCAAAATGTCCCGAATTTCTAAACTAGTTACCACCAGGAAAAACAATGTCTCAATAAAGAATTTTACCTTTAAATAAAAGTGAAGAAGTCATTAAATAGAGCTAAAGTACTTTAAATTAGAAATTGTAAAAGTTAAAAATATGTGTGCATATATGTGTATGTAATAGTGCGTGTATGTAATAGTGCGTGATAATATACACACACAGTTAAAATAGAGTTAATGTTATTTGAAGAGAGGAGAATTTTAAGAAAGAAGTCTACTATTTCTATGTCCCATTCCACTTTTTATTGTAACAAACTAAAGTCAGTCATTTCTGAAACAAAAAAAATGACTCAAAATTTATTATCTCTTTTCCAGAAAAATAAATTAGAAATTGACTCTGGTCATAAACGAGTGTGTGTGTGCGTGTGTGTGTGTGTGTGTGTGTGTGTGTGATTGAACATAAGAATGTACAAGAATTGCAGAGGCTTATAAAACAGTTATGAGGTTTTTCATTTTATAATAGAAATGTATAGCCACTTCATAAAAGAAATGTAAACAGTATAAGTCAAAACATAACTATCTCACTACCTCACTACCTCCATACCATTGATCTCTGCATCCTCAATAACATTGTTTCCAAGGTTTTAATATGTATGTGCATGCCCCTTCAATACCTAAACTCACCAAGAGAAAACTGTTCTGTAAGCTAAGCAAATATATATTATAGTTTTACTTCTCTGTGCATTTTAATAATATGGATTCTTTATCAACCTGCTCTTCAGAGGATAAAGTGCAATGAGAGGAAAGGTAAATCTTCCTGTTAACAACATCATGTAGAGTAAGTTGCTCCATCCCTCTCTATAAACTATGAGAGTTTCTGGGTGGTTAAACTGTTTTAAAGATCATTGTCAGTAAACAACCATTATCTCCTCAGCTGACACAAAAGGACTTTTGAAGTCACCAAACAATGTAGTCATCTGGATGGGAAGTAGAAACCAGTTAGCAAAATAAGTCTTTAGGTCAAAGGAAGCTTATTGGGATTAGGAGAAACTTATTAGAGAGTAAGGTGACACCTGAGTTCCAGAGGAGGCTCTGAGTTGGTAGTTATTACCCTGGACACTCTTCCTAACAGATTCTATGTGACTCTGCCCAATAGACATCACCATTATGTACTGCCACAGAGCATAGTGTATAGTGTACAAGAAGACAACCCTGTCACAGTTGACTTACTCTCAGCAGTGATACATGAGAGAACGGAGTGGGAAACAAGCAGTCTTTCAGGGCTGGAGTGACCCAGTACTTCAGGGGGTAACACTGAAGTAGGAAGACGGCTAACTCTGGCCACTATTAGGATGTGTCTCCTGCTAAGAACATGCAGTACCTTCTCTCTCACGCTCCCCTCCATGCCCGTGGTAAGAACTGACATATTTGGGCAAGAGGAGATTCTGAAAAGAAAATAGCCTTCCCTTTCTAAATTCTCTAGCTATAAGCTTCGGGGAAATATGAAATGGGTTTTTAAAAGTAACCTGGGATAGAAAAATAAGTACAGACCAAGGAAATTGTACAGTGGCCTCTGCTTGCTGTTGCTTTGATTCCTGGTCACACGTAATGGATTTATTGTCAATGCTTTTAATTGGTAGGTTCTTTCAGTGTTTCACATCAAATATTGGTGTCTCTTTAAATTTTTTTCAGTTGTTTTTGCACTGTCGTCTGTTTTTCCCCTGTGCCTCAAAGCACGGGGAGCATGGATGATACAGATAACTAGGGTTTCTGCTGTTTTATTTTATTTTATTTTTGCGGTACGCGGGCCTCTCACTGTTGTGGCCTCTCCCGTTGAGGAGCACAGGCTCCGCACGCGCGGGCTCAGCGGCCATGGCTCACGGGCCCAGCCGCTCCGCGGCATGTGGGATCTTCCCGGACCGGGGCACGAACCCGTGTCCCCTCACGCGCGGGCTCAGCGGCCATGGCTCACGGGCCCAGCCGCTCCGCGGCATGTGGGATCTTCCCAGACCAGGGCAAGAACCCGTGTCCCCTGCATCGGCAGGTGGACTCTCAACCACTGCGCCACCAGGGAAGCCCCTCTGCTGTTTTATTTTAAACTCTGTTTGTGAAGGTGTCTTATACTCTCATGCCCTTGTTTATTTAATCCTTTTTTTGTCTCATCTCATTATGTCCAAATGAACATATTACGTTTCATCAGTGTTTGTGGCCCAGAATGTCTTTCCAATACATACAAAACAATTTCATTTTGTGACAGCAAAAATAAGAGTCAAAAGGAAAACAGTATGTTCAAACATAGGATTGGAACCAGCCATCTCTTATTTTACACTTCATTTCTGGCATTTGTTTTAACAAGTGATGAAGTTTGAACCCAGGACAACTGGATGAGGACCATTAACCAGCATATAAGAGAGATTGGCCACTTTTCTTCTTTCTCCTGATAGGTTCTGCAGAGAACATTTTTAACCTCTCTCTCTTTCTCTCAAAATATAGACTTTTGAACAGTTATTTTCCACTCCATTCCTGCCCACTGAAAGTTGAGAAGTTGCTGGCAACACACTGAATTTTTAAAAGCCCTGAAACCAAGAAAAGTTGAGTAAATCATCAGTGCTCTCTAGTGTTCAGAATAAGGAACACCTGGGAAACCACAACCTCAGCTGCAGTGGCTTTGCTAATGCAGCTGCTAAAGTCTTTTTTGTGAGGAAGAAATGTGGTTTGTTTCCATTGTATTTGGTAACCAAAGAGCTTCAGCTTTTCCCATAAATTCTCTGGAAACAGAAATGCTGCATTTTTCAGGTCAGGCCATATTTATTTCACAGTTATCTCTAAAAACACAATGAAATGCAATTATATCATTCTTGAAGGGACTGAGAACAGAAATTTTTTTAAATAAAAGAAACAATTTCAGCAAGTTGTTCTTATATTTAAGAAAAGGCAATACCAAGAAATTGACACAGACCCACTATCTATGTCTGGAATTTTGTGTGTGTGTGTGTGTGTGTGTGTGTGTATGTTTCTCTTAAATTGGTTTCTAAATAGATGTGAATGTGACCTGTTTTTACTAATAGGATAATTCATTCGATTTTTTAAAATCTACAGAAAAGGAAACAAGTTATCCTTCTTGTCCTGGAGGGCAAATAAATAAGACATTTTCAAGAAAGTCCACAGGCAAAATCATCTGTTTGAAATCACTCTGATTACACAAGCTGGTAATTCTTGGTCTCAAGGGACGTAGCTAAAGTATGGAAACTTTTAAAAGGTGATATAGCTTCCCAGAGGTCCCTAGAGACTGGAAGCATGAATGTCCCTCCTTCCTATCATGCAGCCACTGGCCTCTCTCTCACCCACACACCTGGCTCCAAGCCTGGAGGGGCTGAGCAGAGTCTGTGAGAGTCTGAACCACACCTGGACCACTGTGGTGAGAGCAGTGGTCCTTGGGGTGCTGTGTACCACAGAAATGTCAGGAGAAGGATGACTCATAAACTTACATGAAAACATTGAAATTTGTTTAGTTTGGCCGGAGAGAAGATGATAATGGTCAGCAAATATGTGACTTGCAGAGAAGTTGTTTTAAATGGTATAAATAAAGGATGGAGAGGAAATTGAACTGATAAGGGTAGAGTGACTTTCTGGAAATATTTCCCAACATAAAATTTAGGCAATAATGAAAGTATTTCCAAGGAAAAGGGGAAGTTTAAATTCTAGGATCTAAATTCCAAGTCAGATCGAACAAGGATAATCAAAGGTGTTCTGGAAATTAGGGAGTACGCAATGTCATCGTCTAGAATGGGTTGACCTCTCCTAACAGCTAAATTAAGCAAGTGATCCCCACTTACAATTTTTACATAAATCTTTGCCTTTGCACTGGAATTTCTTCCTACTATTTTTTCCTTTTCTACCACCTCTTTCTCCATACATATTTTACCTATGCCTGGAATTCCCTGTTTTGGTCCATATGATTCATTCTCTATACTCATTTTTTCCAAAGAAATTTTCCTTCTTGCCCTATGCCAATGGTCTCCTAGGACAATGTTTTCAATGTCCACAGAGAACAATATAGATGGCTTACGGGTTATGACAGTAGCCTGTTGCAATGGACTGAATGTTTGTGTCCTCCTCAAATTTATATGTTGAAAATTTAATCCCAGTGTGTTGGTATTTCGTCACACTGGGTGATGTTGGTGGGGCCTTGGGGAGATAATTAGGTCATAAAGTTGGAGCCCTCATGAATGGGATTAGTACCCTTATAAGAAGAGGCCAGAAAGAGCTCTCACTGACATGTGAGGACACAGCAAGATGGTCCTCTGTAAACCAGAAAGAGGGCACTTACCATGGTCCCGATCATGCTGGCACCCTGATCTCGAACTGCCAGCCTTCAGAACTGTGAGAAATAAATGATTGTTGTTTAAACCACCCAATCTATGGTAATATATTATGGCAGCCTGAGCTAAGATGCCTTCCAAGCAAAACTGCTTAGAATTGAATAGTTCTGTAAAGTCAGGCAAATCACTCAACCTCCCTGTGCTTCAGTGTAAAATGGGAAAAATTATGAGATCAGATGTGAGGATAAAAGGAGTTAATATATAGCCACTTAGAATACATTCTGGCATGTAAGAATCACTGTTAAAATATAAACAATTTTTTGAACTACTTTTACTACAATAAGAACACACTTTACATGTGTATATAAACAAAAATTCCATCATACGATAATTACCTTATGATGTGCAATGCACTCTATTTTATTCTTCTATATTTTATATATTTCCTTGAAAAGAAGTGTGATCATGACCCACTAAATAATTCTTAAGTCTCATTATTGTTTCTTGACTCACAGTTTGAAAAGCGAGTCTTGGGATATAATTTTTAGGCCATAAAGGTTCCAGGATATAAGAGGGAAATAGGGTGCCCAGACATTATTTTTGGAATTTCTGACAATTCTCACAGCGCTGGGATTTCTTTTTAACTCTCCAAGTCCACTCTGTAGTCCACTCTTCTTGTGAATACAGAATTTTTTTTAAACTAAAGACAGTAACAACAGCTACTACTACAACAGCAGCCAACAATAAAACTGTCACCTTGCCAGAGTTTCCATGTCCTAAGATAATCAAATGTCAGAAATTTCTAGTATCCTGTAAAAGATTATGTTAGAATGAGAAACAAGCTTGTGGCTCCAGGACTTCAGCAGTGCTGAGCAGTTAGATGACTTAGAGGCACACAGTAGATGCTGAGAAGTGAGGTAGTGGCTTCCTTCCCCTCCTCCCTCCAAATAAGTACAACTACCAACTGAACAATCCCCATGACTATGTATGTGTGTATAACACAGTAAGGATAAGTATTGCTTAATAAAATGTATATTTTTGTTTTAAGTATATGTTTATATTTGTGTGGGTGATATGGAATTATTTCTTATGTGGAACCTCATCAAATAATTTTGAAAAATACTGCTTCAGATGATCTGACATTTCTATGGGTGGATCCCAAGAGAGCCACTTAAGGGTTAACTTCAGTTAGTAACTAAACTGTCTTTTTTCTTCCCCATTGATTTCTCTTGCTTATTCAAAATTATTAAAAAAATAAAGATTAAGCAATAATATTGTAAAGCAGTGGAGGTGTGCATGGAACTAAACTGGAAAGTGTCAATGTAATAATAATAATAATAATAATAATAATAATAATAATATAAAGAACAAAAATTAGTCATGGTGAATGCAGCTAGTTGGTGCCCTGCAGAAATTGGTGGGACAGATTTTAGGTTTCCTGAAGTTCACAGAGGGCTTGCTCTTGGAGACATGGTCCTCTGAAAAGGCTGAGGTACAGTCTGCAGCCCTGGAAAAGTGTTCTGCTGTCACAGACTCAGCCTCAGGTTCACAAAGCTCCAGACAAGAAGGGAAAGACCTAAGGAAACAACTCACACATGAACAGGAGTTAACTAACTACAAAACATGCTTTTCCACAGCTCTCTGTATTTTCATTGACCCTTGCACTGCAGAGACAAAAGATAATCTAATTCCATATATGCTATTCTCCTCTGACTGTACATACCTCAACAACTATCATTTTCCAATCAGAATGGAGCATTTTTCTGCCCTTTCCTGGAAAGTGTTACATATCTCCTTTGTCCAGTATTGCAGACTCCACAACATGTGATTTTAATATAGGAATCCATATGTCCTTAAGGTTTGTCTGGTGAACTATATACTACTGTGTTCTTCAAATATGCTATTGCTGGTGACTACCGCTGCTACATTCTGATTTAAAACTGAAAAAAGGGGTCTTCATCTTCCAACAAGGTCATCTAACAATGACCCTAAAAAGCAGCTAACCTGCATGACTTGATGTATAGAACTTGTTCAAAATCTAAATCTCGGCATGGAATCAAGCCTAAATAATGAATTTAAGAGTTCACTCAGGTCAAACAGGTACCTTTGAATTAAGAGTGTGTTCTGGAGAGGGGATTAAGCGCGCCGCTTAAAGGAGCTCCAGAAACAGGCGCGAGCCGCGGCTACCAGCGCGGACAGCAGAGACGGGTGTGGGACGCTAGGGCTGCTGCTGCCGCCACCAAGAGGCCTCTGTGCGAGCACAGGTCACTCTCCACACCTCCCCTGCCGGGAGCTCGTGCAGCCTGTCACTGCCAGGGTCCCGGTATCCAGGGACAGCTTCCCCGGGAGAATGCACGGCGCGCCTCGGGCTGGTGCAGCGTCACGCCGGCCTCTGCCGCCGCGGGCTCGCCCCGCATCCGTGCCCCTCCGTCCCCCCGGCCTGAGCCAGAGCCCCCGAATCAGCTGCTCCTTTAACCACGTCCTGTCTAAGCGAAGAGCAGACGCCGTCCAGTGACCTACACGCAGAGGCGGGGCCAAGTCCAAAGCTGAACCTCGGGAGCTGTGCGAACAAAGAGAAGAGGGGGAGGTCTCTCCCAGCAGCCTCAGAAGCAGTGGATTAAATCTCAACAATCAACGTGAAGTGCCCTGCACCTGTGGAATACCTGAATAGACAGCGAATCATCCCAAGTTGAGGAGGTGGACTTTGGGAGCAAGATATATGATTATTTTCCCCTTTTTCTCTTTTTGTGAGTGTGTATGTGTGTGCTGCTGTGTGAGATTTTGTCTGTATAGCTTTGCTTTCACCATTTGTCCTAGGGTTCTGATCGAACCGTTTTTTGTTTTTTTTTTATTTTTAAAATTTTTCTTCTTAATAATTGTTATTTTAATAACTTTATTTTATCCTACTTTATTTTATCTTCTTGTTTGCTTGCTTTCTTCCTGTCTTCCTTCCTTCCTTTCTCCCTCCCTTCCTTCCTTCCTTCCTCCCTTTCTTCCTCCCTTCCTTTCTTCCTTCCTTCCTCCCTTTCTTTCTTCCTTCCTTCCTTCCTTCCTTTCTT
>NC_041214.2:106972589-106973545 GCF_002837175.3 Physeter macrocephalus | reverse complement strand
TCTCTGAGGTGGGAGAACCAACTTCAGGACACTGGTCCACAAGAGACCTCCCAGCTCCACGTAATATCATATGGTGAAAATCTCCCAGAGATCTCCATCTCAAAACCAAGACCCAGCTTCACTTAACGACCAGCAAGCTACAGTGCTGGACACCCTATGCCCAACAACTAGCAAGACAGGACTACAGCCCCATCCATTAGCAGAGAGGCTGCCTAAAATCATAATAAGGCTACCGACACCCCAAAACACACCACCAGACATGTACCTGCCTACCAGAAAGACAAGATCCAGCCTCATCCACCAAACCACAGGCACTAGTCCCGCCAACCAGGAAACCTACTCAACCCACTGAACCAACCTTAGCCACTGGGGACAGACACCAAAAACAACGGGAACTACGAACCTGCAGCCTGCAAAAAGGAGACCCCAAACACAGTAAGCAAAATGAAAAGACAGAAAAACACACAGCAGATGAAGGAGCAAGGTAAAAACCCACCAGACCTAACAAATGAAGAGGAAATAGGCAGTCTACCTGAAAAAGAATTCAGAATAATGATAGTAAAGATGATCCAAAATCTTGGAAATAGAATAGACAAAATGCAAGAAACATTTACATTAAACACACCAACATTCGAATTATAGGGGTCCCAGAAGAAGAAGAGAAAAAGAAAGGGACTGAGAAAATATTTGAAGAGATTATAGTGGAAAACTTCCCTAATATGGGAAAGGAAATAGTTATTCAAGTCTAGGAAGCACAGAGAGTCCCTTACAGGATAAATACAAGGAGAAACACTCCAAGATACATATTAATCAAACTATCAAAAATTAAATACAAAGAAAACATTAAAAGCAGCAAGGGAAAAACAACAAATAACACACAAGGGAATCCCCATAAGGTTAACAGCTGATCTTTCAGCAGAAACTCTGCAAGCCAGAAGGGAGTGGCAGGACATATT
>NC_041214.2:106971381-106971818 GCF_002837175.3 Physeter macrocephalus | reverse complement strand
TTACAAGAGACAAAGAAGGACACTACATAATGATCAAGGGATCGATCCACGAAGAAGATATAACAATTGTAAATATTTATGCACCCAACACAGGAGCACCTCAATACATAAGACAAATACTAACAGCCATAAAAGGGGAAATCGACAGTAACACAATCATAGTAGGGGACTTTAACACCCCACTTTCACCAATGGACAGATCATCCAAAAATGAAAATAAATAAGGAAACACAAGTTTTAAATTATACATTAAACAAGATGGACTTCATTGACATTTATAGGACATTCCAACCAAAAAAACCAGAATACACATTTTTCTCAAGTGCTCAGGGAACATTCTCCAGGATAGATCATATATTGAGTCACAAATCTAGCCTTGGCAAATTTAAGAAAATTGAAATCATATCAAGTATCTTTTCTGACCACAACGCTATGAG
>NC_041214.2:106968633-106969375 GCF_002837175.3 Physeter macrocephalus | reverse complement strand
AGATATCATCTCACACCGGTCAGAATGGCCATCATCAAAAAATCTAGAAACAATAAATGCTGGAGAGGGTGTGGAGAAAAGGGAACCCTCTTGCACTGTTGGTGGGAATGTAAATTGATACAGCCACTATGGAGGATAGTATGGAAGTTCCTTAAAAAACTACAAATAGAATTACCATATGACACCGCAATCCCACTACTGGGCATATACCCTGAGAAAACCATAATTCAAAAAGAGTCATGTACCAAAATGTTCATTGCAGCTCTATTTACAATAGCCAGGACATGGAAGCAACCTAAGTGTCCATCAACAGAGGAATGGATAAAGAAGATGTGGCACATATATACAATGGAATATTACTCAGCCATAAAAAGAAATGAAACTGAGTTATTTGTAATGAGGTGGATAGACCTGGAGTCTGTCATACAGAGTGAAGTAAGTCAGAAGGAGAAAAACAAATACCGTATGCTAACACATATATATGGAATCTAAGAAAAAAAAATGTCATGAAGAGATTAGTGGTAGGACAGGAATAAAACACAGACCTACTAGAGCATGGACTTGAGGACATGGGGAGGGGGAAGGGTAAGCTGTGACGAAGTGAGAGAGTGGCAGGGACATATATGCACTACCAAATGTAAATTAGATAGCTAGTGGGAAGCTGCCGCATAGCACAGGGAGATCACCTCTGTGCTTTGTGACCACGAGAGGGGTGGGATAGGGACGGTGGGAGGGAGGGAGA
>NC_041214.2:106951201-106968408 GCF_002837175.3 Physeter macrocephalus | reverse complement strand
AAAAAAGAGTGTGTTCTGGAATGCTGGATGGTATGTATGTTGGTGGAGGTAGATTATGTCGACAACAGTTGCCAGATCCTCATGGCTTCACACAACACATTTATTTCTTACAAAACATGTTTCACATGAGTTGGCAGGGGTCTCTGCTCACGATAGTTGTTTGGGGACCTGAGCTAACACGATCTGTCTCAACACACACCTCAACACACATTACCACAGCCAAGGGAAGAAAGCATGTCAAATTGTTTAAGGAGTATACACCTAGAAGCAACATATACCACTTCTGCTCATGCTTATCGGCCAAAGCAAGTCACAGGGCCCCATCTCACTTCAGGGGAGGGGGGAAGAAAGTGCAAAACTAACACTGTTTAGAAAAAAAAAAGGGAACTATTTAGTAAACAACCCTGAGGAGGACCACCATTTTCCTCATCTTTCACATTCACCTGATGACCAAGACCTGCTCGCTGACAACTCGTTTCAGTTTCTACTTTCCATTCAATTGTTGACTTGGTCTGTAGTCTCATCATCCTTCAGCTGGATTACAGAAAGGCCTTTACACTCAGCCCAACAACCCATACTTATATTCCAGTCACACTGAATTACTTACAGACCAGCATACTTTATTTCACCCCTCATGGTTTTTCTCACATTTCTCCCTGTTACCTTCTCTCCCTGAAAACGGTCCCCTCGTCCCTCCACAGCCATCTCAAATCTTACATCCCTTACGAAGGCTTCCCAGAAAGCCCCACATATTCTCCAGTCCATGTTATATTTAGTAACACTGTGGTGCTTTCTCTATTTGTATTTGTTTTACAAGAATGTGTGTCTCCTTTACTGCAAGTATTAATTAATAGGCAATCATTTTCTGTTTACAAGAATGTAAGCTCCCTGAAGGTAACAATCATTCTTCCAGAAAAGCCGTGACAATGTACTGTCATTCTCATACCTGTGCTTCTACCCCATCCTTTTTGTCTTTGTGTCCCTAGTGTCTAGAATACTGTCAGAACTCAACAAAAGCCAAATTAATCTACTAATTTGTACCAAGAAATATAACTAACAGGCATTCCTGATATTTAGTCCATACTAGAAGAAGAAACTATTTTAAAACATTCAAAATTTTAAATTACTAGATATAGACTCAGAGAAAAAGAGACAAGAAGGTTGTTCTGGAACATTACCATTAAGCCATAGTAGTTGTTCAATATTCTCTTTGCTGAGCTCACTAGATATATGTATTAATCTGTGGTTTTTTGGATGGTGTAGGGTAGAGACTAAGAGCCTTGTTCATTTATAAGACTCTTCTGGAATGTGATTCTCTTGATATGTGTCATTGTAATATTCCTATCACTCAATTCCCCACTTTTATAACTTGATACATTTCTCAAGGTTGCAGCTTCTACTTATATTCTATTCAGTGAGGCTACCAGCTTCCTTATGGTTCACAGGAAAACATCTGTGTCTCATCCCCACCTCTAGAGTAGCAACTATAGGAATTTATTGTGAGGAATCAGAACCAGAAACCTTGTTTTCATTGGTGATGAGAGGACTTATTCCCAGTAGTAAGGGCTAATGCTTTGGTAGGTAGATTAAAGAGTTCTTAAAGGTGTGTGTGTCTAATACAGATGGCCAACAAATACATGAAAAGATGATCAACATCACTAATTATTAGAGAAATGCAAATCAAAACTACAATGAGGTATCACCTCACACTGGTCAGAATGGCCATCATCAAAAAAAATCTACAAACAATAAATGCTAGAGAGGGTGTGGAGAAAAGGGAACCCTCATACACTGTTGGTGGGAATGTAAATTGATACAGCCACTATGGAAAACAGCATGAAGGTTCCTTAAAAAACTAAAAACAGAATTACCATATGACCCAACAATCCCACTACTGGGCATATACCCAGAGAAAACCATAATTCAAAAAAATACATGCACTCCAATGAGGATGGACCTAGAGAGTGCCATACAGAGTGAAGTAAGTCAGAAAGAGAAAAGCAAATATCGTATAATAACGCATATATGTGGAATCTAGAAAAATGGTATAGATGATCTTATTTGCAAAGCAGAAAGAGAGACACAGATATAGAGAGCAAATTTATGGATACCAAGGGGGAAAAGGGTGGAGAGGGAGGAATTGGGAGACTGGGATTGACACATATACATTATTGATACAATGAATAAAATAGACAACTGATGGGAACATACTATATAGCACAGGGAACTGTACCTACTGCACTGTGGTAACCTAAATGGGAGGGAAGTCCAAAAGGGAGGGGATATCTGTATGTGTATGGCTGATTCACTTTGCTGTGCAGTGGAGCCTAACACAACATTGTAAAGCACCCATACTCCAATAAAAATTAATTTTTAAAAAGTGTGTGTGTCTACTCACTTTCTGCATTCTGTGCTTCTAATCACTTTAGCACCATTAGGCTACTAACACAGTATGGGAGTCCTGCATACTTGTAGCATAAGGAATTTCAATATTAAGCAAAAGCCAGAAAGAAAAACATGATAGTTCATTCATATGTCAAACTAATTATAGTTACTTTTCTTATTCCAAATCCCAAGAATATTCATTCAGCTCAAATAGAGTAGAAATTTCCACTGTACAAGAACACAATTTTTCCAATCTATACCATCAAAGTTTAATTTACAGTCTTGTTTATGAATAAGAATAGCTGTAAATAAAATAAGAAGAAGAAGAGGAAGAAAGAGAAGAAGGAGGGGGAGGAGGAGGAGGAGGGGGAGGCGGAGGGAGAGGAGAAGAGGAGGAAGAATATCTTCTTGTTTGGTTATTTTTTTAAATCTCAGAACACAGATTCTCAGCAAACCAACTAAATGTCACTGGAGGTGACTCACAGTTCTCCTGCTGCAACTGAGATAAATTGAGCTCCCCGTATTTCTGTGTGGGTGTCTGAAATACAATCTTAAACAACAAACCCAGGTCCACTCTAGAGGAACATGAAAGATTCTGTAAGACTTCAAACAGGAGCAAAGTATTGGTTTCCTTTCTCCCTCTTCACTAAAACATATCCTTTCCATACAATGGTTGTTCAGTGATGAGCTCAGCTCTTTAGTATAGGCTCCTTTCCTCTTCAGAATCCCCACGAGATACTCCAATAAAGTTGGAAACATTCGAAGTTTCCCTATGAGACTGGCCATTTTATGTGTTGTCAAATCTAATTTTGTAGGAATCCTGAAGTTCTCCTATATAAATGAGAGTGTTTGAATTTGGCATAACACAGGAAACTAACAGACACAGTGGTTGTATGACTATCTTTTTATCATCTTCTAATAGAACCTAATTTTTTCACGTCTGCTCTTCCTCCACATGCCTCATGGGAAGCTGACATCTTGCCTGCCTTCACAGGTGTATCAGGATTAGAATAAAACTCATGATCCCATTACTCCTGACTATGACTGGTTTTGGGGAGAAGGGGCATGTGGTCATGAAGTCAGGTCTTCACAGGGCTTCTGGGAAACGTTTCCTTGCTCTTAAGAAAACAACACAGAAATGTTCTTTTCTGCCTCTGGACATTGCTACTTCCTGACGTGACCCAGGAACTACTGTAGCTATATGCACACAGGAAGGGATGCCCGAGGGCTCCCTAGCAGAGAGATGAAAGCTATCAGGGAACCATGTCCTTGAGGTCATTAGTGAACTGTTGATCATACTGTACCTAGGGCCTGATTTCTTCTTATTCTGACTTTTCAGTTATATGGAAAAAAAAATAATCCCTCACTCATCAGGGTATTTTTAATCAGATTCATGGACAATTTATTCTTGTCTCAGTGACTCTGCCCTTATTTCTGGCTATTTCTCATCACACATGGAACCAATGACAAAACGATTTTAATTTCCCTTTGGTTCCATTTACAGTTGCCAGATAAAATACAGGAAGCCCAGTTAAATTTGAATTTCAGATAAACAATGAATAATTATTTTAGGATAATTGTGTCCCATGCAGTGTTAGGGACATACTAATACAAAAAATTATTCACCATTTATCTGAAATTCAAATTTAACTAGGTACCCTATATTTTTATTTGTTAAATCAGCAACCCCAGTTCTATTAGAACAATATTAGGAAGAAGAATTTTAAAAGTTACTTCTGAATACAGCAGTGGGAGGTAGAATATAATAGAGTATGTGTGATTTGATTAATAGGCATCTCATCTGATTTAGAAGGACTGTGAAGAAAAAAACCAAACTCAAATTTTCAGTCACAAATACAGATAATATAAGTAGTCATGAACGCATATGTATAGAAAATCAAACTCATTATCACCAGATGTATCATCATGGAAATAACCTAAAAGAAGGGAAATTTCTTTCAACACTAATCTTGCATTAATTACAACCTTTTTTAAAAGCATACTTATGAAAGGCATAACTTTTAAAGTAACCCCAACTTTTTGTTTTCAACCTGCCTCATGTCTGTTCAGATAGATCCCTGGATTCAAGATCTCCAGATACAGCATTTAGTCTGAATTCACTGGAAGGCATTTGTAAATTTCTCATGAAGAGAGATTAGGAAGAAGTTAACTAGTTTGCTCTACGGTAAAAGTGCACTGGAATGTGATCATGAAGTTCTGGATTTGAGGCCAAGGAAATAATGTAAGAGTACAAAACTAAGAAAATGGGCACATATTCTCTTATTTTTGCAAAAGTTTCATAGGATTTTAAGCAACATTCTTAACCTCTAATTCTTAACGTCTAAAATGAAGAAAATAGTTGTTTATCATATAGGAATATTTTTTATAAATTTAAAAGCACTTTGCAAATAATAGGTCCCAGTAAAACTATGAGTTGACATATGAGTACTGCAATTAAAACAAGTTCCAAAAAATCATCAACCAGATAGCTCTAATTCTAGAAATATTCTCACCATTGCAATCTACAAGGATTTTATATTTCAGCTTCTCTTACTTGTCTTGCTAAGAATCCATTTTACATCGTGACTTCTCTCAAAAAATGTCTATTTCTTTTGTACAAAATCTCATTATCAAACTGTCCTAGTGATGCAGATGCTCTCGATGGCAGGCAACTGGGTGTTATTAACCTCTGCAGTTGTCTTTCCAAAGAGGAAATATGGACCTTTTTCTTTTATATTAAAGACATGATTTGAAAATGATTCTCAAGTTTGGCAAGTGAGAATGATTTAATTTATGCCACATTTGGAACTTTGGTCTTCTAATTTGATTATTTTGACTTTTAGCATCTCTCTGTAGAAATACAGACAGATTGAATGCTTTATTTAAAGCAATTCTGCTGTCATGGGGGAAATAAATGGAATGAGTTATTAAGTTCAGTATAAGCCTTTGATTATTCTGGAATTAAAAGCCTATGGAAGCTAAAAGTTTTTTGAGATTTTCTCAGCGAAGATTTAGAGAAAGAAATGTTTGCAAACTGGTAATCAGGATAAACACATTCCAATCAAACACATGGAAGTTTTAATTGTTCTTTAAAACACATCCCTTCTAGATGTTGCCGAAGTAAATGACTGTCTTCTAATTATACAATTGTTCTTGCTGCGGCACTTCAGTTTCCGGTCAAGACTCTTAGGGTACGAAGATGGAGAATAGAGGGAAATAGGTTTACGAACATAAAGAAGTCTGGCATTGCAACTATGCAGTAGTTCTAGGATCTTTGCCTCATTTTTGCACGAAGGAGACAAGTTGATAAATTTCAAAAGTATTCAGACTAAAACTTGATTGTTCTAATGGTACAATGGTATGTATTCTTTGGTGAGAAAACCTAATGAAAAACTATACCTTAAAATACATTTCTTTAACACAGAAAACCTCAAGAGCAACTTATTTTATTCTCATTAAATTTTCTGAATTTAATCTCCAAACACATTTGGAGCTTCAGCTATGTGCCAGGTACAACATTAGCAGCTGGAGCTAGGAAAAAAAAAAAAAAAAAACCAAAACATTAGATTTGTCTCTTCTTTTCAGGGCCTTCATTTAATGGGATGATAACAAATCCTCTATAATCTGGGGATCTTGTCACCAGTATCCTTTGTTTGTTTGTTTTTGCTTGATTTTATTTTCTTTAAGAAAAAGATGTGCAAACAACTCAATTCTGATTTTATGGCTGTATTTCTGGATATAACAATAGTTTTAAATTTCATGTACAGTAAGTTCTTAAACCCCAGTCAGTAACTGGCATCCATATCAATTCTTAAATACCATACACATTTGATAAGAATATATCAAGGATTAGAAATAACTTAAATGTTTAGCACAGTGTATAGCACATGGTAGGTATCCCATAAATAGTTCAGTTATTTTCAAACTCAATACCACAATGGACTTATATCACAAACACACTTTTAAAAAGCTGTAGTTATGGCTGAAGGAAGGAAAGATGAATTCAAAGATGATGTTCCTAGATATTAATGCAAACAAAACAGAAAACTGAAAATTACTTAATTCATGTTAAAACAAATTGTGGGGTGAAAACACAAAGAATTAAAAGATGTGGGTGCCAGTGTCAGGTAGGAAATCTTTGATCAAAAGCATAGATATTAAGAAGCTTTTTTATATTTGGAGAATTTTTTTAAAAGAAATAGAAAATAAAGATAAATAGGACAAAACGGCCAAAGGAAATAAAATAGTGTGGGTTTTGTAAGTACAGGGTTCTAAATGGATTACTAAGAAATTTTAAATATATATTCTAGATGGTGATTGAGGTGGAGAACATATATATATATAAATATATATATACATAAAACATGCTGAAAAGAACAGAGAGAGAGAAAGAGAGAGAGAGACCCACGCAGCTAATCGGAAGGAGCAGAGTAAGCAATTTAATCATTGACCACAGTGATGACATTCCAAGAAACACAATCCATCAAGGAATCCTATTATATCCTTTCTTTTACATGTCATTTCTCTGTATTAACCAACCACTAACTAATGCTGAAAATGATAACACAGAAGGAAAAGGAAAAATAGGGCAACCCACAGATCCTTTTCCCTTCTGTCCTTCCTTACTCACCAAGCTGAAGATAGAATGTTATTAAGAAGTGAAATAAAAGTCGTTGAGTTCGGTTTGTGCAGCATTTCTATTGTTCTATTCAGAACAAAATACATATGCCCATGTGAGCTGCTAAATGCAAATTGTGTAATTTTGGTGACTCTGGATATGAGTTAATTGTTCTTAGTTTTGCATTTAAGACTAGCATCACAAAAGATAAACAGAGGATAAACATAAAAAGTTGCAATAAAATTTGGGACTTCCCTGGTGGTGCAGTGGTTAAGAATCCGCCTGCCCATGCAGGGGACACGAGTTCGATCCCTGGTCTGGGAAGATCCTACATGCCGCGGAGCAACAAAGCCCGTGCACCCCAACTACTGAGCCTGCGCTCTAGAGCCCACAACTACTAAGCCCACGTGCCACAACTACTGAAGCCCGCGCGCCTAGAGCCGGTGCTCCACAACAAGAGACGCCACTGCGATGAGAAGCCCGCGCACCGCAATGAAGAGTAGCCCTCACTCACCGCAACTAGAGAAAGCCCGCGTGCAGCAACGAAGACCCAACGCAGGCAAACATAAATAAATTAAATAAATTTGTTTTAAAAAGTTACACTAAAATTAAAAATGTTAATTTTTCTTAACTTAGAACAACACTAAATAGGAAATATAACAAACCCTGACAAATCAAAAGAAAAACTGCAGGAGAAAAGAAACAGCTTTTATAAATTTAATTTTAATACTGTTAACAGCAATTTTTTTTTTTTTGCTTTTTGAAAAAGTGGCCTCATGTTTTCATTTTGCACCAGACCTGTAAGTTTGCCTACTCAAAGCCTACCCAGTAGAAGCTGCCGCATAGCACAGGGAGATCACCTCTGTGCTTTGTGACCACCGAGAGGGGTGGGATAGGGAGGGTGGGAGGGAGGGAGACGCAAGAGGGAAGAGATATGGGAACATATGTATATGTATAACTGATTCACTTTGTTGTAAAGGAGAAACTAACACACTATTGTAAAACAGTTATACTCCAATAAAGATGTTAAAAAAAAAAAAAAAAAAAGCCTACCCAGTAGAAGTGATGTCTGTTACATTATGTCAGAATCTCCATCTTGCTTCTCAATCACAGACTGCAGCTTCTTTATATTTTCCAATAAAAGCCTTTGCAGCTCTCACTACTCGGACTGCAGGGGCGACCTTACTCGACCTTACTCGTTTAGCTTGAACCATGGCACAAAGTTATTTGTCTTTGGTATAAGCAGAGCATTTATAAGAGCTCATGGAATATGTTCATTTTTAGAGCTCACAATTTGTGAAGCAACACTTAAAACCTGGATCAAATCTAAGAGAGAAAAACCAGGAAAGTTAGAGACATAACCATTTGTTATTGTTATATCTTATTTTGTGACTTATTTTGTGACAGGGAAAACTGGGGGTGGGGAATACGAAAGCTATCTCCTACCACCAAGTGCTTGCTGTATGCTAGACTTTCGTCCAGGTACTTCATCAACTGCATTTCATTTCTTCCTTGAAACAATTGTTTTGAGATAGGTTTTTTAATCCCATTTTATAGATGAGAGAGAGGCATGGAGAAGTAGAAGGTCACACAACTCATAAAATCTGGAGCCAGTTATTAAACTTAGAGCTGCCTGAATCCCAAACCCTAGCTCCTAATCTCCACCCCATAGTCTAAGGGCATCCATTTGTTTAGAAGAACTCAAGAAGCTAAATTAAGAACAATGAGTAGAAACTGTTGGGATAAAGATTTGTACTCAAGACCAGAGAATGACTCATGTTTAAAGCTCATGTTTGGGAATCAACACTTAAAACCTGGATCAAATCTATAGGAGAAAACCCAGAGAAGTAGATGACATAGCCATTTTTTGCTTGAGAAACCACTAAAAGACCACAGAAGGACCAAAGCTCTCTTAAAGCTGTAAATGGAATGCACTGTCTTTCAAGTTTATGGGCTCACTGCCACTAATAATATTAGAACAAGACATAATTGCACTGTACAAGAATGTTTGTTAGAAATGGTGATGTCGTTTAGAGACTAAAATCAGGGGTGATTGCAGATAGTGAACTTGCGGTTGACTTCTATTTCAGCACTAAATAACTGTGAGACTTTAGGAAGTCACTTAACTTCTCCAAATATAGGTTCCCTCATCTGTAAAAGAGGAATCATAATAATACCACATGGGTTATTGTGAAGATTGATTGAGACCATGTCTGAAACACCTCGCTCAGTGCCTTGCATAGAAAGTAAACACTCAATGAAGGTAACAAATAGATTTTGGTGTGCATGGAGTGACAAAGGTAGTAAGGAGAAAGGATTTCTACTTCGATTAGATTAGTCTAGATGACATTAGAACATCTTATAATTATGTATTTATATAGGAAATGACTCAATATCTAAAATTGCAAGTTTGTCAGGAAGCCAGAGGCAGATATAAAATGTTGATATAAAGATAGCAACTGGAATTTAAACTAAAAGCCCAGGTACAGGTGGAAAATAAAAACAGAATATAAACACCAGACAATATTTCAGCATGTGGGAGATGATTCTATAACTCAGGAAGGTGAAGAGGAACTGGAAGGTACATATTGCTCTCAAGCTATGCTGCCCACTATGACAGCCACCAGGGGCATATGGCTATGGAATTTTAAACGTTTTTTTTTACTTTCTCAATTTTTTCTCTAGTTTTATTGCGATATAATTGACATACAGCACTATATAAGTTTAAGGTGTACAGCATAGTGATTTGACTTACATACATTATGAAATGATTACCACAGTAGGTTTAGTGAACATCGATTGTCTCATTTAGATACAACATTAAAGAAATAGAAAAAAATTTTTTCCTTGGGATAAGAACTAATAGGATTTATTTAAAAATAGATAAAATAAAAAATCCAGTGTTTATGAGTCATATTTCAAATTCTCAGTAGTCACATATACACCTAACAGTTCCCACATTGGACAGAGAAGATATAGAACATTTGCATGTTGCAGAAAGTTCTGTTGGACAGTGCTGTCTCCAGAGAAAGGCAGGGTGCTACATATATTTGGGTGTGTGGTTTCAGCCTCAATGGGGAGTCTCTACTTTCTCCTCCTATTACATCTATTCATTTATTTTCCCCTCTTATATTTCCACCTTTTCACTGAATATTTAGAAGAAAACCAAGAAAAGCTCTGTGGTAAGCAGAATTCTAAGAAAGTCTCCAAAATTTCCACTACTGGTATATACATCCAATACAATTCCCCACCTTGACTGTGGGTGGGCCTTACCTAATCAGGAGAGCCTTTAAAAGAGGGTTTAGAAATAAGAGAAAGAAGTCAGAGATTCAAAGCAACAGAGACATTCTCCTGCTGGCCTCGACCAAGCAAACAGCAACGTTTTAGAGACAGCCATGTGAAAGGGAATAAACAACTATATTCTAAGAACTGAGAGCAGCCCCAGTCAATAGCCAGCAAGAAAACAGGGACTTAGGTCCTACAATCAAAAGGAAATGAATTCTGCCAATAACCTGAATGGTCTTGGAAGCAAACTCTGACCCTCAAATGAGAACCTGGACATGGCCAGTACCTTGATATAAGCCTTAGAGGATCCTGAGCAGAGAACCCGGTTGAATTATGCCTGGAATTCTGACGTACAGAAAAGTGAGATAATAAATGGGTGTTGTTTTCAGCTGCTAAGTGCATAATACAATTGTTGTGCAGTAATAGAAAGTTAACAAGTCCCTAGTGACATAACCACACACACACACACACACACACACACTTGCCCACACTCATACACACATTTTTTTCTCCTTTAAAGCACAAAAAATATAAAATTTTAAAATGCACTGTGGTTTTGTTTTACTAGGATAAAAGCTTAAAAGAAAGTATGTTCAAAATTTTGCTGCTGGCTTTGACAGGGGAATAGGAAAGAGGTGAGGCAATTAGCTGGGACTCCAGTACTTTTATATTTTCTTCAGATAGAATCAAATATACTTGACTCCCTACAACTCTGAGAAAGGTAATACATTTTCACTGTAACAAGAAGCCTCCAAAAGTGCTTGGTGACTGCTTAAAGGTACCAACTTATCACACATTGTGGCTGAAATTGTTCTCTTAGGTTAAACCGTTGTCCCCCAAGGCCCCTATTAAAATGTAATGTGTTATACGGTGGGTGGGTGGGTAGAGAGTGAAGGGTCTCATTAAAACCTACTACTACCTTAACACATGGTGGATGATCGTTCTCTAACAGAAAAGAGGCCCGAAACAAATGGGCTGAAGGTTAGATAAGCTTGGCTAGGGAGGAGAAGAAAAGCAAAGGTCAAGAACTATTCCCACAGCAGGCGGATCTGGATGGGTGCCTCAGGAAGAAGCCTGCACTGAGAGAGGACCGCTGGAATACAAGCAGGGGACCCATGTGGAGGGACGAGGCTTCAGACTGGGGTGGTGAGGACTCTACAACAAGCCTCACCTGCTTTATAATCTTGCTCACTGCCCCCTGATGTGTAAACACCACTTTTCAGTCACACATATTATCTCCCCTGAGGAAGGAAACTTCTGAAGAAGATTGCTTCCCTAAGTGGCCTCTTGACAGGAGCTTGAGAAATCCCTGAGGAGAGGAGACTTTTTTTAAGAGAGCCCAATTAACTTTGCCACTGATGAACTTTGTCACAGTTCTTTACCAGAGAAGGGATGGAAGACTGGGAATCATAAACTAGATATGAAATAAGGTTGCTGAGTGAACAGGCTTCTAATGGTTTCCTGCTTCCTACTCCCTTTGTAAAAAGATAGCTTCGAAGGGGAATAATTTCTCAACAATAATATTATTGCCTTATAAGAATTACACAAGACACAATAGGTCAAGTACAAAATATGACCAAATAGTTCACTGAAATAAGCTTTTGAAAATTCCAGCACGTGCAACTGGGCAATGCCATGTTCAAGCTTATTCACTATAATTTTCATAAAATAGAATGTTTGAAGTGTGCTGTTCTTTAATTCTTTTCACATGGGTTAGACTTGCTATCTAGGGAATGTGTACCTTGAAGTCAGGGATTCTATTTTTCTTTCAAGTCCATCTCCAAACTAGCATCATGCTGAGAAGAGAATAAATTGTTAGTCAATAGCTGGTGATTATTTAACCATTACCACTGATGCCACGGATCAAGATCGATGACTACTGCAGGTACATGTGACCCAACAACATCTTTAAATACACATATATACACACCAGGACACACATACACCCCTCAAATATAGAACTGGCGCCTGAGGAAACGTGACAAACATCTTGTGATCCTCCCTATTCGTGCAGAAAAAGAAAAAAAAAGATAAAAAGCAGCATTTCTTCTCCCCAAGCCTCACTTTGATCCTATCTTCAAACAATGCCACATTCAATCATTCTAGTTTTGACTTAGCAGAAGAGCATTTCCCCAGGAGTGCATATGCTAGCCTGGCATAATATTTGCTTTATAAATCAGGGATTGCTTGTTCAGTCTTATATACCCAAAGCTTCTGGGTGACTGTGTCCCATGCTTCAGTCAAAAGTAGCTGCTGCATATCCTTTAAAGGTCATGCATCACCACACATCAGCCAGAACAGTTAGCTTCTCTATGACAACTTATAATTTTCAGACTGAATACGATGTCACTGGGAACATGCAGATCAGGATGAAGAAGCAGGATTAATATGTGTTGGCAGGGACTTCCCTGGTGGTGCAGTGGTTAAGAATCCGGCTGCCAATGAGTTTGATGCCTGGTCTGGGAAGATCCCACATGCTGTGGAGCAACTAAGCCCATGCACCACAACTACTGAGCCTGCGCTCTAGAGCCTGTGAGCCACAACTACTGAGCCTGTGTGCTGAAACTACTGAAGCCTGCACACTTTAGGGCCCGCGTGCCGCAACTACTGAGCCCTCAAGCTGCAACTCCTGAGCTGAGGCTGTGTGCTGCAACTACTAAAGCCTGCGAGACTAGAGCCTGTGCTCTGAGACAACAGAAGCCACCGCAATGAGAAGCCCACGCACTGCAATGAAGAGTAGCCCCAGCTCGCCGCAACTAGAAAAAGCCTGTGCACAGCAACAAAGACCCAATGCAGCCAAAATAAATAAATAAATAAAAGAAGAAAAAAAAAAAGATGTGTTGGCAAAAATAAGGTAGGGGAACAAATTCTGGGCAGCAATACCATCCATAAACTATAAGAGAGACTTCAGAACACCATTTCAAGTGAGCTATCCTGCTTTTCCAAGAATACACTTTCCTGAGGGTATTTACATGGGAGAGAATTAAGTTTTTTTTGGCACAGTTGAACCCATCTTGGGACTTAGATATGTAGAATTAGATATGTATAAAGCTATTTGATTTAACCTTTAGATAACTTAGATATGGTTGTTTCTTCTGGTACCCATAAATAGGTGATTGAAGATGATACCACCTCAGTGTCCTTGCAGGATATAATTACACTTCTCAGAAACTATCAATTTAGGAAGAAAGAATCAAAGCCAGAAATTTGGGGGACTACTACAGCCTTCAGTACAGAGCCCCAAAGACAGCATAATCTTGTTACCCTCTTATCTCCAGCCTCATATTTTACTGTATTAATTCACTTTTGCTGAGTAACACATGATCCTGAATTTGCGACTTAAGCACAAATCATTTGTATCACTCAGTCTGGTGACTTAGGCCAGGTTTAGCTGGCCAGTTCTCCTGTCTCAGCTGGGTTCACCTGCACGTCTGTAATAAACAGCCAGGTCGGCTGCAGCAGGCCTCAGCTGGAATGGTTGGCTTCACTCCTCAGAGTCTCTTCTTCTCTGGTAGCTCAGCTTGTGCTTGTTCACATAGTGGCTGGACAAGCTTCCAGGAGTGTGAGAAGTGTCAAGCCTTCTTGAGTCTCTGCTCAGAACTGGCCCATTTCTTCTGCTGCATTCTACCGGCCAAAGTAAGTCACAAAGCCACCCCTGACTCAAGAGGTGAGTAAATAGACTCAATCTCTTTATGGGAGGAGCTGAAAAGTCATAGTGTTAATGTCAAGGATCCAGGGAGGGGAATAACTGCAGCTATTTTTACAATCTACTATCCAACCAAGATTCTAGATTATATACTTGTCGCAGTCTGAGAGAGTCAGATTCTCCCTCTTACCTCCAAGCCTTTACATAGGCAGTGCCCCCTTTTGCATCTTCACTCTTCCTTTTCTCTAATGACTTTCAATTATACATCAAGATTAGGCCAATATTCCTTCTATTAGGATGACCCTGAACTCTAGATTAGGCAGGCTTCCCTCATCTGTGTTCACATAATCCTTGTATTATGCATTCTTAGCAAAAATTATTGGCAGTCCTACACATAATAAATGTTCAATAAATATTTATTCATCAATATTTCCAATAATTGGAAATTCATACATAATTACCTGCAATAATGAAGGGGTACATATTTTCTAGGTATGAACTTGAAATTCTCTCTCTCAGACAAGCCTAAACAATGTGAGAGTTCATGATATTAGTCTAAGAAGTCACAGCTTAAAAGAAAAAATTCAAAGCAACTGAAGTGTTCTAGCTAATAACTTCTCCAAAATATAAAGTTGGATTTTTAATATTATCAGCTAATTCAGACACCATAACTTATACAGTGTGTTAAAAAGTAATGAGTCTGGCAATCAGTGCTGAAGGACTCCATTTGTCACCTCTCCACGAGGATTTGCTATGATTTACTGTTATCCTATATATTTTAGGCTACAATCAGTTTTTTAGCTAGGTTGGCACTTAGAATGAAGTCTAGCATTTTGCTCATTAACCTTTTCTCTGATAGACTGACAAAAGTCCCATCTGAACTCCTATTAAATTACATCTACTTCTGCACCCTAATATAGCTACTTGGTCACTGCCACGGCAGGTTATAAATTGTCTGATGAAACCCAATTTTCCTTTTAGTGACCTAAAACACATTTCCTATTTTGTTCCCCAAATGAGCCAAATTGTCTGTTTCTTATGAAGGATTTCAAACTTTTGGCTGTTTTAATTCAGGTGCTTATCTTCTTACCTTTTGTACCTAACACATATGGAAAATACTCTAGCATGATTATTCTACCCTCTTGCCAAATTGCTTGCCACCCAGTTTCTAGTACTTTAAATATCTTTAACTAGAGATGAAGAATTTATATAGAGCCATTTTTCCTCTAACTCTCAAAACAAATAAAATCATTACATCATCACATCTGATATATGGAATTTCTAGACCAGTTATTACTATGACTTGCTAAGCTTTCTCACATAAAATTTCTCATAAAGGAATACTCAGTTTGAATGAGCAATGGCAAGTCTGATGTCCCACATGCATATTTTTTCACTGCTCCTCTTTTTTCTGTATGAAATATTTCTGTCTTCCAAGTGTTTCAGGGTTAAAGTTCTCTGTTAGGCTGATTTTAAGATTTACCATGACTTTCTTTTTTTAACATCTTTAAGTATAATTGCTTTACATTGTTGTGTTACTTTCTACTGTATAACAAAGTGAATCAGCTATACATATACATATATCTCCATATCCCCTCCCTCTTGCGTCTGCCTCCCACCCTCCCTATCCTACCCCTCTAGGTGATCACAAAGCACCAAGCTGATCTCCCTGTGCTATGTGGCTGCTTCCCACCAGCTATCTATTTTGCATTTGGTAGTGTGTATATGTCAATGCCACACTCTCACTTTGTCCCAGCTTACCCCTCACCCTCCCAGTGTCCTCAAGTCCATTCTCTACATCTACATCTTTATTCCTGTCCTGCCCTTAGGTTCTTCAGAACCTTTTATTTTTTTTTTTAGATTCCACATATATGTGTTAGTACACGGTATTTGTTTTTCTCTTTCTGACTTACTTTACTCTGTATGACAAACTCTAGGTCCATCCACCTCACTACAAATAACTCAATTTCATTTCTATTTATGGCTGAGTAATATTCCATTGTATATATGTGCCACGTTATTTTTATGCATTCATCTGTCTATGGACACTTAGGTTGCTTCCATATCCTGACTATTGTAAATAATGCTGGTCATTATTTACATCATGTACATTGTGGTACATGACTTTTTTGAATTATGGTTTTCTCAGCATATATGCCCAGTAGTGGGATTGCTGGGTCATATGGTAGTTCTATTTTTAGTTTTTTAAGGAACCTCCATACTGTTCTCCATAGTGGCTGTATCAATTTACATTCCCACCAACAGTGCAAGAGGGTTCCCTTTTCTCCACACCCTCTCCAGCATTTATTGTTTGTAGATTTTTTGATGATGGCCATTCTGACTGGTGTGAGGTGATACCTCATTGTAGTTTTGATTTGCATTTCTCGAATGATTAGTGATGTTGAACATCCTTTCATGTGTTTGTTGGCAATCTGTGTATCTTCTTTGGAGAAATGTCTATTTAGGTCTTCTGCCCATTTTTGGATTGGGTTGTTTGTTTTTTTGATATTGAGCTGCATGAGCTGCTTGTAAATTTTGGAGATTAATCCTTTGTCAGTTCCTTCATTTGCAAATATTTTCTCCCATTCTGAGGGTTGTCTTTTCATCTTGTTTATGGTTTCCTTTGCTGAACAAAAGCTTTGAAGTTTCGTTAGGTCTCATTTGTCTATTTTTGTTTTTATTTCCATTACTCCAGGAGGTGGGTCAAAAAAGGTCTTGCTGTGATTTATGTCAAAGAGTGTTCTTCCTATGTTTTCCTCTAAGAGTTTTATAGTGTCCAGTCTTACATTTAGGTCGCTAATCCATTTTGATCCATTTTTTTCCCTCAGGACTGCTTTGGCTATTCGGGGTCTTTTGTGTCTCCATACAAATTTTAAGATTTTTTCTTCTACCAAAATGCCATTGGTAATCTGATAAGGATTGCATCGAATCTGTAGACTGCTTTGGGTAGTATAGTCATTTCCACAATATTGATTCTTACAATCCAAGAACATGGTATATCTCTCCACCTGTTTGTATCATCATTAATTTCTTTCATCAGTGCCTTATAGTTTTCTGCATACAGGTCTTTTGTCTCCCTAGGTAGGTTTATTCCTAGGTATTTTATTCTTTTTGTTGCAAGGGTAAATGGGAGTGTTTCCTTAATTTCTCTTTCAGATTTTTCATCATTAGTGTATAGGAATGCAAGAGATTTCTGTGCATTAATTTTGTATCCTCCTACTTTACCAAATTCATTGATTAGCTCTAGTAGTTTTCTGGTAGAGTCTTTAGGAT
>NC_041214.2:106950363-106950696 GCF_002837175.3 Physeter macrocephalus | reverse complement strand
TATGGGTCTTGTTTTTGTATCCATTCAGCAAGCCTGTGTCTTTTGGTTGGAGCATTTAATCCACTCACATTTAAGGTAATTATCGATATGTATGTTCCTGTTACCATTTTCTTAATTGTTTTGGGTTTGTTTTTGTAGGTCCTTTTCTTCTCTTGTTTTTCCCACTTAGAGAAGTTCCTTTAGCATTTATGGTAGAGCTGGTTTGTTGGGCTCTTAGCTTAGCTTGAGAGTTCTCTTAGCTTTTGCTTGTTTGTAAAGCTTTTGATTTCTCTGTCAAATCTGAATGAGATCCTTGCCGGGTAGAGTAATCTTGTTTGTAGGTTCTTCCCTTTC
>NC_041214.2:106943471-106949663 GCF_002837175.3 Physeter macrocephalus | reverse complement strand
GGTGTTTTATCTTGTTCCTTCATCTGGTACATAGCCCTCTGCCTTTTCATCTTGTCTATCTTTCTGTGAATGTGTTTTTTGTTCCACAGGCTGCAGGACTGTAGTTCTTCTTGCTTCTGCTGTCTGCCTTTGGTGGATGTGGTTATCTAAGAAGCTTGTGTACGTTTCCTCATAGGACTGACTGGTGGTGGGTAGAGCTGACTGTTGCTCCTCGATTTTTTTTAACAAGTAGCTCTTTCATTCATTTGACATTTATTTTTTTCAGTGAGAAAGATATCTGGTTTTCTTCCCTCCAGCAAGTCCTAAATAGTCTATCTTGATAACATATCCAAAATCCTACAATTTCTTACCACCTCCACTGTTCTCTGCAAACTAACATATACTTGCCAGAACAACTGAACTAGACAACAATTACCTTTTATTTATTCTGTTTGGGGCACAAAGAATGACCTCTTTAAAATGTAAATCAGAATATGACTTTCATGCTCAAAATTATCCACTGATTTTGACCACACTTAGAATGAAATCCAGACTGCTTACTTACACTTCTTATAAGGCCTCATGTGATCTGGCCCCTCTCTGTTGTTTGGTATTATCTTGCTCTGTCCTAAACAAAGTAGCTTAGACCTTTAAACCAGCTATTCTTTCTAGAATGTTCATTCCAGATCTACCATGGTTTGTTCCTTCAAATAAAGTTTCTGTTTAAATGTCATTTATTCAGGGAGGCCTTCCTGACCATTCTATCTAAAATTTCCCCTTCACTTCCCAAACCTTTAATTTGACACAATTAACTCCAGAAATGATACCAACTGTTTGCTTTAAAAAAACAAACCAACAAATAATATATTGGGATATATTATATCTGGCCTTAATGCTCCTGTTAATGCAAGTTCCATGATGGGGAGACATGTTTCTTATTTACTGCTATGTAAAATGGTACCTAGAATATATTAAGAATGTTATAATAATTATAGTAAAATAATCAGCAAATTCATTGAGCTAAAAGATGCTGAAGCTCACAAAGTTATCAGATTGTGGGGATGAATCAATATCCCTTACCTACATAAGTTTAATTGGGAAAAAAAATCTACAGAGTCATCCTAATGAAGTATTTTTCTCCTGTCATTCTTTCAAACCTTAGAAGCAGCTGTAATATTTTTATTGTTTCATTAAGATTGTGATTATATAAGAAGAATACAGGTAATTTAGGTCATGCCTATTCATGGCAAAAATAGATATTTATATGTACATTAAAAGCTTTGAAAAGTGAGGCTTAGCTCTAAAGGAGTATATCTGTAAGTCAAGCCATACTCCCTATATAAGCACTCACATATATTCACACACATACACATACTGATTATAAAGAACACTGAAGACAAGTTTTCTTTGTACTGAAACCAAAAGTTAATCTGCAACAGTTTTTCTGAAAGAAACAAAGAAAGAAAGAAAGAAAAGGAAAGAAAGAATGAATGAATGAGGGAGGGAGGGAGGGAGGGAGGAAGGAAGGAAGGAAGGAAGGAAGGAAGGGCAAAGCTTGATGTTGGGTCCATGAAATTTTTCACATTACTCTGTACATTTACTTTCCTATATGCCTGAAATATTTTATTAGAAATAGAAATAAGATGAGAACTTTTAGTATAATTAATAAAGTACGTGTAACTCTTATGTCCTAGTTTTCCACAGGATGAAAGACTTGGGTTATATGTTAGAAACTTGTCAGTTTCTTAAGGCCAATACCTGGAAAATTCAGACTAGCCAGATCAGATTTGCTTGTAATTAGTCATGATACTACAAAGATAAAAATAAAGCTCTTAAGAAATATTAGGAATAAAAATGATGATAACTCTGCCCATTTCTTCCCTTGAGAGCCAACTCCCCTCACCCATTTCAAACCACCTTCATATGCACATGGTCCCCATTTTCCCTGTTTAAGACCAGTGTTACATCACCAGACAAATAGCATATCAGCTTCTGGAAGGACCCAACTCTAATAAAAGAACATGAGATTTTTGAGTCAGGAAGCTCAGCTTCCCCAGGCTAATCCTGTGGCTTTAGACATTTTATTTAGTGTTTCTGTGCCTCGATTCTCTCACTGATAAATTGGGGTAATTTATAAAACCGTGCTTTTTGCAATACAGTAAATTGTTTCCACGACCCATTATGGATTAGGGCTCACAGTTTGAAAAGCACTGTTCTAGTCTTATGTTTGAACATTTAGCAGTTTTAATTTTTTTCTGTTATAAAAACGTTTGATAAGCATGAATATTCTTAATTAAATACACAGACAATTATAAAGGAACATGATTATGTGGAAAGTGTGGGTCTCTGGTTTCCTTATTACACATAGATATAAATAAATGCATACCAATATGGTTAAATTTCTTAATAAATATTACTAAAATTCTCATCAGAAAGCAATATGGCCTACTTACTCAATAAATTAGTTTTTTTGTTCATGTACCTCAGTCTCTCTTGAGTTAACAAGTATGACTCATGATCCCTAAGTCTGATTTCTGGATCACCAATATTATCGAGTTTTTGCACCTGGAAGATTAAGAATCACACCCTGAGTTTCTGCAAATCACCAACATAAAAGCCTCCTTGTAAGTCTTCCTGATATAGCTAGCCACTTTCCACACACTCCTGGGAACTTAAACTGTCACAAGGAACCAACAGTCTGGATTGAAAAAGAACATACATATACGTTTCTACCAACTTGGCAAGAGTTCTTACAAGACCTTAAGATTGTCAGGGTTTGATTACTCTGATCATGCCTCACTCTCCCATTTATAAAAACAAACAAAACAAATGTCAGTAGGAGTCAACTGTCATAAGCACAGCAAGTGGATTGGACTTCACTTTTTACAATAAGAGAGTAGTGATTGGATCTGTGGTATGACTCAAGCCATGAAAAATTAAGGTGCATGTGTGTGCCTTTGTGTGTGTGAGAGAGACAGAGAGAGAGAGAGAGAGAGAGAGAGAGAGAGAGAGAGAGGTTTTGCTTCATCTCTTATCTAACACAAATAGATAAACAAATGTTGGTAAGATTAATGAAAAGTCATTCATCAACTATTCCAACTTGCATGGAGAGAGATAATATGAAAAATATCAATTAAAAATGCCTTTAGTGTTTCGTTACTTTAGTTTAGTTTAGTGCCTGATCAGATTGGGCATCACTTGAACAGCCAAGTGCAGGAAAGAACTCCACATTACTGAGCACTTCTGTATCAGGACCCCTTTATACAATTTCTCAAATTTTGTGCAAATAGCAAGTTAAACACCTGGGAAGTTGGCATTAACACACTTGTTTTGCAGATGAGGTAACTGGGACACCAACAGGTTAATTTACTTTCCTGGGATCACATAGCTAACAGTGGTGAAATGACATTCAAACCCAATTCTGCTGAATTGCAAGGTTCACATTCTGTCCATCAAACAAGTATGCAAATGACTTAAGAGAATTCAAAGTGCAGTATATAATATAGAGAATTTTTTCTCTTACACAAGCTCCCATGATAAGATTAAGAATTAGGTTGAGATAAATGTTATTTCTAAATTCCATTTGAATGTTTCTATTTTGACTCCTGAGTGGAACATATTACCTATCCCATTGTAAAATTCCTTGGTCTAGATAATTTAGAATTCTATTAAATGCTCTATTGAATAACCAATCATTTAATGTATAAAGTTTATTTTCTCTACATCTCAATTGCACTTGTGACAACTTATATTTAATTCATGTATCTTTAGTGCCTTGTCAGTTATTATGCTGCCATTGGAATATTAATATTTTTATAACAATTCCCCTAATCTAGCATTTGGCAGTGTAGTGGGTTGAATAGTGGTGCCAAAAAGATTTGTCAAAGCTCTAACCCTGGTACCTGTGAATGTGACTTTATTTGGAAATAGTGTCTTCGCAGTTGCAATTAAGTTAAAGATCTTGAGATAAGATCATCCTAGATTTAGAGTTGGCCCTCAGTCTAATGACTGGTATCTTTATTAAAGAAAGAAAAGGAAAATTGGTTACAGAGAGAAGATGATGTGAAGGTGTAGACAAATATTGGGATTATTTATCTATAGGCCAAGGAATTCCAAGGATTGTGAGCAACAAACCGAAGCAAGGAGATAGGCGTGGAACAGACTCAAGAGACTCCGGAAGGAACCAAATCTGGTGACAACTTGATTTCAGACTTCTGGCCTCCGGAACCGTGAGAAAATAAATTTTTGTTGTTCTAAGCCACCAAGTCTGTGATAATATGTTATGGCAGCCCTAGGAAATGAATACAGGCAGATGAACATTTCCCTTTAAGACAGAAAAATACATTTATTTGAGCTATCCACCCCAATTTATTTCAAAGGTGGCTCTAAAGCGACTTCTCTCTTTTCGAGTTGGTATTTCAAATTAGTAAAAGCTCTCAGCCATAAAAAAAAATGACATAATGGTATTTGCAGCAACATGAATGGACCTAGAGATTATCATACTAAGTGAAGTAAGTGAGACAGAGAAAGATAAATATCATGAAAAAAAATGATACAAATGAACTTATTTACAAAACAGAAAACGACTCACAGACATAGAAAACAAACCTATGGTTACCAAAGTGGAAGGATGACGGGAGGGATAAATTAGGAATTTGGGATTAACAGCTACACACTACTATACATAAAATAGATAAACAACAAGGACCTACTGTATAGCACAGAGAACTATATTCAATATCTTGTAATAACCTATAATGGAAAAGAATCTGAAAAATAATATATATTATTGAATATATATAGATAGATAGATAGATATTGAATACAGTTCTCTGTGCTATACAGTTATATATATATATATATATAAAACTGAATCACTTCGCTGTACACCAGAAACTAACACATTGTAAATCAACTATACTTCAATTAAAAAAGAAAAAAAGCAGCAGTTATCAGAATAAACCTTAATCCAAAACTGGCTAAGAATGAAGAATCTATCTTTGGTCATCAAGGTAATTCAGAATGTTCCCTAATGTATATCAGGTGGCATTTTACACAATGGGATGGGGAAAGAGGGGAGGATAATGGCAACTGGAGTTATAAGACTCTAAACTATTGTATGATGGTGTTAAATTTAAGGACATACAAATTGTCTGGGCTGATCTTCTTTCCACCTTCTAGACTCCATTATTTGTCTCTTTATATACCATAAAACCCACAAACAGCAAAGAACTGTTGGGTAATTTAAATGCCTTTATAAAGTGTTATGTGTAGAATTTAGTAAATTTTCTTCTTATCTCTTTCCTCTGTGAACGTCCATATATAATATAAAGCTAAATTTCCTAAAATTCAGATCTAATAAAGACACTGGCCTCTTTTAAACTATTCAGGTTTTCCTATTTACTTTCAAAACTCTTTAGGGGAGTAGCTAAGTATGTAGAATCTGAAATCAAAAACAGTAAGTTTGAATCACAACGCTGCACTTACCAGCAGATTCAATCCCTTTAAACCTCAATATCTTCATCTGAAAAATGGGAGAATCCTAATAGTACCTCCTGAAAAGGGCTGTAGTTGTAATCAGAGAAAACATGTTAACTGCTTAGCCTAAACACTTGCATAATCAGTTCTCAGTAAGTGGTGGTAATTTTTAACTACTGTTATTACTATTACACATCCTTTACAATCTTGTCTCATAACATCTTTACAACTAAACTTATTACTCATGTTCATCTGCCATTTTCAAAACAGCTTCACACTTCTTTGGTTTGTATGTTGCCTTTGTCTAAAATTTCCTTCCTCACAACTTTCACACCTTTCTTTAGGTAAACTCCTGACATATTTTTCAAGGATCCAATCCAGCTATCATCTCTTCTAGGAAAACTTGACTAGGTAGAGTTCCAGTCTCCCTGAACTGTGCTAGCATAGCCCTTGGAAGTATTCCTCTCTTAGAACTTCTCATGCTGTATCATAGACATGTAGTGGAATCTGTCCTTCCTAATATTATAGAGTCTGTCCTTCCTGCCAAACTAAAGCAAGAACTATTTTTTTAACATCTTTATTGGAGTATAATTGCTTTACAATGGTGTGTTAGTTTCTGCTTTATAACAAAGTGAATCAGCTATACATATACATGTATCCCCATATCTCTTCCCTCTTGCATCTCCCTCCCTCCCACCCTCCCTATCCCACCCCTCTAGGTGATCACAAAGCACC
>NC_041214.2:106942775-106943238 GCF_002837175.3 Physeter macrocephalus | reverse complement strand
TTTTACATTTGGTAGTGTATATATGTCCATGACACTCTCTCACTTTGTCCCAGCTTACCCTTCCCCCTCCCCATGTCCTCAAGTCCATTCTCTAGTAGGTCTGCGTCTTTATTCCCATTCTGCCCCTACGTCCTTCATGACCGTTTTTTTTTTTTTTTTACATTCCATATACATGTGTTAGCATATGGTATTTGTTTTTCTCTTTCTGACTTACTTCACTCTGTATGACAGACTCTAGGTCCATCCACCTCACTACAAATAACTCAGATTCGTTTCTTTTTATGACTGAGTAATATTCCATTGTATATATGTGCCACATCTTCTTTATCCATTCATCTGTCGATGGACACTTAGGTTGCTTCCATGTCCTGGCTATTGTAAATAGAGCTGCAATGAACATTTTGGTACATGACTCTTTTTGAATTATGGTTTTCTCAGGGTATATGCCCAGTAGTGGGATTGC
>NC_041214.2:106922845-106942467 GCF_002837175.3 Physeter macrocephalus | reverse complement strand
TGGCCTTACATTTAGGTCTTTAATCCATTTTGAGTTTATTTTTGCATACGGTATTAGGGAGTGTTCTAATTTCATTCTTTTACATGTAGCAGTCCAATTTTCCCAGCACCACTTATTGAAGAGGCTGTCTTTTCTCCATTGTATATTCTTGCCTCCTTTATCAAAGATAAGGTGACCATATGTGTGTGGGTTTATCTCCGGGCTCTCTATCCTGTTCCATTGATCTATTCTGTTTTTGTGCCAGTACCATACTATCTTGATTAGTGCAGCTTTATAGTATAGTCTGAAGTCAGGGAGCCTGATTCCTCCAGCTCTGTTTTTCTTTTTCAAGACTGCTTTGGCTATTCGGGGTCTTTTGTGTTTCCATACAAATTGTGAAATATTTTGTTCTAGTTCTGTGAAAAATGCCAGTGGTAGTTTGATAGGGATTGCATTGAATCTGTAGATTGTAAAGCAAGAACTTTATCATTTACAATACTTGCATTGTTTCCTAGCACATTGGGTAGTAAGTAAGCATTTAGTTCGTGAAAGTAAATTAACCAAATTGTGCAATTCTAAAGTTCATTATCATACTAGTTTTGGCCCCAGTAATGGAGAAGTAGCTTGTATCAGACTAATCCTCCCACTAAGAATAACAATAAACCCTGAATCAACCTTTTAAAAGACAACAACTAGTTGAAAGCACTAGGGAATGCCCAAAGGCAGGCTAGAATTGGAAGTGATCCCATCAAGAAAGAAGGAAATTACACTGAGTAAAGATCTATGTTTACATGTCCCCCCCCCCCCCCCGCCCCCCGCCCCGCACCGGGGCATCTCCCTGTCTGTATGGCTGGTGCAGTTTGAACTCGAGCAAAAAGCCAAAGTCTTATTGGTTTGAAATCTCAGAGGATGACATTTAGGGCTGCTAGTACAGCTGGAAATTTGAAGGGAAAAGTGTCAGAAAGGAGGTAGGTACAGAGAGAAAAGCTCTGAAATCTCAAGCACTGGCTTAACCTCTAAATTACATAAATATAGGACAGACTCCCAAAATCCAGCAGCAGGGGATATTTGTAAAGTTGAAAAAAATGAGCAGGTATTTCAGCTAATGTCCATAACAAAGGAGACAGAGTTTGAAGTTTTAATTTTATTGTGTTAGAAGGCCTTGATGAGCAGCTTCGGCATTCCATTAAAGCCCCGGGACAGGGACTTCCCTGGTGGCGCAGTGGTTAAGAATCCACCTGCCAATGCAGGGGACATGGGTTCGATCCCTGTTCCGAGAAGATCCCACATGCCACGGAGCAACTAACCCATGTGCCACAACTACTGAGCCTACGCTCTAGAGCCTGCATGCCACAACTACTGAAGCCTGTGTGCCTAGAGCCTGTGCTCTGCAACAAGAGAAGCCACCGCAATGAAGAGTAGCCCCCACTCGCCACAGCTAGAGAAAGCCCACACACAGCAACGAAAACCAAACGAAGCCAAAAATAAATTAATTAATTAAAAAACAAAAACAAAAACAAAAAAAACCCCAGGACAGTTAAGCCTTAGAGAAAACATATCAGGCCAGGGCTAAACATAACCTTAAGACTAAGAGTAAAATCAGGACAAGCCATCCTTCCAGATGAAATTATATGTATGAAACCAATCCCGCACATGTTCAGGATAATAGACCTTTAACTTAACTGCCTGCTACAGCAAAATCAACACTCTTCAGAGGAAGATAATAGGACATACAGTATATATATTATATTATCCACATTGCCCAATATACAATGAAATATTTCTAGACATACAAATAAACAGGAAAATGTGATCCATAGTCCATGGAAAACTAAATCAATCAAAACAGACCAACAAATGAAAACAAGCTGCTATGGATTTCACTTATGGGTAAATTTCTATTTGAAGACAAGGAATATTATCAGAGATAAAGAATGGTACTTTCTAATAACAAAAGGGTCAATCCCATCAGAAAACCATAACAATCCTAAATGGGTACGCACCTAATCAAAGAGCTTCAAGATATCTATAGCAAAAACTGGTAGAACTAAAAGGAGAAAAAAAAAAAACACCTACAATCTAATGAGATAACGCTCTTTCTTAGTAATTGACAAAATAACTATTTTAAAATATCAATAAGAATATAGAATATTTGAATAATGCCATCAACTGTCTTGATCTAATTTATATTTAGAGATCATTATACCCAACATCTGCAGAATATGTATTCTTTTCATGTGTGGATGGAACGGGTGTCAAAATAGACAAAATGCTGACCTATATGTCCTAATGCAGCTCAAAAGAATAAACTTTACAGAGTATGTATTGTGATGGCAAGTGAATTAAATCAGAAGTCAATAACCATAAGTTATCTGGAAAAGCTCCAAATATTTAGAAATTAAACAACATACTCTAAATAGCCATAGGTTAAAAAAGAAATACCAAGATAAATTAGAAAGTATTTTGGATGAAATGCAGTTAAGATAAAATATCAAAGTATGTAGAATGTAATTAAAGCAGTACAGATATTTAAAATTACACTGTTAAATGCTAACATAAGAAGAAATTAAACCAAAATCCATTATTATAATTACTATCTTGTAAACATGTTCAACAAATTTTCCTCCTGCTTCAATAATACTCTCCATGATAAACCCTCTCTAACTGAATACAGAGTCCTAAGATTTCTAGTCTCTTCATAGAGAAATCTCACTTTCAAGCATAACACTCTCCTGACAGTCATACTCAAAAAATCCTACAGGATTGAGGCAACATAGAAATTGATCCAAAAAGTTATAGGACCACTCATCTGCACCCATTCCTTTCTTTTCCTCCATACCATGCACACATAATCTTACATGTGTGCACACACGCAAACACACTCACATATATTTTACAATGTAACAGAGAATAAAATTATTTTTGCTGTTGTTATGTTTAATAATGAAAGTCCTTATCATGGTTGATATTTCTTGTCTCATATTAGAATATTTCTTTATCACTTGCAATCGGAAAGCTCTATTTTCTTCTACTTCTTGTGTGATAGGTACAGGGAAATGGATTTTAGTATTTTAATTAGGGATTCTGTTATTACTTCCTTCTAAAAAAATGTACCAGATAATAGAAATATAATCATACATTTAATCTCAGGCTTTTAAGCATATCTTACTTAGATTTTCTTATATTCACAATTGCAAACTGAATTCACTAAATTCACAATAGCATATCAAAGGAATTTATAACTCAATTACCAATTAGCCAGGAATCTCAGAGACAGTGGGAGAAAATATTCATTTATTTCAGACCTCCCCGTTTACAAATAGAATCCATATTTTTTTTTTTTTTTGTGGTATGCGGGCCTCCCCCTCTTGTGGCCTCTCCCGTTGCGGAGCACAGGCTCCGGACGCGCAGGCCCAGCGGCCATGGCTCACGGGCCCAGCCGCTCCGCGGCACGTGGGATCCTCCCAGACCGGGGCGCGAACCCGGTTCCCCTGCATCGGCAGGCGGACGCGCAACCACTGCGCCACCAGGGAAGCCCAGAATCCATATTTTTAAATTTAAACAAACATTTTAAAAAGTGGATTGGTTGAGTTACCTATAAGACAGTTTTATCTTTGGAACAAGAAAAAAAATTCTAACTCATTCATGTCTGGGGAGTCATGACTTATGTTTTCTAAATTTATGAAGAAAGTATTTCAGTGTTTAAGGGCAAAATATTCTTATGAATTCAAACTTTTATAAATATACTTTTCCTTTGTCATTCTACAGTTTTGCTGTAAGACAATCAACTCTATAAAATTGTGTTTGAGAATGACTTACTTTATCATCACAGAGCAATAAAAATTTAATTTGTAAAACTACCAGCTGTTTGTTTCATTAAGATGTGTGTTATTTCAATCTGTTAGCTTCTTAGTTGGAAGCAGTATTTTAAAGTATTCAGGATTGCATATTCTTTATTGTCTTATATGTGCATCTCTGGGCTTGGGGTTCTGATAGACAAAACTGTTGTTTTGTAACAAATTAACTACATTTTCTTTGTTATTTCATTCTTATTTCCCTTCTCTCTGTCAACTGTCATCTATTTTTCCAGGTCCTTAATATTTGTCCTCCAACTTCAATTTCACCAATATCTACAAACTATTGGTCCAACTATTTCTGCTCTCTTGCTCCCCTCAATGTTCTTATTTTCTTCCTTACTCAGCTACAGGTCAGTGATCTATCATGATAATCATACTTTTGAATTTACCTATCACGCCCCCCAGTTCCCTCTATCTTCTTTGAATATACCTGAAAAAACAAGTTAAATCCCAAATCCAATCTATTCCATGACAGGACCCCATCATATGAATACAGATAGAGAAAACAGAATCTTATTGCCTAGACTCACTTTATATTCTTGAACCCAGACTGCAAGTGGGCACTTAGCACTACCAAGCCATTATTCTACATTTCACCAGTAAATTTGTTTTCTCAGTCTTCAACATAACAATGTAATATCAAACCTCCAAAAGAGTTTTCTTTCTTTTTTAGCCTATGACTCCAATCCTTACTCACTGAGAAAGAACAATTAGATAAACACAATCTCATTTTCCATCTTTTTCTGTATCATATAATTTTTTTCCTTCTATTTCATAAAATAATTGTTCCTGCTTCTTTATAATATTAATTCCTCCACTTGGACACTAGACCCTATCACCTCTCATTTGCTCAAGGAATTTGTCTCCTCTCTCTTCTGAATTATCAATGTACTCTTTGAGCTTATATCCTCCTTCAGTTATCTCCCCAACATGTTTTTCTTTGTTTCAAAGGCCTATTTTTGAAAATATTTTCTATACACTAAGTAGTAAATCCATCTATATCTACCATTTACTCTTCGAACTACTATGATTTGGCTTTCTTCCTCACTTCCCCACTGAAATTACTTTAATGATCACTAAATACTTCCATATTGTCCAATCCAATGGAAACATGTTATCATTTTTCATTTCTGTCAAAGGCAAAACAGTTGATGTAGTTCCCTCTCTTTAGGCTTAAGACTTCATAACCTAACTTTTCCTTGTGGCCCTTTAGCTTTTTACTGTATAAAATACCCTTACACAAAATACGGGAGCACTCCAGGGATTGGTTTTGTACCCTATTCTCTTCTCTAGCAATATTATCTTCCTGGGTGAGTATATTTCCATGGATTTAAATAGCACTGAATACTATGACTCCAAACTTTATACCTCTGTTTTGTTCCCCCCAGAACCACACTAATACATTCATTTGTCTGTTTGACCTTTCTGCTGTGATTTCTAATAGGCATTGTTGGCTCTTGCTTATCTTCAAGATTCATTGCAAATATTAACTTCATAGAGAAGTCAGTCTATCTAAAATTCTTTCTATCCTATCACCCCATTTTATTTACTAAAAAGTGCTTATTACAGTTTGAAATAAGTTTATTTATTTATTTTCTTTATTTGTTTACTGTCCTGTTCCCTTAATGGAATACAGTCTCCTTGATGGCAAGGTTTTTGTCCATCATGTTTGCTTCTGTATCCCTAGCACCTAGGATAGTACTCAACATATGGAAGGAACTCAGAAATACTTGTTCAAGTACACTTAGATAACACATTCATGAGTTGAATTCTAGTATTTATCAATTCATCTATTCTAGTCAGAGTTCTATTGATCCATTAAACTGGAACATTTATAATATATCTGAAATAACCTAAGGTTACAACTCACCTGTATGTATAACATTGCAGCATTTATCAGTATATGCCATTGGTTACAAACTCCTGTCTTTCCACATGTGATGTGGTAGCATGGCTTATTTTTAAGCAAAGTATAGATGGTTTTTACACTGTTTCTTGATATTTATTTAGGCTACATTGCTTTGGTTTATTTGCCTCGGTAATTATATTTTATAAATTTTTAGCCTCTATTTTTACAGTGAAAGTAATTCTTTTTCGTTTATATGTTTCAAACTAAGAGTTTGAATGGGATTGGATTGAATATCAGTCAAGGTGACTGAGGTGAAAATTAACTTCTGCAAACACTTTTTGAAAATTTATTTTATATTGGAGTATAGTTGATTAACAATGTTGTATTATACTTAGGTGTACAGCAAAGCAATTCAGTTATATGCATACAGGTATCTATTCTTTTTCAAATTATTTTCCCATTTAGGTTATTACAGAATATTGAGCAGAGTCCCCTGTGCTATACAATAGGTCCTTGTTGGTTATCTATTTTAAATATAGTAGTGTGTACATGTCAATCCCAAACTCCCAGTCTATTCATCGCCTCCCACTTCCCCCCTGGTAAACATAAAATCGTTCTCTGAGTCTGCTTCTGTTTTGTTCATTTGTATCTTCTTTTTTAGATTCCACATATGGGACATAAATGGAATAGAATACAATCCAGCTTCAATTTTTTTGTTTGTATTTCTGCTATGAACAATAAAATCTTTCTTTATTTCATTGATTTCTCCATCCATGTGGGTCAAAATGAGCAGAAAATGTAATATCTTGTACCAAATTCCATCCTATGGAAGTAGGACATAAGCATGGTGTCTGTGTATAAATAGAATAGTTTCTAAAGTGGACATATCAAGGAAACACAGATTTACCACACAGCTAACCTTGTAATCTGACCTCTGCTCATCTTTCTAGTATTATTTTTGCCTTTCTCTGCTTTCCCACTCAATGCCTTACTCTTACTGAACTAATTTTTGTACCTGAACATCTATGTTCCTCTCTCTGCCTTCCTACAAGCAGTTACTTCTACCTGACCCACTGCACTCTCAGCACACCCCAATCATCCCCATAACCCACCTTTTCCTGGCCCAGTTACCCCTGCTTTTAGCTCAGATGTTTCCTTTTCTGTCCCACTCACTGCCTAGTCTGGGTCAGACACCCCTCCAGATACCTCCATGCCAACCTAGAAATATCTCTCTCATGGCACTAAGCACATGCTATTGTAATCTTCTAGTTACTGTTTCTCAGAACCAGAAGGCAAAAAAAATGTCTCATACATTATTTTTTCTGAGCTCCAAACTGTTATGTAACTGCCTAATGCATGGTGATAAGTACACAACAAATGATTACTTAATGAATGAGCTCACATGCATAGATGACAGCACAAGTGGTGACCAGGAAAAGGAGAGGAATAGACAATTCACCCAAGAGGAAATAAAATCAATTAAACATGGCTTGTTTACCATTCAAATCAAAGAAGTAGAAATTAAGATAAATCTGTCTTCAGTCACTTACTCAAAGAAAAATTATATTAATGGCATTATTCAATGAGAGCAATTATGAGATGAAAATGGTATAGTCATATATTACTAGTAGGAATGTAAATGAGAAACTGTTTTTATAAAAATTATAGAAATGAGCACCGAGAAGCATAAAATATTCATGACCGTTTGGCGTACTTTGGGAAGTTATCCTCAAGAAAGGAGCTAAAGGAAGGAAAAACTTTTATCTCAAGGCTCAACCCTGAGCTCCAGACACATCTACCCAGATGCCAATTAGACAGCCCGACTAGGGCAATCGGCAGCTTTGAAATTAAACCCGTTAAACTTGGTTATAAGCCAGAATATATTCTTTCTTAGTGAACAGAACCACCATCCACTCAATTGTTACAATGAGAAACCTGAGAATCCCTCCTCTCTACTTAACTGACTCATTCAATTAAACACAAAGCCTTCTCTACTTTACTGGCTCCTCTTCTACTACCTCACTCCAGGGGTCCCTCACCTGAATTGTTTCAACCGCTTCCTCTCTTGGTCAATAGGTTTTGCATAGCACAAACCAACAGATCCTTGTAAAATACAAATCTTGTCATGTCACTCTCCTTCATAAGTCTTTCCAGTGTTTTCTTACTGTTATTGTATATCGCTCCTCAACTAGGCTTAAAAGGCAAACTGTTGTTCACTGCAGGGCTCTCCTTTACTTCCCATGCTATGTGCTAACCAGGTTCTCTAGTTCTTCTGGACCTTTACCTTTGATTTACTTCCTCTGCTTGGAAGGGTTCTCCCCACCCCATCTCTCCTTCATCCGGCTGATTCCTACTCATCTTTTATGTTTTGGCTTACGTGTTACTTTCTCTGGGAAGCCCTAGCAGACAATATTCCTTAGCACCATGTATTTTTCCTCTTACAGCATTTGTGACAATAAATAAATTTGTTAATTAATAATAAACCAACTTCCAGGCCTACTAGAGTCCAGGAAGGCTGGTATTATTCCTATCTTGCCTGTCAATGTGTTTCTTAGTGCCTAGTACACTAAGAACATAGGAAGTGTTTTTAGAATAAATGAATAATGTGGTCACCAAAAAAATTAGTTTTAAAAAAGAGAGATAAGATCAACAACAAAAAAAGCAATCACAAACAATGCTGAAAATGATACCACTAAATGGATACACATATATTTTTGGAGGAAATGTGAATTGCCACAAACTTTCAGATTAAGTAACCTAGCAACATGTACTAAAATTAAAAAAAAAATCTCCACTTTCCTTGGAGCAGTAATCTTGGTAGTTTTGGAAATCTATCAGGCAGAAATAAAAGCTTCAGTACATAAGGACCTATGCATAAAGCATTTATGAAAGCATTGTTTATAGTGGCCAATAAAGTAAAGAATAAAAACAATAACAAAAATACTAACTCTTGAAAAATGTATGTTCATCATTAAGATAAAGGTTGAATTAATATTGTACAAATAATGCAGCATCACATTATCACATCTGATAGCGTAACAGCTATCCCATATAAAAAGATATATTTACATTATTGACTTGGAGGGATGTTTCAAGACATATTGCCAAGTGAATAAGGCAAATTGATATGAGAAAAACTGGAACAATATAAAAAGCCATATAAATAAGTATACATATACCCACAAGCATACAGAAACGTATAAAAGAATTCTCAAACTGTTATCGTTAGTTACGAAAAAGAGTAGAATTTGACAGCGTTAGAAAAATAGTAATTTTCCTCTTATAAACTTCCATATCATTTGACTTATAATAAATTAATGGAGGGGGATATATGCATATGAAAAAAATAAAAGGTGCTAAAAAATTTAAATGGTGACTAGTCTTTTACAAGTATCTTGAAACGTCATGCATTTTTACAATACATATTTTAAAAGTTGGGAACATAAACAAAAGAATGATGTCTTACATTTTTCTTTAAGTTCATCAAAACTGGATTTCTAAATCTCTTTGGTCATTTGTTTATCAATATCTCATTTCCATAGTGCTCCATATATCCCTTTGTCAGACCGAAATCTCAGTCCTCCTAAATCCTTCCCCTGACTCCCCTGCTTTGACTTGACTGCCTGGTCCTGACCACTCTTCCTCCCCTGAAGTCCCTCTTTATTATAGGCATTTATTCTCCGACATGTGTCATACCTCAGGGTACAGATGTGGAGCCCATGGTCTTCCCCATTGCTGCTTCTACAATTTACTTCTGCTTATTCTTGTAAAAGAAGCAACAAAAAAATGAAAGAAAGAGAGAGAGAGATACTATTGATATGCCAACAACTCTAGCCCTAACCACACTTTTCACTATCAAGAATATGCAGTTACCCACCTCTATCACTTGTCTATTTCATTGATATATTCCAAAATGAAATACTGGTGGTCTTCTCAGCCTTGATTTTCTTTTACACTAGTTTCCTTCTATCAGTAAATGGCACTTGCATCTACACAGTTGTTTATGCCTGAACTGAGGGAATCATCATTTATAACTCCCTCTCTCATCCCTCATATCTAATTTAATGCTACCTGCAAAATACATTATATATCCAACCTATTATAATAATCCATTAGATTATATCTTTAACTCACTGTCTGTTATAGAATTTTATACATATATATATTCTTGCAATATAATTTTGTAGTACCTCCCACTGGAGCAGTCAGACTTTAATCCCCACCCAATGTTTTGCTTGGTCATATGATTTGCTTTAGCTAAAAAAATGTAGGCAGATATAATATATGCCCCATCTGACAGAGGGGCTTTAATGTACTTGGATACTTTGGCTTAGACTTTTGCACTTCTGCCTATCTGCTTTGAAAAGAACATACCTGGGGAAGCTTCTCGTCCCATGAGAAAGAGAAGATACATGGAACAGACTGGCACCCAATGCTTCAGGCAAGTCCCTGAGCCCTCAGTCTACCTGCAGAACCATGAGTGATAAAAATAAATGCTTGTGATTTCTGAGGTTATTGTTACAGGGCATTACTGCAGCAAAATACTCATCTAATAAACCACCCTAGTCCCGTGCTCTGTCTCTCATCTGGTCTAATGTTGCAATAGCCACTTTCCAGCAGTCCTCTGCAGGGATCTGCACAGAGCAGTCAGAGTGGGTGTTTTAGAAATACAAATTCAATCATGCCACAACCCTTGTAAGAACCACCTATTGTACTAGAATATAATCTACCTCTATAAGGTCCTGATGATCTATTAACAGGGATACATTTTAGAAAGGAAGCACTCAATTTCAAACATAGGAAATGGTCATGTTTATTTTGTTTCCTTAACTATGCAGAACTCTTTACGTGTTAGGCCTCTAGTGAAAGCTGAAGCTCTGCCTGGATCTTTGTCTCTTGTCCCTCATGGTCTGGCTTATGCTTAATTATCTACCAGGATTCAGCTCCAATTCCATCTCAGATATTAATTTTGTTCTATAAGATTATTTTCCTTCATATTACTTGTCACAATTTGAAACTACATATACATATTTATTCATATGTCTGCTTTATTCTTCTTCTGAAAGACTGGAAGCTTCTTAGAGGTATAGCCTTTCTTTATTTAAATTAATACCAAAGGTATTAATTTAAATAATATCTGAAAGATGAGCTTGAATGACTTTTTATTTCTCTAGTGGTTAGACCAAGGAATGGAATGACGGACAAAATATCTAAAGGGGAGGAAAAGAAGAGACATTTCATGTGTTAAAATATTGAAATCTAAATAAAAGACATACATTATTTCAATATGGATAGCTAAAAATTAAATGGAAAATAAACTTAAAAGGTTTTGCACAGCAAAGGAAACCATCAACACAATGAAAAAATAACCTACTGAATGGGAGAAAATATTTGCAAATGATATGACCAATAAAGGATCAATATCCAACTTATTTAAATAGCTCAAACAACGCAACAGCAAAAAAACAAACCACCTTATTAAAAATTAGGGAGAACTGAATAGACATTTTTCCAAAGAGGAAATGCAGATGGGCAACAAGCATATGAAAAGATGCTCAACATTACTAATCATCGGGGAAATGCAGATCAAAACCACACTGAGACATCACCTCACACCTATCTGAATGGCTATCATCAAAAAGACCACAGATAACAAATGCTAGAGAGGATGTGAAGGAAAGGCAACCCTTGTACAGTGTTGGTGGGAATGTAAATTGGTCCAGTTTCCATGGAAAAGAGTATGGCAGTTTCTCAAAAAACTAAAAATAGAACTACCATATGAACCAGCAATTCCACTCTTGGATATATATCTTAAAAAAACCCAAAACACTAATTCAAAAATATACATGCATCCCAATGTTCATAGCAGCATTATTTATAATTGCCAAAATATGGAAGCAACCTAAGTGTGTCCATCAACAGATGAATGGATAAAGAAGATGTAGTGTGTATATATACTATATATATATACACATTATATATATATATACATATATAGTACATATATGTGGAATACTACTCGGCCATAAAAAAGAATGGAATTTTGCCATTTGCAGCAACATGGATGGACTTGAATGGTATTATGCTAAGTGAAATAAGTCAGACAGAGAAAGACAAATACTGTATGATATCACTTATATGTGGAATCTAAAAAATACAATGAACTAGTGAATAAAACAAAAGAAGCAGACTCACAGATATAGAGAATAAGCTAGTGGTTACCAGTGGGGAGATGGAAAGGGAAGGGGCAACATAGGGGTAGTATATTAAGAGGTACAAATTATTATGCATAAAATAAATAAGTTGATAAAGAAGATGTAGTGTGTATATATACTATATATATATACACATTATATATATATATACATATATAGTACATATATGTGGAATACTACTCGGCCATAAAAAAGAATGGAATTTTGCCATTTGCAGCAACATGGATGGACTTGAATGGTATTATGCTAAGTGAAATAAGTCAGACAGAGAAAGACAAATACTGTATGATATCACTTATATGTGGAATCTAAAAAATACAATGAACTAGTGAATAAAACAAAAGAAGCAGACTCACAGATATAGAGAATAAGCTAGTGGTTACCAGTGGGGAGATGGAAAGGGAAGGGGCAACATAGGGGTAGTATATTAAGAGGTACAAATTATTATGCATAAAATAAATAAGTTACAAGAATATACTGTACAGCACAGGGAATACACACAATATTTTACAATAGCTATAAATGGAGTCTAAACTTCAAAAATTGTGAATCACTATATTGTATACCTGTAACTTATATAATACTGTATATCAATTATACGTCAATAAAAAAATTTTTTAGGGGGGGTTTGGTGGTGGTGAGATCAATTGGGAGATTGGGGTTGACATATATACACTAATATGTATAAAATAGATAACTAATAAGAACCTGCTTATGAAAAATAAATAAAATAGAATTCAAAAATCCAAAAAAATAGATATTACAGAGAGGACCTTCAAGATGGAGGAGTAAGACGTGGTGATCACCTTCCTCCCCACAAATACATCAGAAATACATCTACATGTGGAACAGCTACTACAGGACACCTACTGAATGCTGGCAGAAGACCTCAGACCTCCCAAAAGGCAAGAAATTCCCCACCTAGCTGGGTAGGGCGAAAGAAAAAACAGAGACAAAAGAATAGGGATGGGACTTGCACTTCGGGGAGGGAACTGTAAAAAAAAAAAAAAATAATAATAATAATTTAAAGAAAATACATCTAATGACTATAACATATAACTTGAAAATATGAAAAATAAATAAAATAGAATTCAAAAATCCAAAAAAAATAGATATTACAGAGAGGACCTTCAAGATGGAGGAGTAAGACGTGGTGATCACCTTCCTCCCCACAAATACATCAGAAATACATCTACATGTGGAACAGCTACTACAGGACACCTACTGAATGCTGGCAGAAGACCTCAGACCTCCCAAAAGGCAAGAAATTCCCCACCTAGCTGGGTAGGGCGAAAGAAAAAACAGAGACAAAAGAATAGGGATGGGACTTGCACTTCGGGGAGGGAACTGTAAAAAAAAATAATAATAATAATAATAATAATTTAAAGAAAATACATCTAATGACTATAACATATAACTTGAAAATACAAAATAGTGATCACTTAATATATTCAAGAAAGGGAGCAAGGCTTAAGTATAAGAATCTGCATTACATGATACTATGATTTCCTATCCTTGAAGTGGTGATCTTCATTCACACACTCCCTAGGGAAGCTAGCAATGGAAACACACTAGTCATGGTTTATTTGTAAGTTTATCTGGAAGTCATTCACAATTGAAGAAAATCAGCAGAGGGAATGCTCAGACCTTATTATTAAGTTCCTGACAGTTCTTAGGCTGGTAAATGTATTATCGATCTACTCCTGGTCATGTTTTTGGTTTAAATCTGGCCCATCCTATCTAAAACCTATTACTCATTCACTGTTATCTGCTCACAGCACACAGGGATGTTACTCAACCTATTTCGAGACTGCAGGTAACTACACTGCAATCTTCTCTTTCAAGAGAACAATTTACTGCAAAATTTATGACCAGTAGGATAATTTCACATAGACGGCAAAATATAGTGGAAAGCACTGAATTAGGAACTAGAATAAATTTGATTCTCTTATGTCCTATTTCCTCTGCCACTCCACATTGGGAAGGAAGGAAGGAGAGAAGGAGGAAGGAAGAAAGGAAGGAAGGAAGGAAGGGAGGGAGGGAAAGAGGGAGAGGGAGAGGGAGAAAGAAAGAAGGAAGGAAGCAAGGAAGGAGAGAGAAAGAAGGGGGAGGGAGGGAGGAAAGAAAATCTACTAATTATTCTTTATTTTAAAAGGCAAATAAATAAAAGAGATAATACATGTGAAAGTACTTTACACAATTTAAAGACTAGTGTTATAATACAGTGCATTACTATATGCTTAATTACTCTGTCTTTGCCAAATTGCTGTCCAGACATATTAACCGAATTTAGACAACTAAAATATATATTTTGGGAATCAATATTTTATGAATTTGCGTGACTCTAACAAGGTAGACTTAAATTTAAGCCATTTTAATAAGAGATTTCTGAGTCAATTACTACTGTAAAGTAGTAATATATGAATTATATGTAAATATATAAATTATATATATGTGTAAAATCCATATATTTTTAAGATTTCCTTCGATTTTACCTAATGTCCTTTTTCTGTTTCAGAATCCCATCCAGGATACCACACTACATTTAGTTGTCATGTCTCCTCAGGCACCTCTTGGCTGTGACAAGTTTCTCCTCCTTTACTCGTTTTTGATGACCTTGGCAGTTCTGAGGAGTGCTAGTGAGCATTCTGAAGGATGCCCCTCAATTTGAGTTTGTCCATTATGTTTCTAATGATTAGACTGCAGTTACGGGTCTTGGGGAGGAAAACCACAGAGGGAAAACTGCCATTCTCATCACATCGTATCAAGGACATGACTTAATCACTGATGGAAGGTAAGCTTTCCCACACAGCTGTGGCAATGACTATTCTGTTTCTACACTGTGAAGTTACTTTTTTAGCCCCCTTTCCATATCATCTATAACTTTTGCTTTATAAAATTTGCTGCTACAGTATTTGTACGTATATATTCCTAAGTATTAGATCTTACTGGATCTTGTAGCTTTAGCATTACAATGCTTTTGGCCTAGATTCTACACTGAGATTAAGATCACTACCTGTTATTTTCTTTACTTTGTATTTGCCTGACATACCTAGTCCATTTTTTATATTTATCCATTCCAAATCAATTTGTTTTCAGATATATTACTTTTCGACAGCAAAGAGTTGCCATGCATGCTAAAAATCTTTTAGCTTTTAATAGTTAAGCCCATTTACATTTACTGAAAAAGACATATGACAGTCTTTCAAATTTTATCTTATATAACAGCTAGCATGCAAAACAACATGTGTTGCATAATACACATTAACATTATGTAACTTAAATACACGTGAATGTGTATATAAACAGGTATAAATTACATACGTGCATATATGCATGTGTGTGCATGTGTCTGCATGATTTGTTTTCTTTGCCTCTTTTTGAAGTTCCTCTGAAATTTTGGAATTCTTGTATTTTTGTTCTAGTGGTTAACTTCATACTTATCCTGTGATACAATACCCTTAGACCTCCCCCCTTTAGATAACAAATGTTATCTTTTATGAAAACCAATAACGTCAGCTCTAATCCTCTTCCCTTCCATCCTTCCCTGCTCCTTTGTCATACAATTATCTTTTTACTGAATGATTACTTTTGTTCCCTTAAATTTGATAACACTTTCACTACTAGAATAGTCAGTTTAAATGATATTCCTTGATCCCCAACACTCACAAATGAATAATTAATGAGTTTATTCTACTTGCAGTGTTTGTTCCTGTTTCTCCCAATTTTTATTATTCGTATATCATTTCTATGTCTAAGAACATTTAAAATTTACATTCCATTTTTTTATCCTTATATTCACTTTTTTTGGCTTAGATTTGCAATTAAATCTATTCAGTGCTTATTGCCAGTTCTTTTGCTAAAGTACCCTTGATTTGTTGGAGGACTCAAGGATTTTTGTCAAGGAAGACTTAAGAAAACAATATTCTCAGCATTCTTGCATAAAAATTCAGTATTTGTAGCCTTTATGTTTGAAGAACAACTTGCTTAGATGTAAAATCCCTGGCTCACATATTCTGAGACTCCTTCAGTATATAATATTTATGTTAAAAGAGATAACTGAGTCAAATACTTATTAAAAATAAATTTCACAAGCACTTTTTTAGTTCCTGTTATGTTTCAAGTACATACACCTTGACAAAGGTGTCAAGGTTATTTTTTACATCACTTTTGTTTTATTTTATTTTTTGGCCGCGCCGTGCGGCATGTGGGATCTTAGTTCCCCAAACAGGGTTCGAACCCATGCTCCCTGCATTGGATGCGCAGTCTTAACCACTGGACTGCCTGGGAAGTCCCCAAGGTTATTTAAAATTAAAAAAAAAAAAAAAAAAAAACTACCTTTGCCGACCATATAGTCTGAGAGGGGAGACAGTATGCCAACAAATAATTACAGTAAGATCCAAGAAAAACTAATAACAGCCAAAAACACAAAGGGTTGGGGGAGCACATTTAAAACACAGAACAAGAAACAAATATCAGTACAAATAAAGTTAATATTTAGACTATTTAGGAGTGAAAGCAAATAAATGAACTTTAATCACCAATTAACAGCAATGTGCAATGTTCTAATTACAATTGCTTATTTAATATATATGAATACACGAAGTTAAAAAATGTTAGTCCAAAGGATGTAGCAGAAAAAACTTTATTTTACCCCACTCCCCACTTTGTGTCCTTTCAAACCAGCTCTGGGGAACATGTTCTTCCTTTCCTCTCCATGAACTCTCTGACAGGTCCCATGATTGTCCCAATCGCTCTCAATTCATTTATTCAAATATCTCTTGAGCATCTCTTATTTGCCAGGTGTGTGAGAAGCAGAAGGAAACAAAACTCAAAGCATAAAAAGTTTTTTTAAACTTTATAATATGGTGAAAACAAGTGATCTAGAGTACTGGGGATAAAGAATGACTTGTATGTGGGTGCAATTTTACATGGGCTGGTCTGGGAAGGTACCTCTGAAAGGTTGTACCTGAAACCCAACAGAATAAATAAGCCAGGAGGCTATGTGGGTGGGCAAAAACATTCTGGATAGAGGGAACTGCAAAAGCAAATTTCTATGGGAAGAGCAGGCTCCTTGTGTTCTTGGAACAGAGAAGAAGTTGGGGAGACAGTACATGACTTAGCAAAGGGGAGAGCAGAGGAAAATGACATCAAAGAGGCAACAGGGCCCCGATCGTGTAGGGTCTTGTAGGTCAGGTTAAAAATTATGGACTTTTCTATGGAACAAAAGGAATGCATTTGGATGGTTTTAAATAGACAGATGACATATTCTGAATTTTATTTTAACAGGATCACCCTGGCTACTGTGTTGAAAAGTAAACAGTACATGGCATAGATCAAAAAAAGGAGACTACCATTAGACGGCTTTTAAATGAGCAAAGGTGAGAAATGATGGTGACTTATATGAGCATGTCAGTGATACACTGGGATATACTGAGAAGTAGTAAGTTTCTCAATATCATTTACAAGTACAGCCCACATGATTTCTTAATGAATTGGATATAAGATGTCAGAGAAAAGAAATAAAAAATGACTTCACAGTTTTCTGATGAACAACTGGAGGACTGTAGTTGCTATATACTGAGATGGAAGAAGACCAAGATAGAAACAGGTTTAATGGGCAGATTTAAATCAAGAGTTAAGTTCTGGGAATTCCCTGGCACTGGTGGTTAGGACTCTGTGCTTCCACTGCAGGGGGCACAGGTTCGATCCTTGGTCCCTGGTCGGGGAACTAAGATCCTGCATGCTATGCAGCGGGGACAATAAATAAATACATAAATAAACAAACAAACAAAAAAACAAATAAATAAATATTTTAAAAAGAGTTAAGTTCTAATCATGTCAAGTTTGAGAAACCAGTGAACATCCAAGTGAATAAGCTGAATACACAGTAAAATACATGTGGAGTTCATATGAGTGGTCTAGGATTGTATAGGAGTCAATAAGAAGTTATAAATTATATTTAAAACTGGACAACTGCATGTAAAAGAATAAAATTAGTACATTTTCTCACACCATATAGATTAAAGGTCTAAAGGTAAGACAGGAAACCATAAAATTCCCAGAAGAAAACAGAGGCAGACACCCTTGACATAAATTGTAGCAATATATATTTTTTGATCTGTCTCCTAAGGCAAAGGAAACAAAAGCAAAAATAAACAAATGGGACCTAATTAAACTTAAAAGATTTTTCACAGGAAAGGAAACCATCAACAGAAGAAAAAGACAACCTCCGGAATGAGAGAAAGTATTTGCAAATGATATGACCAATCAGGGGTTAATATCCTAAATATATAAACAGCTCATACAATTCAATATCAAAAAAACCCAAACAACCTAGTTTAAAAATGGACAGAAGGCCTAAAGAGCCCTTTATCTAAAGAAGACATACAGATGGCCAACAGGCACATGAAAAGATGCTCAACATCGCTAATCATCAGGGAAATGCAAATCAAATTCATAATGAGATATCACCTTACAACTGTCAGAATGGCTATCATCAAAAAGAACACAAATAACAAATATTGGTGAGGATGTGGAGAAAAGGAAACCCCTGTGCACTGTTGGTGGGAATGTAAATTGGTACAACCACTGTGTAAAACAGTAATGAGATATCACCTTACACCTGTCAGAATGGCTATCATCAAAAAGAACACAAATAACAAATATTGGTGAGGATGTGGAGAAAAGGAAACCCCTGTGCACTGTTGGTGGGAATGTAAATTGGTACAACCACTGTGTAAAACAGTATGAAGTTTCCTCAAAAAACTTAAAATAGAACAACCATAAGATCCAGGAATTCCACTGCTGGGTATATATCTGAAGAAAATGAAAACACTAATTCAAAAATATACATACACCTTAATGTTCATAGAGCATTATTTACAATAGTCAAGATATGGAAGCAGCCTAACTGTCCATCAACAGATAAATGGAAAAAAAGATGTATTATATATGGAATACTATTCAGCCATAAAGAATAATGACATTTTGCCATTTGCAACAACATGGATGGACCTGGAGGGAATTATGCTTAGTGAAGTAAGTCAGACAATAAAAGAAAAATACTGTATATTTTCACTTATATGTGGAATCTGAAAAATAAAACAAACCAGTGAATATAACAAAAAAGAAACAGACTCCTAGATATAGAAGGCAAACTACTGGTTACCATTGGGGAGAAGGAAGGGGGGGTAGCAAGATAGGATTAGGGAATTAAGAGGTACAAACTACTATGGATAAAATAAATAAGCAACAAGGATATATTTTACAACACAGGGAATATAGTCAACATTGTATAATATCTTTAAATGGAGTATAAACTATAAAAATTTAGAATCACTATTCTGTACACCTGAAATAAATACAATATTGTAAGTCAACTACATATTAAAAAATAGTTTTTAAAAGCTGTGGGGGGCTTCCCTGGCGGCGCAGTGGGACTGGATAAATTCTCCTAAGGAGTGATTATGATTATAGTTGGGAAGATAGCTGCAAGGATCAAACCCTGGTGCACTGTACAATTTAGAGGTAAGGAATTTGGGAAAGCTGCAGAGACTAAGAAAATGTTGTACGAAAAACAAAACAAGTGGTTGAGCGTCCGCCTGCCGATGCAGGGGAACCGGGTTCGCGTCCCGGTCTCGGAGGATCCCACATGCCGCGGAGCGGCTGGGCCCATGAGCCATGGCCGCTGGGCCTGCGCGTCCGGAGCCTGTGCTCCGC